>NC_142799.1:13317161-13677191 GCF_049724085.1 Artemia sp. Qi Xiang Cuo
CTTGCGCATTTCAGTTACGTATTACTGTGCTATTACCTGTGACAAGGTAAACGACAACCTTACACTAGTGAAATATTCCAACTCTTGCATTTCAACGAAAGAAATTCAAAATGAACTTTTAAAAATCAAGAAAATGTAACTGTGACAAGGTAAACCACATCCAAACACTACTGAAATATTCCAACTGTTGCATTTCAAAGAAAGAAATTCAAAATGAAGTTTGAAAAATCAAGAAAATGTCACTGTGACATGTTAAACGACAACCAAACACTACTGAAATAGTCCAACTCTTGAATTTCAACGATATAAATTAAAAATTAATTTGAAAAATCGAGAAAATGTAACTGTGACAAGGTAAACCAAAACCAAACACTACTGAAATATTCCAACTCTTGCACTTAAACGAAAGAAATTCAAAATGAACTTTTAAAAATCAAGAAAGTGTAAATGTGACAAGGTAAACCATAACCAAACACTACTGAAATATTCCATCTCCTGCTTTTCAACGAAATAAATTCAAATGATCTTTTAAAAATCAAGAAAATGTAACTGTGACAAGGTAACCCATAAGCAAACACTACTGAAATATTACAACTCTTGCTTTTCAACGAAATAAATTCAAAATGATCTGTGAAAAATCATGAAAACGTAACTTTGACAAGTTAAACCACGTTCAAACACTACTGAATTATTTCAACTATTGCATTTCAATGAAAGAAATTCAAAAATGAACTTTTAAAAATCAAGAAAATGTAACTGTGACAAGGTAAATAACGATCAAACACTTCTGAAATAATCCAACTCTTGCATTTCAATGAAAGAAATTCAAAATGAACTTTGAAAAATCAAGAGAATGTAACTGTGACAAGGTAAACCAAAACCATACACTTCTGAAATAATCCACTTCTTGCATTTCAACGAAATAAATTCAAAATGAACTTTGAAAAAATCAAGAAAATTTAACTTTGACAAGGTAAACCATAACCAGACACTACTTAAATATTACACATATTGAATTTCAACTAAAGAAATTAAAATGAACTTTGAAAAAATCAAGAAAATGTAACTGTGACAAGGTAAACCAAAAGTAAACACTACTGAAATATTCCAACTCTTGCATTTCAAATAAAGAAATTCAAAATGAACTTTTGAAAATAATTAAAATGTAACTGATACTAGGTAAACCAAGACAAAACACTCCTTAAATATACCAGCTAGGTAAATAAAACAAATATAATTCAAAATAATCATTGAAGAATCTCGAAGATGTAACTGAGGCAAGTTAAACCACAACCAAACCCTCCTGAGAACTAAAAACACTTTTATTTAAACGAAATATATTCAAAATTACATATTACAAATAGATTAAATATTTCAGTTTCTTTTTAAACCCCCCAAACCCGATAATGATAGCTTCCATCTATTTATTTAATGTTAATGAAGTTCAAAATATACATAGTACTATATTTAAACTGCCTCTTTTTATCTGTAAACCATGTGCTAACCAAGGTTACATCGTAAATAGCGTTAATTTCAATGTAGTAAATTCACTGTTTCCAGAGCACAATAGTGTCATTGTCAATGATTCAATGAAAAGAATCAAAAAAAACTCATCTAAACTTACCAAAATTACATTTCACCGAAAGACATTCAAATGAAATTTTAAAAATCAAGAAAATGTAACTCTGACACTGTAAACCACAACCAAACACTATTGAAATATTCCAACTCTTGCATTTCAATGAAAGAAATTCAAAATGAACTTTGAAAAATCAAGAAAATGTAACTGTGACAAGGTAAACAACAACCAAACACTACTGAAATATTCCAACTCTTGCATTTCAATGTAAGAAATTCAAAATAAACTTTGAAAAATCAAGAAATTGTAACTGTGACAAGGTAAACCACAACCAAACACTACTGAAATATTCCAACTCTTGCATTTCAACGAATGAAATTCAAAATGAACTTTGTTAAATCATGAAAATGTAACTGTGACAAGGTATACCATAACCATACACTATTGAAATATTCCAACTCTTGCATTTCAATGAAACAAATTCAAAATGAACTTTGAAAAATAAAGAGAATGTAAATGAGACATGATAAAACACGCCAACACAAAAGTTAAATATTACATATCTAGATTCTCAAAGAAAGTAATAAAACATGAACATTGTAAATTAAGGAAAATGTAACTGTGACAAGGTAAACCACAACCAAACACTACTGAAATATTCCAACTCTTGCATTTCAACGAAAGAAATTCAAAATGAACTTTGAAAAATCAAGAAAATGTAAGTGTGACAAGTTAAACCACAAACAACAAAGAATTAATAAGAACAAAAATTGAATTACCAATATCGATTTTCAAATTAAAAAATATAAACCAAGATAATGTAAATGTGACAAGGTAAAACTCGACCAGAAACTACTGTAATATTAGATCTCTTGCAATTAAATGTATTTAATACGATATAAGCTATGAAAAAACAATAAAATGTAACATTTTAAATTTAAACAAATACCAAAAACTACTGAAATAGTACAACTCTTGAATTTCTAAGAAAGAAATTCAAAATGAACTTTGAAAAATCAAGAAAATGTAACTGTGACAAGGTAAACCACAACCAAACACTACTGAAATAATCCAACTCTTGCATTTCAACGAAAGAAATTCAAAATGAACTATGAAAAATCAAGAAAATGTAACTGTGACAAGGTAAACTACAATAACACACTACTGAAATATTCCAACTCTTGTATTTCAACGAAAGAAATTCAAAATGAACTTTGAAAAATCAAGAAAATGGAACTGTGACAATGGAAACCACACCCAAAAACTACTTAAATATTCCAACTCTTGTATTTCAATGAAAGAAATTCAAAATGAACTTTGAAAAATCAAGAAAATGTAACTGTGACAAGGTAACCCACAAGCAAACACTACTGAAATATTCCAACTCTTGCATTTCAACGAAAGAAATTCAAATGAACTTTGAAAAATCTAGAAAATGTAACTGTGACAAGGTAAACCACAAGCAAACACTACTGAAATATTCCAACTCTTGCTTTTCAACGAAAGAAATTCAAATTGAACTTTGAAAAATCAAGAAAATGTAACTGTGACAAGGTAAACCACAACCAAACACTACTGAAATATTCCAACTCGTGCATTTCAACGAAAGAAATTCAAAATGAGCATTGAAAAATCAATAAAATCTAGCTTTGACAATGTAACCCAGAGTCAAAAACTACAGAAATATTCAAACTCTTGCAATTCGAAGAATGAAAATCAAAATGAACGTTTAAAAATCAGTAAAATGTAACTGTGAAAATTTAAACCACACTCAATAGATAGTTAAATATACACAATCTATAAAATAAAATAAATAAATTAAAAATTAACATTTAAAATTCAAGAAAATTTAGCTAAGATAAGGTATAACACGACCATACACTATTGAAATATTCCATCTCTTGCATTTCAACGAAAGAAATTCAAAATGAACATTGAAGAATCAAGAAAATGTAAGTGTGACAAGTTAAACCACAACAAAACACTACTGAAATATTTAAACTCTTGCATTTCAACGAAAGAAATTCAAAATGAACTTTGAAAAATCATGAAAATGTAGCTATGACAAGCTAAACCACAACCACACACTACTGAAATATTCCAACTCTTGCATTTCAACGAATGAAATTCAAAAAGAACTTTGAAGAATCAAGAAAATGTAACTGTGACAAGGTAAACCACAACCAAACACTACTGAAATATTCCAACTCTTGCATTTCAAAGAAAGAAATTCAAAATGAACTTTTAAAAATCAAGAAAATGTAACTGTGACAAGGTAAACCACAACATCACACTACTGAAATATTCCAACTCTTGCATTTCAATGAAAGAAATTCAAAATGAACTTTGAAAAATCAAGAAAATGTAACTGTGACAAGGTAAACCACAACCAAACACTACTGAAATATTCCAACTCTTGCATTTCAATGAAAGAAATTCAAAATAAACTTTGAAAAATCAGGAAAATGTAACTGTGATAAGGTAAACCACAACCAAACACTAGTGAAATATTCCAACTCTTGCATTTCAATGAAAGAAATTCAAAATAAACTTTGAAAAATCAGGAAAATGTAACTGTGACATGGTCAACCACACCCAAACACTACTGAAATATTCCAACTCTTGCATTTCAACGAAAGAAATACAAAATGAAATTTGAAAAATTAAGGGAATGTAACTGTGACAAGGTAAACCGCAACCAAACACTTCTGATATATTCCAACTCTTGCATTTCAACGAAAGAAATTCAAATGAACTTTGAAAAATTAAGGGAATGTAATTGTGACAAGTTAAACCACGACCAAACACTACTGAAATATTCCAACTCTTGCATTTCAATGTAAGAAATTCAAAATGAACTTTGAAAAATCAAGAAAATGTAACTGTGACAAGGTGAACCGCAACCAAACACTAGTGAAATATTCCAACTCTTGCATTTCAACGAAAGAAATTCAAAATGAACTATTAAAAATCAAGTTACTGTAACTGTGACTAGGTAAACCACAACCAAACACTACTGAAATATTCCAACTCTTGCATTTCAATGAAAGAAATTCAAATGAACTTTGAAAAATTACGGGAATGTAATTGTGACAAGGTAAACCACGACCAAACACTACTGAAATATTCCAACTCTTGCATTTCAATGTAAGAAATTCAAAATGAAGTTTGAAAAATCAAGAAAATGTAACTGTTACAAGGTGAACCGCAACCAAACACTAGTGAAATATTCAAACACTTTCATTTCAATGCAATAAATTCAAAATGAACTTTTAAAAATTAAGTGAATGTAACTGTGACAAGGTAAACCATAACCAAACAATAGTTAAATATTCCAACTCTTGAATTTCATCGAAAGAAATTCAAAATGAACTTTGAAAAATTAATGGAATGTAACTGTGACAAGGTAAACCGCAATAAAACACTACTGAAATATTCAAACTCTTGCATTTCAACGAAAGAAATTCAAATGAACTTTGATAAAATAAGAAAATGTAACTGTGACAAGGTAAAACACGACCAAACACTACTTAAAACTACAAACTATTGAATTACAATCAAAGAAATCAACTTTGTACCTATAAAAATCAAGAAAATGTAACTGTGACATGGTAAACCACGACCAAACACTACTGAAATATTCAAACTCTTGCATTTCAATGAAAGAAATTCAAAATGAACTATCAAAAATTATGGGAATGTAACTGTGACAGGGTAAACTACAACATCACACTAGTGAAATATTCCAACTATTGCATTTCAACGAAAGAAATTCAAAATGAACTTTGAAAAATTAAGGGAATGTAACTGTGACATGGTAAACTACAACATCACACTACTGAAATATTCCAACTCTTGCATTTCAACGAAAGAAATTCAAAATGAACTTTGAAAAATAAAGAAAATGTAACTGTGACATGGTAAACCGCAACCAAACACTACTGAAATATTCCAACTCTTGCATTTCAACGAAAGAAATTCAAAATGGACTATCACAAATTAATGGACTGTAACTGTGACAGGGTAAACTACAACATCACACTAGTGAAATATTCCAACTCTTGCATTTCAACGAAAGAAATTCAAAATGAACTTTGAAAAATTAAGGGAATGTAACTGTGACATGGTAAACTACAACATCACACTACTGAAATATTCCAACTCTTGCATTTCAACGAAAGAAATTCAAAATGAACTTTGAAAAATCAAGAAAATGTAACTGTGACAAGGTAAACCACAACCAAACACTACTGAAATATTCCAACTCTTGCATTTCAATGAAAGAAATTCAAAATGAACTTTGAAAAAATCAGACCTTTGGAGGGGGAGGGGCCGGGGGCAGGGGGTTGTTCTGTGTCTCAATGCACAAAAAAGTATAAAAAATGATGAGGGAATGGGGGGGGGAGGGGAGGGGAGGAGGAGGAGGAAGGAGGAGGTGGGAGGAGGAGGTAGAAGGAGGAGGAGGAGGAGGAGGAGGAAGGAGGTGGGAGGAGGAGGAGGAGGAGGATGGAGGAGGAGGAGGAGGAGGTGGGAGGAGGAGGAGGTGGGAGGAGGAGGAGGGGGGTCGGGGGAGGGCCTTTGGGGCACAGGGAGGGCCTTTGGGGCACAGGGAGGGCCTTTGGGTGTCTGGGTGACATTTGGGGACCGGTGGATGGCCTTTGGGACCCCGTTGGTCCTTTGGGAGCTCGATGGGCCTTTGGGGGGGCCCGGGGATGGCCGTTGAGGGTCTGGGGTGGGCCTTTGGGGGTGCCGGTGGCCCTTTGGGAGCTTGGGGGACCTTTGAGTGTCCGGGGGGGCAGTTGGGGGCCTGGGTGACATTGGGAGACCGGTGGCGGGTCTTTGGGAGCCCGGTGGACCTTGGAGGACCGGGGGGCTTCCTTCGGGTTGGGGTATGAGGATTGGAACCCTTTGGGGTTGGGTTAGAGGACCTCACAACACTGTTCAAATGAAACTTGTGTATTATAACGACCACAGAGTTTCACCATTAAATTCTCTTCAAAAATATTCTTTTAAAATGTCTCTATCTGTTTCGCCGAAATAGTTCCATTACCTGTCTAAAACGGTTTCGCCCAAATAATCCCTAAACGCAAATTCAGCGTGTTCCTTTGTTATTGACATCTCTGTGCTAACGCATTTCAAATTAATAGGAAACCTTCTCGCACGCTAAAACAATTCATCGCTAAGATGTTTCTTGCCTAATTGTTTCCATGGCCTTTGGTTATTAATATCCTTTGGAGTTCGACCAGTAGAACTGTTCCCGAGGCAAAGACATTAATGACCTGGATCTATTCCTGGAGAAATGTTTCTAGGCGAAAATTTTTAAAGTCTGACAGATGATGTCATTGATTGATTGATCTGTCAAGAAAGGGAAATTAATTTGTTGTTTCTAAGGGGAATTATTGATTCACGATAGGTGAATTGAGGTCGACAGCACAGGTGTTCTGACTCGTGACAGCACCACGTGGTTTATGGCATGCACTTGTCCAAAAACAACAATAATAAATAAATCCCTCAGGCCTAAAGATTAAAGAAGCCTTAATGTTTCTTAATTCCCTCTTCGTGAATCAACAATTTACCCGCCGATTATGTAAATCAATTTCTCAGGTTAAGCTAACCAAACAACAATGAAGCCATGTTTGTTTCTTAATTCCACCATCGTGAATCAATAATTTCCCCTAGCGATTATGTAAATCACAGATTAAAGAAGCCTTAATGTTTCTTAATTCTCACCTTCGATAATCAATATTTTACCCTAGCGATTATGTAAATCAATTTCTCAGGTTAAGCTAACCAAACAACAATGAAGCCATGTTTGTTTCATAATTCCCCATGCTCGTGAATCAATAATTTCCCCTAGCGATTATGTAAATCATCCCTCATGTCATTCGCACGTGGCCAAACAACAACAGATCGATTGACCTTGACACACCCACATTAGACTCGATCGATAATCCTTGAATAAATTATGTCCCGTCAGCATTAAACTAAATTGTAGATGGCAGCAGGGGTGGGTGACCGGGTCAATAGGGTCACTTCTACTCAAATAGCCTATTTGACAGGTTTCGTGACTGGTTTCCTTGTACAATAGCAAATTTGTTCCCTTGGCCAAGGTAGTACCCAGGGGGGGGGTTAGGGGTTTGACCCCCCCCCCAAAAAAAAAAAAATAAAAATAATGGTCAGACTTGTAAATTATGCGGTGCCCGCATAATGCGTAAGTACCCAATTATGTTTTTTTTAGTTTTTTTTGTTTAACCCACCTCCCCCAGACCAAACAGAAATTCCATCCCTTATGAAAGTTTCCCCACACAAAAACCGGCCCCCTAGTACAAATTTGCTCCCGCAGAAAATTTTCCATTACTCGGTTATTAAAATCAAGTTCCCCGCTATTAAAATGATATTTTTTGTCATTAAAATGACAACAACAATTCCGTTGAGCCGAAATATATAGCCCAAATTTGTTTACAAATTATTGCATATTCATCCTATTTTATTTTATTTCATTAGCATGAACCAAACTTGATTTCTGTTTGATACAACCTTCCATTTTTGATACACGGCAAAAATAAAGAAAAAAAAGAATCAATATGCGACTTCTCAAACAAAAACAGCTGTCAAAAGCAATTAAGAAATCCCACCTTGTTTCAAAGGATAAAATTTTGAAAAAATTACTATTAAGAAAAAGTTGCCATGGGACATTGATTCAGGAATGGTAACTATTATTTTGGTTCGTTTTAAAAGTAAGTTTATTCCAAAAAAAAGTTTATGGTAATTTCTAAAAAAAGCCTAAAGCACATCAAAAATAGTGTCAGATAAATATGAAAAGTGTACCATTGGAATCTTGCATGGTTGAAAACATTGTACAGGGGAATACCAGTTCCCCTCATTCAGTGGCAGATCCAGTGGGGAGGGGGCAAAGGGGCGCACGCCCCCTAGTTTAGCCTAAAGTAGTGTAATTTACTTAATTTACTCAAGTTTGCGTTAATTAAACTTACTCCTGACGCAAGTTTATCGGATCAACCTATTTTGCGCCCCCTAAATTTTTTATTGGATCCACCTATTCTGCTCCCCCCCCACAAAAAAAAACAAAATCCTTGATCCGCACCTGTCCTCATCGAAAAACAAGGAAAATCACTTTTCTCAATAATTTCAATCTGAATATTTATCTTAAACTTACGTTTAAACTTACCTCCGATTTACCTCATAAAAAAAATTTGCCCCCCCCCCCTTATGCAGAAATTTATACCCTTAAGGTGAATATATAGGGGGGGGGGCGGAAATTAATTTACGATGTCAAAGCGTATTATATTTTTAATAAGCATAAAAAAAAGGCCAAAAAAGCATAAAAAAAGCAAAAGAAAGAGCATTAAATAGCAAAATTTAATTAATTAAAAAAAGTTTACGTTAATTAAACTTACTCCTGATGCAAATTTATCAGATCAACCTACGTTGCACCCCGTATTTTTTTTTATAGAATCCAACTATTTTGCCCCCCCCCCCACAAAAAAAATCCTTGATCCGCACCTGCCCACATTGAATAACAAGGATAATCACTTTTCTCAATAATTTCAATCTGAATATTTATCTTAAACTTACGTTTAAAATTACCACCGATTTACATCATAAAAAAATTTTGCCCCCCCCCCCCGTTTTTATTATTTTAAAACCTTATTTTTTTTTTATAGGGGGGGGGGGGCGGAAATTCAATTACAATATAAAATATTATTGTATTTTTAATAAGCATAAAAAAAGGGCATAAAAAAGCATAAAAAAGAGCATTAAATAGCATAATTTACTTAATTAACTCAAGTTTACTTTAATTAAACTTACTCCTGATGAAAATTTATCATATCAACCTACGTTGCACCCCTTAATTTTTTTATATAATCCAACTATTTTGCCCCCCCCCCCCCAAAAAAAAATCCTTGATCCGCACCTGCCCACATTGAATAACAAGGATAATCACTTTTCTCAATAATTCCAATCTGAATTATTATCTTCTCTGAAAATCAAATTTAAATAAAAAATTTCTTATATTAATAAACCTTTTACAATTTAATGTTTTGTTTGCCATCATGAATCATGAATTTGCCAAAACATAAATTAGCAGGTTCTGCCTATAGGCCTAGCAACAAGCGGACAAAAACCCGTTTCATGAAGATTGACGAAAACCGATAACAGGAAATCAATGAACAGAACAAAGCAATATTGCGTAATAACTATATACATGAGCGATTCCTATATGTCCGTCTATAGGAAGATTTGACACTTCTTAGTAAATTTAAAAATAGTAAGCAATGTACAATCGAAACTATTTGAATTAGTAACCTACTTGTTCACAAAAGAAACAGGATTTTAACTGTAAAAAAACTCAGTTTTTAGGTGGTATAATAGATGAATTAGAGTAGTTTAAATGTCAAAAAGTTTTTAAAATGATTAATGCATTGCAGGTGACGGGAATTGGAGACTTGTGTCCGTGAATAGGATGATGATTCATTCCTATCAAAGATTCTGTCCGAGAATAGGCAGGTGGCCGACTACTGGGTGTCTTACCCTAGGCCTATATTTGCAGATCTTTGAGACCTCAAAAATTTGTAATTGAGCAAAGTCATAAAGCTGAAAACAGTTTTTTGTACTTCATTTAAGCAGAAGATCTATTTTGCAAGGTTTCACTTTCATAACACAAAGATTTTAAAGGTCATCAAAGGTCACTGCCCTCTAGAGAGAGAAGGAGTGGATGTAGGTACTTCAAGATACCTTAGTAGGACATACTTCAGTCTCTAGACCCATCCCTGAAAGTTTTGTTTTCCTAACCTAACCCCTGTCCAAGATATTGAAATGCTGCTAAACTAGAATTTTACCAAATTTTCCATTATTTTGACAAACTATTAAATCAGTTTGAAGAAAAAAGGGTAAATTTACAGTTTATAACACAATTTTGCTAGGATTAAAGTGAATAATCACTTGATACATCTGTTTCTGTTCTTTCATAATTCAATAAATGAATGTGGGGGAAATTACAATTTGAGCCCTTAAAGGGCTCAAAATAGCCCATAGTAACCAAGAGTTTGTAAACATGTTTAAAAAAAACTGGCTAATGAGAAAAAATTACCATTTGCAGCTGGTTCAGGAATTGTGCTTATTATTTTCCTTAGTTGTTATAGTAAAATGTTATTTTGAAAACAAATTTGTAGAGATTTTATGAAAAGAGCTAAAAGCACATTATAAACAGCTTGCTCAATTTCTGCTTGATTTTACCAACAATATCTGCCATAAACAGTATCAAAGCAACAGGGTGGTGTGAAACTGAATAAAGGATTGCTGGCCAAATTTGTGAGAAAGAACATTTATTTCTGCCCATATTTTACCATATCTGCTTATATTTGTACCTAAGTGTCATTTAAATTGGCTTCCCTTGGTGTGTCACTTTATTTACCTACATTTTGAAGTTAGAGAACTTTTATTTTCTATCCCCGAGGGACTTGTCCTTTGTCTGCTAATTTAATAATAAAATACAGCTGTTTAATTGTTTATAAATAAAGTCAAGCTTCTTCTTCTTCCTAATTTGCAGCCAGCAATAGAGCACAGTTGCCAAAGGCTAGATATTAAAAACACCACAGACTACATTGGTTCATCTGTTTTTGCAGGAATCTGTATTTGTGGTGATAATTTGTGCAGAAGGGAGCAATATCAAACAAACAAGAGGCCAAGTTGGTACCAGCAGGATTTTAATCCTTAAACTGCTGGGAATAGGTGATTTGAGTATTGCACTTCCCACTTTCTATCTACCTCAAGAATTTTCATGGCAATAAGAACTTTCAAATTAGAAAATATATTTGTTGAGAAGTATATTTAGAAAACATATTGGCATATTTTGGCCTTCACACTAATTGTATATATTAGAGACCTCCAAAGAAGATTTGTAAGCAAGGGCATTGTATATAATACCCTGTTCTGTGTGTATATTTTGACCAATTGTATTTAGCTGTACTTCATAATTTAACATGGATGCATCCACAAACCACAGGAGCACAAGAAAAGGGAAACAACCCACCACATACAGCCCAAGTACATACAGAGCTGCCTGTAATAGTAGACCAACTACAGCTGCAAACCTTCCTGCTCAGCAAAACCTGGTAGGGGCTCCCCAGCTGCCATTGAGCCCAAAATTATCCTCTGATACTAAGATCCTCTATGATGCTATAAGGCAAGTGAATGTCTCAATCAAAAGTGTCAAAGATGAAATCACCTTCTAGGACTCAGCCTACCTAGAGTTAAACAAGCACTTGCAAAAAGTTGAGGCCAGAACCCAACCAACAGCAACAAACTGGCAACAAATTGAATCTGTCATAAGTGAGCACCTGTTCATTAATACTGAAAAAGACAAAGGAAAATCTAACATTGTAGTTCAAAACCTGGAGGAACCTGCATCACAGTCTACTGAAGAAAAAATCGCACTTGACACCAAAAATGTAGAAAGTATTATTGGGAATGATCTTGGATTGCCCAAACCAAAGATTGTAAAGGCTGTTAGGCTAAAGACCACCAACCGTGCACAACCACGCACCAGACCCCTTTACTCATCCAGTTGATAATTCCCAACATTCACTAAAAAAACAGATAGTTCAGAAATGATACAAAAAGCATGTGCATATCAAAGTATACTTTAGAAACAACATCCCCCAAAAGCTAAAAAAACCAAGCAGCAGAGACACTGTAGAAACAACTAGAAACCATATAGGCTCTGGCAGGGTAAAAAACAGCAACCAAGCAAAAAACAGACAATCCCTGACAGCAAGCCCAAGCAGGAGCTAAACAGAAACTTGAATAAACCCTTCCCTAAAGGTATTGATGAGGGGTGGAAAAATTCTGCTTCAAAAAATTTAACAGACAAAGCCTCAAGGCTGCAATTCATTTTTGCAAAAAAAAAAAAAAAAGAATTATGAGCTTTTAGTTCAAAAGGCTTGAAATTATCTTGAATATAGAAATTTATTCCCATTTTTTGAAAAAAAATCTAACCAATTGATGTAGATGGTTGTATTAATCAGTAGTTCTGGTCTTGTTAATCGTAGGTTGTGTCTTTATATTTTATATTTGTTGAATGTACTCCTCATAGTGTATCCTGAGGGAAAATAAAAGTATTATTATTATTATTATTATGTAAATAGTAGTAACCTCAAGCTGTATTATTGTAATGCTGACCAGTTGCTTCCTAAAATGACAGAGCTTAAGCTAACCATAGCAAGTTTGTGTCCTGATGTAGTTTGTATTACTGAAGTAAACCCCAAAAATGGCAAACCAATTGAGCAATGTGAGATCCAGATAGGCAGCTACAACCTGATAAGTAATCCACAAACGACCAGCAAGGGTGTTGCTCAATACAAACCATATCCAATGCTGAATTTGTTACTGTAAATATAGCAACAGGAAATGACAGTTTCACAGTGTGTTGTGTCTACTGCTCACCATCAGGAGGGGCTGACAGAAAGAAACTTGCCATTGACGAAATAAGAGCAGAATTGACCAGGCAAGTTGAAATCCTGGAACAAGCAGTGTACATTGTGGGTGACTTTAATCTGCCAGAATTAATGTTGACTGTTGCACCCATCTCTGGGTGCAACTGTTGACACCCATCTCTTTAAAGATGTGCTAAATGAGTGTCACCTGTCCCAATTAATCCAAGAGCCAACACGTTCCAGAGATGGCCAAAAAGAAAATATTCTTGATTTGTTCCTAACCAACCAGCCTGAGACAATTATTGAAATAGTAGTCACAGCACCCCTGGGGAGAAGTGACCACTGTAGCATATCAGTAGAGATTAGACTAAATTCTGCAAAGCCAAACAAATATAAAAAAGAAGACAAGGTTAGATGCAGTGTAGACTGGGAATGCATGAGGCTCAAAGATGATGTAAACAATCAGCTACAACTAGTCACTGACATCATCAAAACAGCAGCGTCTTGCTACTCAGTCACTAGTGAGGAAACAGTCCCCAAAACTCTACCAAAATTAGACCCCAATATGAAGCAACTGATTAACATTAAACAAAGGAAATTTAAGAAATTCAGGAAATTCAGGAGCAAGGAGAACAGAAAAGTATACCGACAAGCTAGCAATAAAGTCCGCAGCGAATCCAGAAAAGTTGAAAAAGAGCAGGAACAGCACGTTGCCGGCAATGCAAAAACCAACCCAAAAATTTTTTTGAAACACGTCAACAAAAAGCTCACTAGTAGAACTGGAATCCCTGACCTGAAGCAAGAAAATGGCAATAAAGCCACCACCCCAGCTGAAAAAGCAGAAGCACTGAGCCAGTTCTTTAGCTCAGTATACACTACCAAATCCTTAGCAGCCATCACTACTACTGACAACCCTGTAAGTCCAACAAATCGACCCCAGATGGAGGAAACCAATGTTGGGTAAGGTGATGTGCTCAAACTACTCAGGGAAATAGATCTGAATAAATCACCCAGACCCAATGGTGTAGCAGCAAGGTGGCTGAAGATTGCTGCTGAAGAACTTGTAGAGCCACTAACTCACCTGTTTCATACATCCCTACAGCATGGTATAGTCCCAGCTAAATGGAAACAAGCTAATGTTGTGCCCATACTTAAGAAGGGGGGAAAATGCAGTGCCTCCAACTACAGGCCAATAAGCTTAACTTCCCAGCTCTCCAAGAATATGAAAAAATTAGTCCCCAACAAGAGTATGAATTTTGTATCTGGAAATCAACTGATTAGTGCAGAACAGTTAAGCTTCATGTCAAGAAGCAACTGCACCAATCAGCTCCTGGAATTTTTGGACGAGTGAACAACAGCCCTGGAAAGTGGCCTGAGTGTTCTGGTGGTTCTGTTTGACGTTGAAAAGGCTTTTGACAAAGTCCCCCATAGCACCCTACTCTCACAACTTTGTACCTTTGGTATAAGTGAGCAGATGATTTTGTGAATATCTTCCTGTGCGGATATCTGTGGAAGCTAGTGTACCAAGTGGCAATGTCCAGGGGAGTGTAATAGAGCCACTACTCTTCATCCTCCACATAAACAGCAGAACTGAGGGTATCATCAGCCGCGTCAAGCTCTTTGCAGATGACACAAAGCTTTTCAGGCCAGTAGCAAAACAAGAAGATGTAACCATCCTGTAGAGCAATATTAACATGTTGAATAGGAATCTTGAGAGCCTAGGATTAAGCTTCAATGCTAAAAAGTGTAAGATATTATGGATTGGACCCAAGCCAAAAACATCAATGACACCCTTACATTAGCAAAACCAAACACTGTCTCAGTCATATCACACACTGATTGTGAAAGAGACTTGGGGATCTTTATAGACTCAGGGCTGAAATTTCACCAACACACAGATCTCATTGCAAATAAGGCAAGCAGACTGGTTGGTCTAATCAGGTGGTCTTTCAGGCATTTAGACATTAAAATCTACACTAGACTCTACAAAGCCCTTGCCAAGAACAGATTATTAGACAATAGGTGTGTTTTTGTCCTGTATATTATGAAGCCTTGGTTCATTTTCCCATTTTTTTGAACCAAGCCCTTTCTCCTAAGCCCTGCAAAGAAAGAATAACAGCATTTCTGAGGTCAGTTGTCCTACCTCCTCTTGGAATTAGAATAAGAATCAAATCAAATATGAAACATGACTAACAATTATGCAGTTGTGAAGGTTACAAGAACTGAAAACCCATTCTAGAATAAGGATATTACATACATTTAAATTAAAAAAAATGCAAAAATAGGAATTAGTTCTGTTTTTTTGGCGTGTTGAAAAGGGTGTCAGAACTCAGAATGCTTGTTTTAAGAAACAATCAAATTATCAGAAACCAGAGAGAACTTAGAAACAAGGCCTGTGGCGTTTTTGTTTAAAAAAATGTGACTAATATTGATTAACAGGGCCACACAAAACATCTATTGGGTATTGGATAGAAAATCTTCTATTTTGTGTTTTAATCTCTGAGAAAGGTTTAAATGTTTTAGTTCCTAAATTTGTCAATTAAATTAACTTTTTAAGCTAACTTGCATAAGATTTTAGAATAATTTCTAAGACAAAGCATTAATAGACTAATCCCTTTCATAAAATAGACCAACATCCAGAAGATGCCCCACTCACTGTACCCATGATCACCATACTTGACATTGGTCTGGAGTCCTTGAAAACTGGAACTAGATTTCTGATGCTTAAATGTTGGACTTATTGTGTAGGCAGTGAAAACCAGGAAAGGACTATGAATACCCTGAAGAAGCTAAACCGAATGGCAAGGATTTAGTGACAAAACGTTATCATTTTCAAAGTTGTTGACACTAAAAGTATTCATTGTTGGTGTTCAGTCCTTTAAAAAAAGGTGCATTCTGTAAACACTGCTTCCTATTTGCCAAATCTTGGACTGGTAAAGGCTCACATAAGATGCTTGGATGCTTAGTTTTGAAACTGTATACTGATCTTAAATATGGTCTCGCTGACTTCAAATATCATGATGAAAGAGTATCATGTTACTGCAGTACAACATTCTGTGATGTTTATCAAAATACAAGAAGGAAATAGCATTCCAATTGACCAGGAATTAAATTTGTAAAATCACAAGAAAAGCAGTAAAAACTAGGAAATATTAAGACCAATTGTCCAGGCAATTTTATTTTGTTGTTTGCATAAACTAACCCTTCAGGGTTTCAGCTGAAAGTGTAAGGAAACCTGCATTAATATCAAGACACCATCATTGGTCATTCCCCTCCTCACACACTTCTCATTTTTCAAGGACTTTGTTTTTACCTTATACCTCAACCAGCTTTGTGAAGAACTCAAGATCAGATTTTTCAACCACCAAGCTACAGCATTTCTGCTTCCTCATTTTATTGTTGATGCTGTATTAACCAAGGTTGAGACAAAGCTGCAAAAACAAAAGCAGTTCTTTTTCTCTGAAACTAGTCTCCTTGCTGATCTGACTGTCTGGCAAACCAAATGGAGGTCTGTAGGCGAGTCTTGCCATCGTGATAAAGTTTTTGCAGCTCTTGGTCTGTGCAAGAATTGTGTTTCCCAACTGTGCATTCACTCCTGATTGTATCCTCCACTCTCCCTGTTACCACGGCTTCTGTATTGAGTTCATTTATCACCCTTAAGTGGCTTAAAACATACCTTCGAAATTGGACAGGAGAGGGCAGGTTGAATGGTATTGCACATATGTCTATCAATTGAGATATCAGGGTAGTTATTGGGGATGTTTTAAAGGACTTTGGGAGAAAAAGAAGACAGATTAAAATTTAAGAGTTAACAGTGATTATGTTGAATAAATTTGCAGTGAATTATTTATGGTGGATGCAGTGAAGGATTTATGTTGATTATGTTGTTTTCCATTTGATTCAAGAATTAGCAAGATTAAAGCTTTTGAATTTGGTTAGTTGAACTCAATATTTTATTTTATTTTTAGTAACATAGTAATAAAAAAACTCAAAAGGGGGACTGTGATAGTAATATACATATTTACTGGTAAGTTTTAGGACTTCAAGAAGCTTTTAGTGGCTGCCCTTCCCCCTGAACAGAAATTATGAATACGACGCTGGTCATGGTTGTGTGCTTTGGCTAATTGTACTTAAAACCATTTTTTTTCAAGTCATGCCAATATTGCATGAGTTTGAGCTTATGCTGATATTGCTCTGTCAGCTCTAGGACCTCTTTGTCATTTCCTGCCTGAGTAAAAAGAAAAAAAGGGGATACGTGATGCAGGGCTTTAACTATCTGTAAATAGTGAAAAATCAAAGGAGCTGTTCTTAAAAAATTGCTTGCAGAAAGCTTTGGTAACACAACTACCATTAACAATGATTTCTTTGTAGAGCCACTCTTTGTCCACAGGATCTTTTTTTTGTTGCATTTTTTAGGCTATAGATGACAATGTCTGAAAGGATGGGAAACAGTTTAATTTATATACAATGGCAGATCCAACTAAGGTCAGACCTCATGATAAAAAATCTATGCTAAATTAGAAGTAATTGCAAAAACTTTTGCTGTGTAAATTATGCAAATACTTTGAATATTTTTACTTGAAAAGCATGTAGATCCTGGGATCATTCAAAATTGACACCTTAAAACCTTGACTTAGGGTCAAATATGTAGCAGAAACACTTTGCCTTTTTTCGTTTTACTTGAATCTGTGCACTAAAAGCCCATTAAGTAGTTACATCTTAAGAAAACCTGACATCAATTTTATTTGTGTTAACTACTTAGAATATTTACACTTTCAAATAAATAGCCTCTACTAAACCATTTTTTCTTGCATTTTGTTACTTGACTAATATTACCGAGTCACCAACTAAAGCTGCCCACAAGCTTTGTGGACCCAGTAGCCCACATCCAACATTCAAACCAATGACTATTTGATTGATCTAATTTCAAGACTGACATAATGGATTTTCTGATTGGTTGCTAATAAATATTTTTTGCAAGACCTGCTTGATTGACCATGTTTCAAACCGTAGACTGTGCAAAATGTGTTGTTCAATCCTGTTTTCCAGGACTATAGTGAGCAAAGGGCTGAGATGCCTAAGGCACGATCTGTGGATGAAAGATTGCCCTTTTTGGCCAACCACCTTGAACAAGTGAAAAGTAGGTCATCCCTGTTGGGGCTGGAAGACTTAAAGTTCATCACCACAGAGTTATGAACTTGCTTCTACTGTGTTAACATCTAATTGGTGTTTTCACTCTTGGTATTTGTCAGTCAGAATTCCCTGTGTGTAACTTTAACATTTACTGACCATGAATGTCCCTGGACTTTCATAAGTGATATTAGTGACCTTGGTTCTTGCTTGTTAATTGGATAATAGGATTTGTATTATAGTTCTGAACAGTGAAAGAAATCAGAGGTGAGATTTTTAGTTCCAAATAGCTCATGTCTGACAAAAAGGAACCTCCTGAAAAAAACATATATGTCTCACCTTTCCTACCCTCAAATAGAAACTTAACTAGAACCCCTCCCCCCCCTACTCCTATGTCTAAATCAACCACACATCTTAAGGGGATACAAGCCCTAAACCTCCTTCAAGCTAAAGTACTGGTGAAACCTCTGGCAAAAAAAGAAAAAATGATGCAATTAGATCACCCCCTGAAGAACTCCAACCTGAGATTATATCACTCCCTGATGATTCCCCACCAATTGAACCACTACCTAGATTTTTAGATCAGCCATTCTATTACATTGTGACCATTATGAAAACCAATAGTCAACCCTTTACTAGAGATCGTTTAACGGACCTTAGAAAGCTTATCTTTCTATTGGCTAACTCAACTTTTGAAGTAGTCTTCTTGAAAGACGGTCTGATAGATCTATATTTTACCTCTCACAAGGCCGCAGTTCAGTCCTTTCAAGGTCCAGGTAACTAATCGTTGAGGGTTCCAAAATCTTTGCCACTTCAAAAGAAGTAGAAAAGTCGCATAAATACGTGATTTATGGTGTTGACACCGGTATACCAATAGAGGAATCTACAGCTGAACTAATTGATTCTTCAGGTCATCCCGTCCAAACAACAACTGCCACAAGACTCAGATTGAAAAATGATGGTAATCTTATACCCAGTCTCTCAGTGCTCATTGTATGCAAAAAACGAGTTGAAAAGAGAAGGTTTTTTGTATGGTATGGCCCTTTGCCATAAGTCCTATAAAACAAAGCCCCTACAATGCACAATTTGCCTAGCTCATGGTCATAGCAAAAATAATTGTAAACAGTCACTCCAATCATGTCAAAAATGCAGTAAACCTAGCCAAGTTACAGAAAATTACACCGAGAAAGACGCCTACTGTAAAAATTGTAATAATAAGGGGCACATGGCACTTGAGAAGCATTTTTGTCCAGCCTATCATAAGAGCCGAAATCCTCCAGACCTCTGTGAGATTGAACTTGCCCAACTCCATCGTAGCTGCTACAATCCCTAGACAACCAACTCTAAGTCGACCCTTAAATAGCCAAACTGAAGTTTTAAAGGACCAGAGGAAACAGGTCCCAACCCCAATAGATAAAGGCTGCTCATTTACCCAATGTTCCACTCAATTTTCTCTACCTAACACCAAATCGCAGCCTTCCTCTTCTCCACTTCCATTTTTATCGCATCCACAAGTTATTCATCATTACAATCAAGAATGGCAAAGGTTAGCCACATACCTCGCAGTTTCCCACCTTATCGAGGTTGGCAGTGAACCAGTTAAACTTAAAAATATCCTTTAAAAAAGGCCATTACTACGCTCCTAGGAGAGGAAATCTTGCAAAAAGCTATGGTAAAACTTTTATCCTTCAAAGAAGGCATGGAATGCCATTCTAACTCAACATTTCCTACGATCCCAACTGTTACCAAGTCCCCCAGAAATTTGAAAGAATCACCAACACCTGAAACGATGGTAGAAGCCCTAAACCATAGCAAAATAAAAAAAAAATCAAGAAAAAGCCGACCAACACAGTAACACAGAAATTGACGACCCCTCACGAAGTCTCTTTGGGCGAGGATGATGTTCAAAGGAAAACCCAGGCGAGAAGATACCCAACAAAAATGCCTGGCGACTAATTAATATGTGACTTTTCCTTTTTAACTAATTTATCCCTTTTTAATAACATTGCTTTTAATTATTCCGATATAGAAGGTAACCAGCATGCCAACCCTTTAAGCAGCCCGATGATACCTTAACTCATGCTAATTGTAAATATCTTGACATGCTCGATTTTGCTACCAATGTGAAGCCAAAACTAGTCAATAATAATTCCCTTAATTTTCTTTGTTTCAGCATCAGAAGCATCTGGGATAAGTGGCTCAAGTTTAAAGATTTAATTTCATTCAATGTCTGCCCTTTTGACATAATAGGATTAACAGAGACATGGCTTTACAATAATGATGACACTCGTGATTTTTTTACTCCCTGGTTAACAAATAATCCATATGCCCAGGAGATTGACAAAGTGTTCTGGGGGTATCTCACTTTACATCCGTTTGAATGTAAATTTTACCAGACTATCAGAGTAAACCTCCTCCTTTTCCGAACTCATGTTTTAGTAATGTTTTCGATGATTTCTCTAATTTTATTAATCTACCCCATAAAAAGCCAATAGTTCTTGGGGACTTTAATTGTAGCCTACTCAATTTTGGTAAAAATATTGAATCTGACACTTTTTTTGAATCAGTAACCGCGAGTGGTCTTCTAACCACAATTTTTTTCCCCAGTAGAGTTGATCCTGTAAGATCAGCTTCCACATTAATTAATAACATTTTTGTATCTACTTCCCTGGGAAATGACCTGTCCTCTAATATAATATTTTCGTATCTGTCAGACCATTTTCTTATTTACTTTTCACTACCTCCGCAACCACTACCTCTACGCTCTAGAATTAATATCCCAACACCTACTAGAAATTACAGCTCTGCAAATATAACCCATTTTATCGATTGCCTAAGAACCACTGACTGGTCCGATGTTTTATGTGAGACTAAGTGAGATTATCCATTCAACTTTTCCTATTCATAAACCTAACCGGAAAACTATCCCTATATGCCTCTGGATGACACATAGCCTCATTGTCTCCTCATATCGTAAAAACAAATTATATAAGTTAGCCTGTAAGACCAGTAGTTATATTGACCTATCAAATTATAAAAACTTATGCACTAATCTCATCCGTGAAGCGAAGAAAAATTATTAGTATACAAAAATTCTCAATTGCAAAGGAAACCTGAAAAAAATTTGGCCCACCATTAATGATATACTCTCAAAAAATAGAAAATCAAAGTCTATACCTATTCACCTTAAAGACACAAATGACAGATTAATTGACCCTTTACATGCATTACTTGCCTTACATGCCTTTACCTGACGCATTTAATAATTGTTTTTCTAATGTTCCTCATACTGGCTCCCGCACCTCCTTACAGGCTTTACTCCCTTGCTTCAATTCTAAATCCACGTTTTTCTGCCCAACTGATAGCAATGAGGTACTCCAAATAATTGGTTTTCTTCCTATTAGTTTCACACCTGACTGTCTTGGATTAAGTAAAAAGCTCCTGAAGACCATATCTCATTTTGTTTACGAGCCCATCAGGCACATTGCCAACCTATCTTTAACCCACGGAGTTTTCCCTTATTTACTAAAGTCAGCCCTTGTTATTCCAGTTCTTAAAAAGGGTGATCCAACTGAGATAGGTAATTATCGTCCAATCTCAATTCTTCCTGTTATATCCAAAGAGCTCGAGAGAACTATCTTCAGACATCTTTCTTCCTTTCCGTTTGGGATTCAGCACTCTTTTTCCTTGATTTCTTCCCACCAATATGGCTTTTGGCCGAAATTTTCAACTTATCATCCTCTAATTGAAGCCATACAGTTAATACGTTCACAACTCGACTTTAAAAAACTGTATTGGGCTTATTTTTGGATTTCTCTAAGGCCTTTGACACGGTCGATCATAGAATTTTAATAAGTAAATTAAATAGTTACGGTATTTGTGGCGTTCCCCACTCTTGGTTTGATTCTTATCTATCTGGAAGTGTACAGAGTGTGAGCTTAGGGGGAGTATCCTCTCAGCCCTTACCTGTTCGGAGGGGTGTCCCGCAAGGCTCCGTTTTAGACCCGATTTTATTTCTCCTATGTATCAATGATCTTGTTATGGACCTGGGCCCTTCAGTGTATCCTGTACTATTTGCCGATGACAGCAACTTCTTCATCACTGGCACCAATTTACCATCGGCAATATCTCTGCCCAAGTCCTTCTGAACAGAGTCCAGGCGTGGTGCCTTACGAATAACAATGACCATTAATAGCAAAAAAAGTCAAGTAGTATTATTTAGAACCCTCTACCCCAAACAGGCAATCCAACCTGTTCTTGATCTCAAGTGCTCCTTCGATATCATCCCGCAAGTGTGAGTTGCCAAGTTTCTTGGTGCATTTATTGACTTATACTTGTCATTCTCTAATCACATGTCTTACATCACAGCAATAATTTTTAGACAAGTAGCTATGATTAACTGTGTGAATTATTTTCTACCTCCTGACATCCTAGTTACCATCTATTATTCCTTTATTTTTCCTTACTTTTCTTATTGCAAATCAGTTTTGGGATATAAAAATTGCTCCTTGAAAAAAACTCAAATTTGCCCAAAACCATGCCATTAAAGCAGTTTTTTGGCTTCCCCGTCAATATCCATCCCGTGATTTGTACTCACATTTTGGCGTAGCTCCATTAGATCAAATCTTACAACAACGAAAATTATCACTTGCTTATTCTGCTTTCCACAGTAATCTACCTCCTCGACTACTAACATATTATAGCATTAGTAATTCGGAAGCCCACTGTCACCGTTCATCCAATAGAGCCTTTATAATTCCTAAATGTATTTCTAGTGCTGCCCAGCAATCTCCCATTTACAAATCTATTATCCAATGGAACAAAATACCCTCCAGTGTTGAGCTAGTCACAAGTTTCTCCACGCTATGCAGCAATGTCACAAAACCTGATAATATAACTTAATCTTTCAACTTTTAACCAATTTGCTTGAATTACCCATGTTTTATTCTTCTATCATTATTTTTTTTTCAGTGTCACTTTATTTTTTTTATTTTTTTGTTCCTTAACAAATTCTCTTCTAGGATCTTGATTGTTATTGAATTTTGTGTTATATTTTTATTTGAATAATAGATTGAAATTGAATTGAACTGTTTGATTACTCATCAAATTCCAAGCAGAGATCATTGAAATATTGATCGTTTTTTCTGCATTACCAAAAGTATTGTATTCATAAAACTACAGTTTCATGAAATATAATTGAACAAATAGAAAGGGTTTCAAGCTGATGTATGGGTCAAATTTAAAGCTTAAAGCAGAGGTTGTTTATGGTACTTCTTGCGTAAGGGGAATTGCCCCCTTGTTAACACTTGATTTATTTAAAGAATATTTGTTCAGGGCTTTCAAAAATCACATCTTTCGAGCAGCAAATTTTCCGTAAACTGTGGAAAAAGCCAAACTTAACAGTAAAGAGTAAGGAGCTGGAGGAGACAGCCTGCTTCATATAAAGAATGATCTTTTCAAATAGGTTTCAAATCTGTTTCTTGCTTTCAGTTAAAAAGCTCTTTTTTTATTTAACTGATTGTTTTCCAAATCATACCCAGGCCTAACCAAGATATAATTTGAGGTACCTGGCCCTTAAATCCCTGGCTATTTGCTTTTAGAATGTGTAAATCCATAATTTTACGTGTATTAGTATCGTTCTACATTTAAATTTTCAATTTCAATTTTGGATAAAATTTGAATATACTTAAAAATTGGTGATGAATAGTAATTTTGGTAAGAAGTCCTTGTTAATATTGCTACAAAATAATTTCGGTTGGAAGAACAGAAGTATTATTGTTTGTGTGGATGGAAATTCTGTGAGGATTTTGATCTTCTACATAACTAAAACCAAGATTTGTTTAAATCCACTGAAGTACTCCATAAAAATAAAAAAATAAAATACATCATTTAAAATTGCTGAAAACTAAGTTCCTTGCAGTATTTGCCACCCCAAAGAAATTTCCTGGCGGGGCTGATAATGAACTGCCTTGCCTTTTCCACATCTGTGCTGGTAGAAATGAGAATGCAACATGTTTGCTGTATAGAAAAAAAATTTAATTAAATCTTACTCCCCCTACCTCTTTCAACATTTATCTGAAGCCTCGTGAAGAGTAAGCAGTTTATTCATTAAAATGTACTTTTTTAGGAATCTACCCTACTCCCACCTAAACTATGACTCACCCCCTCATTATAGCTGATCCGCAATTACAGATCACCAAACGAAGCCTAATTTAATTAGAAATACAACGAATCGACTTGGTTGAATCCATTACTGCCACCGTGTGGCATTGCTTCTGTTACAACTGGAAAGCCTAAAATACAATTATTTATACTTTTAAATCAATTAGCTTCTCAGAATTTTAAATTGATTGCAAATCCTCTTTGGTGTAAAGTTGTAGTTTTCTGGCCTAAAATAGCAAGAAAACAAGACTTTCCCCTGGTCCAATCTGTATGGTCACTTACAAAGGAGCTTTAAATTTACGTTTGAACAAGCTCCCTCCCAATTATCTTGGGCCATTGGTTTGATACAATCACCCCTGGGAAAAAACAAAACAAATAAAAAACAAAACAACAAAACAACAAACAACAAAAACAACAAAACACAACAACAAACAACAAAACAAAACATGGGAAAAAACAACAAAACAAAACATGCATCGACGATACTCCTTCTGGAAAAAAGCGAAATTCCACATTTTGAAGATTGGAGCTTGAAACCTCTACGGTAGGGTTCTCTGATATGATGTACCTAATAAAGAGCTTTTCAATAAGGCGGCTTGCCCTTTTTTGGGGGGGGGGCAATTTTCTCAGATTCTTAGGTTTGGGTAGGTAACAATAAAGTGAACGAGTTTTATATATTTAGAATCAGCATAAAAAGCTAATACTGCCGGTGTAGCAATTTTCACGAGAATTAAATTGTTAGCTTTGGTGAATATTGGTCCAAGTCACTCTTTACTTCCAGTTTTTTTCTCACAAACTATTTGATAAGATTCTCTTGTGAAGAAAATTTTGTTGAACTTGTTCTTTGTTTAGTTGAATAGGACAATAAAAAGAAAGAGGGTCAATTTGACAGCTGGATAGTAAGTTTAAATTTTGTTTTTCTTTTATAACGGATTTAAGTTCGAGGAGAAGAATTGTCCTGTTATGAAAGAGGTACATTTTACATGGCCGTTATAAAATCAAAACGTGGTATCTATGCAGGCAGGATGATTTTTGAGTATCTTTACTCCTTGTGTAAACTATTCTAAGGCGTAAAATGCTAGTCTACATCTGTTATTATCTACGAAAGCAATCTTTCTGTAACTTTGTATGAGTTTCATTTTCTTTTAAGATTAAATGCATAATAATTAAATATATTATTGATTAAACAAATTGATCCTTTTGCCAAGAATCCTTGCGGTTTAAAATTTACAGTATTTTGTTTCATTTTGCAGGCAATTTAGTTGCTGTTTTTATTTGAGAGTTCTTTCCTAAAAGTATATAAAGATAAACTTATTCCTACGAAAAAAATTCCTAAAATATATTTTATGTCACCCAACCACCACTGATATTTTGTCGTTTGCCCCCCGCCCCCCTGGAAAATTGTCTGCCGGCGCCCTTGATCCGATAAACTTGCGTTATGAGCAAGTTTAATTAACGGAAACTTGCGTTAATTAAGTAAATTACACTACTTTATACTATGTTCGGTGGGGGGGGGGGTGCCCCCCTCGCCCTCCCCCCTGGACCCGTCACTGGTATTAAGTGTAGAGGTAAGGATTTAATTACCGCTAACATTTATCAATCTCCTAGTGACTCTATTTCTCTGCTTCTAAGTATCCTTAATGAATTACTGGATACAATGCTTAATTGGTTCTAGACGTTTACCCCCCCCCCCCCAGAAAATACACCCCCTGGACAATACACCCGTCCCCCGTGGAAAATACTCCCCCAGAAAATACCCCCCCCTCCCCGTGGAAAATAAGGCTTTCCAAATTTGAGAATTTTAGTTGACTTTTTTTTCCGTAGGGGGGAGGAATTTTGGTACTTGTGCATTATGCGCCACTCACTCAAGTTTACACCGTGTAAAATTTGAGAACACGCTATGTAAAGCCTCTGAACATCTTAGAAGTTGGTGGACAAAAATCTTTGGAGGGGTTTATAAGTCTGCTAGTCCCTCAGTGAGGGATATTTGCCTTCAACAGTTCAAACTTTTCAGGAATATCGATAACTCTGTGTGTCACAAGGCCAGGTCCCAGTATTATTTTAATTGTGTTTCAGATTGTAATATTAGAAAAGCTTGGCAGGTGATAAATTCCATCCTTAGGCCCTCCTTTTGGTATCCTTCAGTCCCTTCAAGTCTGTCCCATCTGTCAATGGTAAATTATGGAGGTTGAGCCAAATGCTGAAGAAGTGTTTACTTTGTAATGGGCAAAGGACTGTTTCTGTTGTTAATTCTTCTTCATTGAAATGAAATTTTCGGGTCTTATCTTGGGCCTTTTTGTATTAATCAATATCATTCGAACTTGTATCCAGTATAGAAATTACTAGACTTGCTATGGGAGGGAAGACATCATCTCGCCCTGATAATATTCCGGTTAAAGTAATTAAATAATACGTCATTGCACTATTTCTCCCCTGATGGAACTAGATAGCCTTTTATTTTTGTCATGGTATTTTCCCGAATACTCTTACGCCTGCTCGAGCTATCATACTATATTAAGGTGGGCCACAAAAATGATTATTGGCCAACATCTTTTGTCTTTTTTGCGGATTTTTTTTAGGGAGAACTTTCAGCGTTGGGGGTTTTCTACGGGGAAAATTTTTCTCTGTAGAGGAGAGCTACCTAGATGAATTTTAAAAGGAAAATTTTTACATAGGGGGGGGATATTTTCTGGCATGATTTGAAAAACGGTCAGAAATTAAATAGAAAAACAAGTTTTTTCAACTGAACCTAAGGAGCAAAATTAAAACTTAAAACGAACAGAGATCATTCCGTATATGAGGTGGGTTGTCATCGTCCCAACCCTCACTCTTCACGCTAAATTTTGGCTTTTTTTCACAATTCTTTAAGAAAGACTGCTCAAACACAAAAGGCAGTTGAATTTGAATGAGGATCATTTTTAGAGAACTTTAAGACTACAGAGCGAGGGTTGAGGCGGGGTCAGCCCCCATCGCATACAGAGTAATTTCTGCTCGTTTTAAGTTTTAATGTTGCCCCCTACCTTCAGTTGAAAAGACTTAAAATAGGATAGATCAGAATGTATTAATTCAAGAAGCTGACTTTTCCATTGCTGTGCCTTATTAAAGAAGGTTATTCTTCTCCCACTGGTTTATCATTCTGTCTTTAAGGTGTGGTTTTGTATATTATTTAATAATTTATCTTTTGAGCATTGTATATTTCTCCCTGACATGCCCATCCTACCCAACTTTATGGGTTTTGTATAAAGAGTAAAACTAAGTATTTACTGATGTGTGTAGGAACTAGAGATGTCTTCATCTCATCTTGAAAGACAACAGTATGAAGTTGAAGCCCTGAAGGCCATTTATTTAGACGACTTTCAAATAATTGGTACAAACGAGTATTTACTTCATCTTATACCAGAACGTGGCACAAATGGAAGTGTTATTGGAAACGTTTACCTCGAACTTCAAATCACGCTACCTCCATTATACCCAGATGCCTTACCACTTGTTCGGATATTTAAGAAATCTGGATTGTCTGATGAAAAGAGCAACATTTTGAAGGTAAGAAGCCTAATTTAGTTTTATTATTATGTGCTTTATTTCTATTCCCACAAAAACAAGATCACGTGACCACAGCCAGTGGAGAGGGTTTAGCGTCCCCTCCCAATGAAAAAAAATAATACACATTATCACTGTTTTGCTAATAATGGCTAAAACACCTGCAAAATGACAGTCTCAATAGTGGAACCCCCTCCCCCTACTCTCCAAATAAAAATTCTACATGTCTTTTTTTGGTTGGCATGTATTAATGGGTGGCACTTCTGTCTTTGTCTTTCTATGATAAGTCAACTGTATCATGGTTCAGCCTTCCCGTACTATTTTGGATATAAGAATGTTTTGATGGTAATTGCCCTGCTAAGTATATCAACACTTTTTTTTTTTTGGGGGGGGGGGCTTGGTGTGTTCTTAAGGGGTAGGTATTTAATGTTGACGGTTAAATGTCTGTATTTTAACATGGAATTCTAATAGTATTTTTTTTAGAAAACTGTGTGAAATCAGTATCAATTAAAAGATACTGTATGGTTAGAGATACTGGATTACACATTTGTTTGAAAGCAGAAGTATAACGTATGGGCCCAAATTTGTTCAGCCAGTTGGTGAAAATTTAACTTAAGTTTTACTGATTTTACTGCAGTTTTACTAATTTTCGAAATTTTTATCTTAGCTGGTAAACCAGTCTGTAAAAAAACTAAAATTGTAAGATTTACCCCCCCCCCCCTCCAAAATATGTCGGCTAGTGATACTACCATTTGATGGCCGTTGTAGGTCTATTAAATCAAATCTCATATTCGTGTTTGGGTAGTGGGGAGATGGTTAAAACATCTTACTCTATTTTCGGAATTCTTTGACACTTGATTTCTTCTGTTTTGTATTTTTAATCTATACGCTAAACCTGATGGTGCGATTTTCATTAAGATGCCTTGACATTTTGGGGGTGTTTCACCCCTCTTTCGAAAACCACGGATATTTTCTCAGGCTCGTAGCTTTTAATGGGCAACATTAAACTTAATCAATCAATCAATCAATCTATTCAAAAGAAACACAGAAAAAATTGCAGAACTTTTGACCCCCACAAAGGCTCTTTGGCCTGTGAGAGTGGGAGACTAAACATAACATTAAATAATATCGCTAAGATCAAACAGAAGGACAAGAAGAAAAGAAAAAAAAAAGAAAAAAGAAAAGAAAAAAAAATTAAACAGCAACAACAAAAACTACCATGCCAATCAAAATGAATGAATTGAACAAATTGAAAAGGAAAGATAGAGGGGAAAAAAAAGGGAGGAGAGAACTAACTGTCTAGGCATAAGAGGTGATCGGTTAGCTTTTTTTTTAAATTGTCCAGAAGAATGACATAGCCAAATTTTAACTGGTAGGGAATACCAATTGGAGACACAACATAAAACTGGATTGAAATCTGATCTTATGGTTTTGGTTTTATGAATGAAAATATCCATGTCATTTCTGAGAGAAAAAGAAGAACAAGCTTCATTTCGTAGTTCAGAATTTGAAAGATATATTTGTTTGAAGAAGTTAGGGAGAAATCCATGTGCAGTTAGTTAATCTTCATGTCAGAATGGCGTTGAGAGCGTCGCCAGCCTTCTCCACGGGGGCGGTCTGCAGATAGGGCCTTTGCATCAGACAGCAAAATTGCAGCTTGGTCCAGGAAAATCCCGAGACTTTCATTTGACCGGAACTTGGGTCTTCCTCTTGGACGCTTCCAGCTATTACTGGTTGGTTCAAAGTCGTAAAGAATCCGAGCCGGAGTGTCGGCTGGCAATCGCAAAAGATGTCCACATCATTTGTATAAATATTTCTAAATCTGCCATGACTAACGCTCCTTCCTATCCTTTCACCTGATTTTCACATCCCTGTTATCCTCCGCCCTTGTTTACCCTCTTTTTGACAAGTCCCAGCATTCAAGTTTATAGTCTCACTAACGCACAGGAGAAGGTTCATTCCTTATTTGACAAAAAAACACAAAGAAATGAATATAAAGACGACAAACCTATGGCCAGTAATTGAAAACGAGGAAAAACAACAAAAATCAAACGAATATTTCGCCCATATCTAACATGACGTCTTCAGCATAGAAAAAAAATATATATATAAATAAAATAGACTAACCTAAAATATATAATATACAATTACTTAACATTTACAATTTCAAGCTACCTTCATCAAACCGCAAAAGTTACTTTTCAGTTACTTTTTGTAGTTTGATGAAGGTAGCTTCAAATTGTAAATGTAAGTAATTGTATATTATAAATTTTAGCTTAGTCTATTTTAGTTTTATATGTATCTTTTAGTTTTACTTTTTTTTCACGCTGAAGACGCCTTGTTGTGCGAAATATTCTTTGGATTTTTGTTGTTTTTTTTTTTCGTTTTCATCTACTGGCCATAGACCCGTTTGTCGTCTTTATATTCATTTCTTTGTGTTTTTGTCATGGCTGGTCAGTTCGGCTTTAGATCTTTTACTCCTTTTTTGCCTGACCTTCTAATTATAATATTTTTGTTTCTTCAATCTCTCCCTCCATTGTTAATGCTTCCTCTTTTTACCCATGTTTCCGGGGTCTATATGTTTATATGTTTGATTTTGTTTCATTAATTGATAGCTAAAATTTTTATCGTTTTACTGACGTAAAATTACAGATTTATCTTTGGTGTTGCTAGTGGTTGCCAATTTAAAGCAAAACTGATTCTTATCTTTTTATGTAAACCTGCATACAGGGAGGAGATATATTCCCCAAGAATGACATGAAGGGCAGTCACCCTGGAAATGTGACGATACATGGCCTGAAAATTCATTTTTTTTTCTTTTTTTTACATTGGGAATAATTACTGCCTTTTCGTAGTTTTTAGAGAGTAATTTTGTGACCAGGATGAATCTAGTAAAACAAGTTCACACAGAGAGGGGGGGGGGTGGAAGCTATATGCATCTAAGTTTGTAGCCTTGTTACTTAACAGTAGAGGTGACCCTAAAGCCCCCACGGGGCACCCCTGCTGCCACCTATAACTTTTTTGCACCCCAAATAAGGGCATAGCCTCCCTAGGGAGAACACGTGGTTAATGGGGTCAATGACCTAAATTTCCAAAGGTTGATGTTGTTGATGTTTCCGAGACAAATTTCAAGGTCAATGTTGTTGTTGTTGTTGTAAGTACTCGCTCTCAGCGAATGTAATGATCCAGAAATAGTATTTGTTGTTGTTTTGGACATGTACATGCTCTCAGCGAATGTTATGATCCAGAAATAGTATTTGTTGTTGTTGCTCGAGCCAAATGCTATGAGTTTCCCGGAATTTGGAACACCTGTGCTGTCGACCTCAATTCACCTATCGTGAATCAATAATTCCCCTTAGAAACAACAAATTAATTCCCCTTTCTTGACAGATCAATCAACCAATGACATCATCTGTCAGACTTTAAAAATTTTCGCATAGAAACGATTCTCCAGGAATAGATCCAAGTCATTAATGTCTTTGCCTCGGAAACAACTCTTTTGGTCGAACTCCAAAGGATATTAATAGCCAAAGGCCATGGAAACAATTCTCCAAGAAACATCTTAGCGATGAATTGTTTTAGCGCGGGAATCAGGTTTCTTATTAATTTGAAATGCATTAGCGCAGAGATGCCAAAAACAAAAGGAACACGCTGAATTACGTTTAGGGATTATTTGGGCGAAACTGTTTTAGACAGGTTATGGAACTATTTCGGCGAAACAGTTAGAGACATTTTAAAAGATGATTTTTGAAGAGATTTTAGAAGAGAATTTAATGGTGAAACTCTGTGGTCGTTATAATACACAAGTTTCATTTGAACAGTGTTGTGAGGTCCTCTAACCCAACCCCAAACGGTTCCAATCCTCCTACCCCAACCCCAAAGGACGCCCCCGGTACTCATAGGCCCCCCAAGCTCCCCAAGGGCCACCGGCGCCCCCCAAGGCCACCCAGCACAACCATGAACCTCCCCGGGCCCCCCCAAAGGACCATCGAGTTCCCCAAGGACCAGCAGGGCCCCAAAGGCCATACACCGGTCCCCAAATGTCCCCCAGGCCCCCAACTGCCCCCCCGGACGCCGCGGGTCAGGAAAGCGCCGCAGGGGATGCGCCGTAGGGAGGCACCGCAGGAAAGCGCCGCAGGATGCGCCGCAGGGATGCGCCGCAAAAAAAGTAAACTAAAAAGTAAAAATTTCGAAATGTTATCCCCCAAACGCCCTCCTCAGACCCCCAACGGCCCTCCCCCGGTCCTCAAAGGTCCCCCGGGCTCCCAAAGGGCCAACCGGCCCCCACGGGTCCCCCGGACCCCCAAAGGCCCACCCCTGGTCCCCAAAGGCCCTCACTGGGCCCCCAAAGGCCCTCCCCCGGTCCACAAAGGTCCCCAGGGCTCCCAAAAGACCACCCAATCCTCAAGGGCCCCCGGATCCCCAAACACCCCCCCGGGGCACCAAAGGTCCACCCCCGGTCTCCATACATGCCCACACAAACTTACACACACACAAAAACTTACACAAACACACACAAACTTACACACACACACTAAAACTAACACACACACACGAAAACTGATACACACACGCCAAAACTAACACACACACACACACAAAAACTTACACACACACACACACACACACACAAACATACACATGAACACTAAAACTTACATGCACACAAAAACAAAAATGAACACAAAAACTTACACACACACACACACACAAAACTTCAAAACACACACAAAAGAAAACTTACAAACACACCACAAAAATTACACACACAAAAAAACTTACACACACACACACACACAAAAACTACCCAATGAAAAAAACAAAAAATCACACACACACAAAAACATACACACACACACACACACACACACAAAACAATAACAAAAAAAAAAGAACAAATACACAAAAACGCAAAAAAATACAAACACAAAAAATAAAACACACACACAAACACACACATATACACACACACACAAAAAAACTAAAACACACAAAAACTAAAACACAAAAACACACACACACAAACTTACACACACACACAAAAAAACTTACATCCACACACAAAAGCTAAGACACACAAAAACTAACACACGCAGACACATAAACAGACACCCATAAACAAAAACTTAAATTCACACAAAATCTTACATGAAAACAAAAAATTACACAAAAAAAAAATCTTAAAAACAAGCAAAAAAAATAACAAAAACACGAAACAACTTGCACACACAAAAAAATGAAAAAAAACAAAAAAGTGCCAAAACTATCACACACACGCAAAAAACAACACACACACACACACAAAATATTACACACACAAAAACATACACACACACACACACAAAAACTAACACATTCACACAAAAACATACATTCACACAAAAACTTACATGCACACAAAAACTTACACACACACACACACACACAAAACTTACACACACACACACACGAAAACTCACACACACACAAGCCACAAACTCACAAACACACACAAACGCAAAAACCAATTCAATTGAACACAAAAAAAACTCACAGACACAAGCATAAAATAATGCACACACACACCCAAAAACAAAACTTACACACACACAAACGAACAAAAACAAAGACACACGCACCAACTTACACACACAAACACTTACACACACACACACACACACACAAAAACAAACAAAAGAACCAGAACAAAAACATGCCAACACAAAAATAAAAGCACACAAAAACAAACACAAACACACACACGAAAACTCACACACACACGACAAAACTTACACACACACACACACACACACACACACAAAAACTAAAAAAGGAACACAAAAAAAACTCACGCACACAAGTACAAAAACTTACACACACACACACTCACAAAACTTACAAACACACACACACGAAAACTTACACACACGCGCCAAAACTAAAACACACACAAACATAAAAATGAACACAAAAACTTACACACACACACACGAACAAATACAAACACACGAAAAAACTTACAAACACACACACACACACACGCCAAAACTTACACACACACACCAAAACTCACACACACACACAAAACTTACACACACACACACACAAACTTATACACACACACAGACAAAAAAACTAACACACACAAAAACTTACACACACACACACACACACACAAACTGACACACACACACACAAAAATTACATCCACACACAAAAGCTAAGACACACAAAAACTTACACACACACACACAAAAACTTAGACACACACGCAAAAACTTACATGCACACAAAAACTTACATGCACACAAAAACTTACACACACACAAAAACTTACACACAATCACTAAAACTAACACACACACACAAAAACTTACACACACACACACACACATGAAAACTTACACACACACGCCAAAACTTACACACACACGCGCACAAAACTTACACACACACACACACAAAAACTTACACATGCACACGAAAACTTACATGCACACAAAAACTTACGTGCACACAAAAACTTATACAAACACACACACACAAAACTTACACACACACACACGAAAACTTACACACACACGCCAACACTTACACACACACAAAAACTGACACACACACACACACACACACACACAAAACTTACACATGAACACAAAAAAACTCACACACACACGCACAAAAACTTGCACACACACACACACACACAAACTTACACACACACACACGAAAACTCACACACACACTCAAAAACTTACACACACACAAACTTACACACACACACACACACACACACACACAAAAACTTACACAAGCACACGAAAACTAACATCCACACAAAAACTAACAAGCACACAAAAACATACATGCACACAAAAACTTACACACAAACACACACGAAAACTTACACACACACGCCAAAACTTACACACACACACAAAACCTACACACACACACACACACAAAAACTTACACATGAACACAAAAAACTCACACACACACGCACAAAAACTTACACACACACACACACACAAAACTTACACACACACACACTAAAACTTACACACACACGCCAAAAATTACACACACAAAAACTTACACATGCACACGAAAACTTACACACACACACACGAAAACTTACACACATACTCCAAAAATTACAAACACACACACACACGCCAAAACTTAAACACACACTCAAAAACATACACACACACACACAAAAACTAACACACACACACACACACACAAACTTACAGATGCACACGAAAACTTACATGCACACAAAAACTTACATGCACACAAAAACTTACACACACACACACACAACACACACACACACAGACACACACACACGAAAACTCACACACACACGCCAAAACTTACACACACACAAAACTTACACACACACACACACACACACACAAAAACTTACACATGAACACAAAAAAAACTCACACACACACACACAAAAACTCGCACACACACACACACACACAAAACTTACACACACACACACACACGAAAACTTACACACACACGTCAAAACAAACAAACACAAAAACATACACACACACACACACACAAAAACATACAAAAGCACACGAAAAAATAAAACCACACAAAAAAATACATGCACACCAAAACTTACACACACACACACACACAAACTTACACACACAAACACACGAAAACTCACACACACGCCAAAACTTACACACACACAAAAACTTACACACGCACACACACACACACACAAAAACTAACACATGAACACACAAAACTCACACACACACGCACAAAAACTTACACACACACACACACACAAAACTTACACACACACACACGAAAACTTACACCCACACGCCAAAACTTACACACACAAAAACTTACACATGCACACAAAAACTTACACACACACACAAAATATTACACACACACACTAAAACTTACAAAAACACAAAAAAAAAATAACACACACACACACACACACACACACACACACAAAAACTAACAAAAGCACGTGAAAACAAACAAGCACAAAAAAACTAACAAGCACACAAAAAATTACACACACACACACACACACAAACTTACACACACACACACACACACACGAAAACTCACACACACACGCCAAACTTACACACACACAAAACTTACACACACACACACACATACACAAAAACTTACACATGAACACAAAAAAACTCACACACACACTCAAAAAAACTTACACACACAAAACTTACACACACACGAAAACTTACACACACACGACAAAACTAACACACACAAAAACTTACATACACACACACACACACACACACACACACACACACACACAACACACACACACACACACACACACACAAACTTACACAAACACACAAAAACTTATATCCACACGCAATAGCTTAGACACACAAAAACTTACACACACACACAAAACTTACACCCACACGCAGAAACTTACATGCACACAAAAACTTACATGCACACAAAAACTTACACACACACAAAAACTTACACACACGCACAAAAACTTACACACACACACAAAACTTACACACACACACACGAAAACTTACACACACACGTCAAAACTACACACACACATACAAACATACACACACACACACACACACACAAACTTAAACATTCATACTAACATTTAAAGGCACACAAATACTAATACACACACACACACGTAAACTTACACACACACGACAACTCATTCACACACACGAGAAAACACTCACAAAAACATACACACACACACACACACAAACATACACCCAAACTCAATAACTCACACACACACACAAAAAATAACACACACAAAAACTGACAAACAAACACACACAAAAAAAATAACACACACACGCAAAAACATAAACACACACACACAAAAACTTACACACACACACGACCACATACGCAAACACAAAAACTTACACACACTCACAAAAACTTACACACACACACAAAAACTTACACACACACACACTAAAACTTACTCACACACACTAAAAATTACACACACACACGCCAAAACTTACACACACACAAAAACTTACACACACACACACACACACAAAAACTTACACATGCACACGAAAACTCTATATGGTGATCCATTCAAACTGAACTATTCACGTAAAGAAGTCTCTATTGGTATCCTTATTCTATACATATCTAGTAGGAGAAAAAAAAAATAGCAGAAACAAATTTATTGTATGATTACAATATAAAACTCATTATGCATATCAAAAATGGGATTAGTCCACCGGCCTGAATGGTGGAAATCCACTAGCTCAATATTGGGGTATCAGTCCACCAGCCTGAATGGTGGAAATTCACTAGCTCAGAATTAGGGTCTTAGTCCACCGGTCTGAATGGTGGAAATTCACTAGCTCAGAATTGGGGTCTTAGTCCACCAGCCTGAAGGGTTGAAATTCACATTAGACGAGGTTACGTGCGCACACACACACAGAGAGAGACGACTAACACACAGGGACAACACACACAAAGAGACGACACCTAACCTTTTCCGGCGAGTATGGTTAGGTTAGGTTAGGCTAGATTAAGTTAGGTTAGGTTAAGTTAGGTTGGGTTAGCCCACGTACGCTTCACTTAGGTTAGCTTAGGTCAGGTGAGAGACAGGCAAAAAGTTAGGTGTATGATTAGGTTAGGTTAGATTAAGTTAGGTTAGGCTAGGTTAGCCTACGTTCGCGCGCTTACGTAGGCTAACCTGGCCTAACCTAACTTAACCTAACCTAACTTAATCTAACCTAACCTAACCTAATCATACACCTAACTTTTTGCCTGTCTCTCACCTAACCTAAGCTAACCTAAGTGAAGCGTACTTGGGCTAACCTAACCTAACTTAACCTAACCTAACTTAATCTAGCCTAACCTAACCTAACCATACTCGCCGGAAAAGGTTAGGTGTCGTCTCTTTGTGCTTGTTGGCTCTGTGTGTTAACCGTCTCTCTGTCTGTGCGTGTGCGCACGCAACCTTGACTAATTTGAATTTCAACACTTCAGACTGTTAGACTAAGACCCCAATTCTGAGCTAATGAGTTTCCACCATTCAGTCTAGTTGACTAATACACTACTTCTGAGCTACTCAAGTTCGACCATTTAGGCAGGTGGACTAAGACTCAAGTATTGAGCTAGTGGATTTCCACCATTCAGGCTGGTGGACTAATCCCATTTTTGATATGCATAATGAGTTTTATATTGTAATCATACAATAAATTTATTTCTGCTATTTTTATTTTCTCCTACTAGATATGTATAGAATAAGGATACCAATAGAGACTTCTGTACATGAATAGTTCAGTTTGAATGGATCACCATATAGAATTTTCGTGTGCATGTGTAAGTTTTTTTTGTGTGTGTGTGTGTGTGTAAGTTTTTGTGTGTGTGTAAGTTTTTGCGTGTGTGTGTGTAAGTTTTAGTGTGTGTGCGTTAGTGTTCGTATGTGTGTGTGTGTTTTAGTTTGTGTGTGTGTTTGTTTGTTTTTGTGAGTGGGTGTTAGTTTTTGTGTGTGAGTTTGTTTTAGTGTGTGTGTGTAAGTTTTTGTGTGTGTGTGTGTGTAATTGTTTGCGTGTGGGTGTAAGTTTTTGTGTCGTGTGTGTGTGTGTGTAATTTTTTGTGTGTGTAAGTTTTTGTGTTTGTGTGTGTAAGTTTTTGAGTGTGTGTGTAAGTTTTTGTGTGTGTGTGTGTGTGTTAGTTTTTGTGTGTCTAAGCTTTTGTGTGTGTAAGTTTTGACGTGTGTGTGTGTAAGTTTTCGTGTGTGTTTGTATATGTTTTTTTGTGCATGTAAGTTTTAGTGTGCATGTGTAAGTTTTTTTTGTTTGTTTGTGTGTTTGTGTAAGTTTTTGTATGTGTGTGTAATTTTTTTCGTGTGTGTGTTTTTTTTCGTGTGTGTGTGTGTAATTTTTTTTGTGTGTGTGTAATTTTTTGTGTGTGTGTGTTAGTTTTTGTGTGTTTGTAAGTTTTTGTGTGCATGTAAGTTTTTGTGTGCATGTAAGTTTTTGCGTGTGGCTGTAAGTTTTGTGTGTGTTTGTGTAAGTTTGTGTGTGTCTAAGCTATTGCGTGTGGATATAAGTTTTTGTGTGTTTGTGTAAGTTTGTGTGTGTGTGTGTGTGTGTGTGTGTGTGTGTGTGTGTGTGTAAGTTTTTTGTGTGTGTGTTTGTAAGTTTTTGTCTGTGTGTGTGTGTGTGTGTGTGTGCGTGTTTGTTTTTGTGTGTGTATTTTTTGGCGTTTGTTTTTATGTTTTCGTGTGTGTGTGTGTATGTTTTGTGTGTTTTTGTGTTTTCTAGTTTTCTTGCATTTGTTCTTGAGTTTTTTTTTTTTTATTGTTTTAGTGTTTTTTTGTGTGTGTGTGTGTAAGTTTTTGTGTGTGTAAGTTTTGGCGTGTGTGTGTAAGTTTTCGTGTGTGTGTGTGTGTGTGTGTGTGTGTGTGTGTTTTTGTGTGCATGTAAGTTTTTGTGTGCATGTAAGTTTTCGTGTGCATGTGTAAGTTTTTGTTTGTGTGTGTGTAAGTTTGTGTGTGTGTATGTGTGTGTAAGTTTTGTCGTGTGTTTGTAAGTTTTCGTGTGTGTGTGTGTAAGTTTTCGTGTGCATGTGTAATTTTTTGTGTGTATTAGTTTTGGCGTGTGTGTGTAAGTTTTCGTTTGTTTGTGTGTAAGTTTTGTGTGTTTGTTTGTGTGTAAGTTTTTGTGCGTGTGTGTGTGAGTTCTTTTTTTGTTCATGTGTAAGTTTTTTTGTGTGTGTGTTTGTGTTTGTGTGTGTGTGTGTGTTAGTTTTGGCGTATGTGTGTTTGTTTTCATGTGTGTGTGTCTGTAAGTTTTGTGTGTGTGTGTGTGTGTGAGTTTTTGTGCGAATTTTAGTTTTTGTGTGCATGTAAGGTTTAGTGTGATTGTGTAAGTTTGTGTGTGTGTGTGTGTGTGTGTAAGTTTTTGTGTGTGTAAGTTTTGGCGTGTGTGTGTAAGTTTTCGTGTGTGTGTGTGTAAGTTTTGTGTGTGTGTGTGTTTGTGAATGGTTTTGTGCGGGAGAGTGTTAGTTTTTTGTTTTAATTTGTAAGTTTTTGTGTGTGTGTGTGTGTGTGTGTGTGTGTGTGTGTGTGTGTGTAAGTTTTGGCGTGTGTGTGTGAGTTTTGGTGTGTGTGTGTGTGTGAGTTTTGTGTGTGTGTGTGTGTGTAAGTTTTTGTGTGCATGTAAGTTTTTGTGTGCATGTAAGTTTTGGTTTGCATGTGTAAGTTTTTGTGTTTGTGTGTGTGTGTAAGTTTTTGTGTGTGTGTGTGTTTGTTTTGTTATGTGTGTGTTATTTTTGGCGTTTGTGTGTGTGTGTGTAAGTTTTGGCGTGTGTGTGTAAGTTTTAGTGTGTGTGTGTGTAAGTTTTAGTGTGCATGTGTAAGTTTTTGTGTGTGTATGTTTTGGTTTGTGTGTGTTAGTTTTCGTGTGTGTGTGTGTAATTTTTGTGTGTTTGTGTGTGTGTGAGTTTTTGTGAGTGTTTGTGTGAGTTTTTTTTTTGTTGATTTTTAAATTTGTTTTTGTGTGTGTGTGTGTGTGTGTGTGTAAGTTTTTGTGTGTGTGTAAGTTTTGGCGTGTGTGTGTGAGTTTTCGTGTGTTTGTGTGTGTAAGGTTTTGTGTGCATGTAAGTTTTTGTGTGCATGTAAGTTTTGGTGTGCATGTGTAAGTTTTGTGTGTGTGTGTGTGTGTGTGTGTAAGTTTTGGCGTGTGTGTGTAAGTTTTCATGTGTGTGTGTGTGTGTGTGTGTAAGTTTTTGTGTGTGTGTAAGTTTTTGTGCGTGTGTGTAAGTTTTTGTGTGTGTGTAAGTTTTTGTGTGAATGTAAGTTTTTGTGTGCATGTAATTTTTTGCGTGTGGGTCTAAGTTTTTTTGTGTGTGTGTGAGTAAGTTTTTGTGTGTCTAAGATTTTGTGTTTGGGTGTAATTTTTTTGTGTGTTTGTGTAAGTTTTTGTGTGTGTGTGTAAGTTTTTGTGTGTGCCAGTTTTTTGTGTGTGTGTGTGTGTGTTAGTTTGTGTGTGTGTGTGTGTGTGTGTGTGTGTAAGTTTTTGTGTGAGTAAGTTTTGACGTGTGTTTTTAATTTTTCGTGTGTGTGTGTTAGTTTGTGTGTTTGTGTGTGTGTGTATGTTTTTGTGTGTGTGTGTGTGTGTTTTTGTGTGTTCATGTGTAAGTTTTTGTGTGTGTGCGTGTGTGTAATTTTTTGTGTGTGTGTAAGTTTTGGCGTGTGTGTGTGTGTGTAAGTTTTGTGTGTGTGTGTTTGTGTAAGTTTTGGCGTGTGTGTGTAAGTTTTGGAGTGTGTGTGTGTGTGTGTGTAAGTTTTGGCGTGTGTGTGTAAGTTTTCGTGTGTGTGTGTGTAAGTTTTCTGTGTGCATGTGTAAGTTTTTGTGTGTGTTAGTTTTGGAGTGTGTGTGTAAGTTTTCGTGTGTGTATGTGTAAGTTTTTTGAGTGTGTGTGTGTGTATGTTTTTGTGCGTGTGTGTGTGAGTTTTTTTGTGTTAATGTGTTAGTTTGTGTGTGTGTGTGTGTGTGTGTGTGTAAGTTTTTGTGTGTGTAAGTTTTGGCGTGTGTGTGTGAGTTTTCGTGTGTGTGTGTGTAAGTTTTGTGTGTGTGTGTGTGTGTGTAAGTTTTTGTGTGTGTGTGTGTGTGAGTTTTTTTTGTGTTCATGTGTAAGTTTTTGTGTGTGTGCGTGTGTGTAAGTTTTTGTGTGTGTGTAAGTTTTGGCGTGTGTGTGTGTGAGTTTTCGTGTGTGTGTGTGTGTAAGTTTTGTGTGTGTGTGTGTGTGTAAGTTTTGGCGTGTGTGTGTCAGTTTTCGCGTGTGTGTGTGTGTGTGTAAGTTTTCGTGTGTGTGTTAGTTTTCGTGTGCATGTGTAAGTTTTTGTGGGTGTAAGTTTTGGCGTGTGTGTGTGTAAGTTTTTGTGTGTGTATGTGTAAGTTTTGTGAGTGTGTGTGTGCTAGTTTTTGTGAGTGTGTGTGTGAGTTTTTTGTGTTATTGTGTAAGTTTTTGTGTGTGTGTGTGTGTGTGTGTGTGTAAGTTTTTGTGTGTGTGTAAGTTTTGGCGTGTGTGTGTGAGTTTTCGTGTGTTTGTGTGTGTAAGTTTTTGTGTGCATGTAAGTTTTTGTGTGCATGTAAGTTTTTGTGTGCATGTTAGTTTTAGTGTGCATGTGTAAGTTTTTGTGTGTGTGTGTGTGTGTTAGTTTTTGTGTGTGTTAGTTTTTGAGTGTGTGTTTGTGTTTTCGTGTGTGTGTGTGCAATTTTTGTGAGTGTGTGTGTGTGTTTTTTTTGTGTTCTTGTGTTAGTTTTTGTGTGTGTGTGTGTAAGTTTTTGTGTGTGTGTTAGTTTTTTCGTGTGTGTGTGTGTTTTCGTGTGTTTGTGTGTGTAAGTTTTGTGTGTGTGTGTGTGTGTAAGTTTTTGTGTGGTTGTTTGTTTGTTTGTTCATTTATTTGGTCTTTGTCTTGTTTTAGTGTGTTTGGGGTTGTTTTTTTAAGTTTTTGTGTGTGTGTGTGTAAGTTTTGGCGTGTGTGTGTAAGTTTTGTCGTGTGTGTTTATGTTGTCATGTTTTTTTGTTTTCAAGTTTTTGTGTGTGTGTGTGTAAGTTTTATTGTGTGTGTGTATTTTTTTGTGTGTGTGTAATTTTTTGTGTTCATGTAAGTTTTTGTGTGCATGTAAGTTTTTGCGTGTGGGTCTAAGTTTTTGTGTGTGTGTGTGTAAGTTTTTGTGTGTCTAATGTGTGTGGATTTTTTGTGTTCTTTTGTGTGTGGTTGTAAGTTTTTTTGTGTGTGTGTGTGTAAGTTTGTGTGTGTGTGTGTGTGTGTGTGTCTGTTTTTGTGTGTTTTAGTTTTTTGTGTGTGTGTGTATATGTTTGTGTGTGTGTGTGTGTGTGTAAGTTTTTGTGTGTGTAAGTTTTGGCCTGTGTGTGTAAGTTTTCGTGTGTGTGTGTGTAAGTTTTGTGTGTTTGTGTGTGTGTAAGTTTGTGTGTGTGTGTGTGTGTGTGTAAGTTTTGGCATGTGTGTGTGAGTTTTCGTGTGTGTGTGTGTGTAAGTTTTGTGTGTGTTTGTGTGTGTAAGTTTTTGTGTGCTTGTAAGTTTTTGTCTCCATGTAAGTTTTCGTGTGCATGTGTAAGTTTTTGTGTGTGTGTGTGTTTGTGTATGTTTTTGTGTGTGTGTGTGTTATTTTTGGAGTGTGTGTGTTAGTTTTCGTGTGTGTGTGTAAGTTTTCGTGTGTGTGTGTAAGTTTTTGTGTGTGTGTGTAAGTTTGTGTGTGTGTGTAAGTTTTTGTGTGCATGTATGGGGACCGGGGGAGGACCTTTGGGGCACAGGGAGGGCGTTTGGGGATCCGGTGGCCCTTGGGGATTGAGTGGTCTTTTAGGAGCCCGGGGGACCTTTGGGGGCCGGGGGAGGGCCTTTGGGGCCCAGTGGACCTTTGGGGGCCGGGGGTGGACCTTTGTGGGTCCGGGGGACCCTTGGGGGCCGGTTGGCCCGTTGGGAGCCCGGAGGAAATTTGCGGATCAGGGGAGGGCCGTTGGGGGTCGGAGGAGGGCGTGTGGTGGATAACATTTCAAAATTTTTAATTTGTAGTTTACTTTTTTTTTGCGGCGCATCCCTGCGGCGCATCCTGCATTTCTTTCCTGTAGTGCCTCCCTGCAGCGCATCCTCTGTGTTGCTTTTCTGACCCGCGGCGCATCCCGGCGGCACATCCCGCGGCGCTTTCCGGGCCCACGGGGCATCTCTGTGGTGCTTCTCTGGTCCGGGGGACCTTTGGGGGCCGGGGGAGGGCCTTTGGGGCACAGGGAGGGCCTTTGGGGCACAGGGAGGGCCTTTGGGGCACAGGGAGGGCCTTTGGGGTCCGGGGGGCAGTTGGGGGCCTGGGGGACATTTGGGGACCGGTGGAGGGCCTTTGGGACCCCGTTGGTCCTTTGGGAGCTCGATGGGCCTTTGGGGGGCCCGGGGATGGCCTTTGGGGGTCTGGGTGGGCCTTTGGGGGCGCGGGGGGGCCCTTGAGGACCGGGGGCTTCCTTCGGGGTTGGGGTAGGAGGATTGGAACCCTTTGGGTTGGGTTAGAGGACCTCACAACACTGTTCAAATGAAACTTGTGTATTATAACGACCACAGAGTTTCACCATTAAATTCTCTTCTAAAATCTCTTCAAAAATCATCTTTTAAAATGTCTAACTGTTTCGCCGAAATAGTTCCATAACCTGTCTAAAACAGTTTTGCCCAAATAATCCCTAAACGTAATTCAGCGTGTTCCCTTTGTTTTTGGCATCTCTGCGCTAATACATTTCAAATTAATAAGAAACCGGATTCCCGCGCTAAAACAATTCATCGCTAAGATGTTTCTTGGAGAATTGTTTCCATGGCCTTTGGCTATTAATATCCTTTGGAGTTCGACCAAAAGAGTTGTTTCCGAGGCAAAGACATTAATGACTTGGATCTATTCCTGGAGAATCGTTTCTATGCGAAAATTTTTAAAGTCTGACAGATGATATCATTGGTTGATTGATCTGTCAAGAAAGGGGAATTAATTTGTTGTTTCTAAGGGGAATTATTGATTCACGATAGGTGAATTGAGGTCGACAGCACAGGTGTTCCAAATTCCGGGAAACTCATAACATTTGGCTCGAGCAACAACAACAAATACTATTTCTGGATCATTATACTCCCTGAGAGCATTTACATGTCCAAAACAACAACAAATACTATTTCTAAATCATTACATTCGCTGAGAGCTTGTACTTACAACAACAACAACAACATTGAACTTGACAATTGCCTCGGAAACATCAACAAGATCGACCTTTGGAAACTTAGGTCATTGACCCCATTAACCACGTGTTCTCCCTAGGGAGGCTATGCCCTTATTTGGGGTGCAAAAAAGTTATAGGTGGCAGCAGGGGTGCCCCGTGGGGGCTTTAGGGTCACCTCTACTCTTAACGCTATTTCTAATAGAAATAAATGAGTCCCGAGAGCATTAAATCGAGAAAATCACGCTTTAATTTTCTCTTCAGGATTTTAAAATTGGAACAGAGTATTTGACCCTGAAGGGCATATAAACATAGCTTGTTTGACCAGTGTAGGTTTCACCGAAAATCTCGGATTCCTGATGTTGCAGAGTCGTTAGTTTATGACGGATGATCTATGGTGTGACTCTGTGAGCTGAGCCAGAGGTGACCCAGCCCCAAATGGGCACCTAGAGAAATATGGGGAAGTTAAATAGGAAGGGTATGCGAGAACACAGGTTGGCTGGTCCATAGCCTCCCATTGCACTTCCTTGCTAAAGAGTCAAGAAACGGAGATCGTCACCGCTGGTAGGGACTGTAAAGTCTAGTGCTTCATCTTTTACCTTTTTTTTTTATAGCTGCTCAAATTTGCTAATACCGCCGAGTAATTACAAAAATAAAAACTCCTTTCTTTTGTGTTGGTGTGATTTTTTTTTTTTTTTAGGAGGAAATTCAAAAATTGACCAAAAGTAGAATTGGAGAAGAAACTATGTTCGAAATCGCTCAGCTGGCTCAAAAATTTTTGGCTGTACACAGTGTATCTCTCTATGAGTCATTTTATGCCGAAATGTTGTCCAGACAAAAGAGAAAGGAGTATCGAGATGCGGAAGTTCGAAAAAGAGAAGATTTATTTCGTCAAAGACTTAAAGAAAAAGAAATCGAAAAAGTCCAAGCGAAACTTCAAGAGCGCAAGGTTAATCCGGAAGATAGTTCTGACAGGATCGAAGTTGGTAGTACGAGTAAAAATGATGATTCCGGAATCCAACTTGAAAAATTGAGGAAACCATCGTTGCGCAAACAAAAATGTTTTCACTCTTCGGATAAAGTGACAGAGTTTCCAAGCAAGATGAAAATTAAATATTTACACTGTTTGGGTGTATGCTCATTGAATAGAACTGTTTACCTTGGGAGAAATATGGAAAGCAATGAAAAAGTGGTTGTGACTCAATGGACCCTTCCTAAAGACAGTTTATCTATAAAAAAAATACAGCCGATTGAGCAAGAAATTTGTCAGCTAGGGAGATTACTCGGTGATATTCTTATTAAGTATCTTTCCGTCCTGATCATTCAGAGCAGGTCTGACCTAAGTATTCTCATAGCGCAAAATTATAGCGAGGGTATCAATCTGCAAGATTTGATTTCTGCAGAGTTGAAATTCAATGAGATCTGGTGTAGACATTTGTCAATTCTAATACTCAATTGTATGAAATATCTTCATGATAATGATATCATTCATAGAAACATGAGATTAAGTAGTATATTTGTGACCAGAGATATGAAGGTTCAGTTATGTGATTTTAGTGTTGATAAAAAAATAAGAGACCTGTGTGAATCGTCTTTCGCAACTCTAGACAGCTACCCAATTGCGCTTGGTAGGAGTGGAAAAAAGGCAGACATTCACCGATTCGGAATTTTGATTTTAAGCTTATATGAAGGAAGAATTGTTCAAGACTTTGCACCCAAGATTCCTAGCTCAGTTTCAAAGGACTTCTTAGATTTTTTATCATGTTGCTTACACAGGGATGAGAAGGAAAGATGTTCTGTTGAACAACTGCTTTCCCATGCTTTCATAGTGAGAAAGCCTGTTCAAGAGCCTGTTTCATATTCCAGTTTTGAGGAGCCTGTTAGCGACAGTGAATCAGAAACAGAGAATATAGTTGAAGCGCAAATGTATCCCCCATCTGGTCTAGCTGGATCTCGTCTCAATACTGACTTCGAAGTAATAAAATTTCTTGGGTCTGGGGGATTTGGAGAAGTGCTAAAAGTAAAAAATAAACTTGACGGTGGCATTTATGCAATAAAAAAGATATTTTTGAATACAAATAGTGCTTCAGTATCAAATAAAATTACTCGCGAAGTTCAAGTTTTGTCAAGGCTTAATCATGAAAATGTAGTTCGTTACTATAACTCTTGGATCGAAGAATACAGCTTAAATGGAAACTGTAAAGAATCTGACTGTCAAGAAGGTTTTAGTGGTTCTAAGAGCAGCAATCCTCTTTCACGAAGTCTGTTACTTGGAGACACTCGTCATAGAACATCATGGTCACTTAGTGAAGAGAGTGAAGACGAGAGTGAAAGTGACCATGGAAACAATGGTAACGAATCGTATTCTATTGTTTTTGAAAAAAATCCAGGTGACCAAATATATGATTCTGGCTCAGTAACACAGAACAACGAATCTGGTAAAACTCGAATTAAAGAAAAAATTGTTCGTTTCATGTGTATCCAGATGGAATATTGCGAGAGAAGTACTTTAAGGTCCGCTATTGATAATAATTTGTACAAAGATGAAAGAAAAGCCTGGAGAATGTTTCGAGAAATTTTAGAAGGGTTAGCACATATTCACCAACAAGGGATGATCCACCGAGATTTAAAGCCAGCAAATGTTTTTCTGGTGAAAGGTGATCATGTGAAAATTGGGGACTTTGGCCTAGCTACGACGGGTTTCTTGTCTCGTCAATTGGATGAAGCTTACAGTCCTGATAACTCCACTTCTAATACTGGAATTGTTGGAACCTATTTGTATGTAGCGCCCGAAATTGCCAAAAAGAACGACAAAGCTGCTTACGATAAAAAGGTTGATTTGTATAGCCTAGGTGTGATATTTTTTGAAATGTCGTGGCCACATCTGTCAACTGGTATGGAACGTGTAAAAATTATTAGTGACTTGCGAAAAAAATCGATTGAGTTTCCAGCTGAAGCCGCCGAAATTTTAAGTGACCAAAAAATGGAGCTTATTAGATTATTGTTAGAACATGATGCAGCCAGAAGACCCTCGGCTGATGCACTTCTCCAAAGTTCCCTAGTTCCACCTCCTGAACTAGAAGATGCTACTCTGCAAGAGACAATCCGCCATACTCTTGCTAATCCTCAAAGTAAAGCCTATAAATATTTAGTCAAATCCTGTTTAGCCCAACAAGTGCCACCTTATGATAACATTGTTTTTGATCCTGAAGGATTGACTGAACTCCCAAAACTCAGGGAAAAGGAACTGCTGTCTACTCTGGCCACTAATGTTTTCCGGAAACATGGAGCCGTTGAAATACAACTCCCATTGTTGACTCCGAAAGGCACATCTCTTTCAGTTGATGAACAGAACCTTGTACAACTCATGAACAGAACTGGTACGATAGTAACACTCCCAGCCAATTTAAGATCTTCTGTCGCTAGATATCTTGCACGTCACAGCCTCAATGACTTTCGCAGTTTTGTTGTTGCAAAATCCTATAGGGAAAGACGCGTCCTTGGTGTTCATCCAAGGGAATCTCATGAAGCTTGTTTTGATATAACTTCTTCGGTTGGTAACAATTCTTTTCTTGCTGAAGTTGTACATGTTGGTTACGATTTCCTGACCCATATTGAGGCTGTAAATAGCCAGATGCTCTGTTTGAAGCTGAGTCACGCAAAACTGATTGAATCCATGCTCGATTATACTAATATTGATTTGAGTCAGACTGGCAAAATTTTATCAGTGTACCATGACTTGAAAGGCCAGACCAATGATCGAAGTGTGATAGAAAAGAAGTTCAACTTAATGGGAATTAGTGAAATTACTGCCAATACTTTGATAAATCTTATGGAGAGTGAAGGCCCCTTTGAAAAAGTCCAAGGAATGTGGCGGTCGCTCTTAAAATCTAAAAGTGCTGTATCTGTTAAAGCTAAGGCTGCTTTCCAAGACCTTTCTTCCCTTTTGAAACTTCTTGAAGTTTTAAATGTAAACCCAGGCTCTGTCATAGTATGTAGCTCTTTGCAGGTCCCTTGGAATATATATTCTGGTATCGCTTTTCAGTGGTCTATTGCTCCAAGGAAGCGTAGGTCGAAAAAAACCGAAGTTCTGGCTGAAGGAGGTCAATATAGTGACCTGTTCAATAACTACAATTCACATTTCTTACTGTCACCTGTTTTGAATAAAATAGAAGCATGCGGAATATCCATTTTTATTGATTATCTTGGATCTCCTATGGTTGATGAACTTACGATTCAGCTGCCTCTCAAAAGACACCTTGATGTTGTTGTTTTAAACCTGAGCGATGGATTCCTTTCGAAAGAAAATTTATTAGTCTTAAGAGAGCTTTGGAATTCTGGTATACGTGCAGCAACACCGCCTCCCTTCCATGCGTTGGAAGAAGCACAAGTTTGGTGCAAAGATCTGAACATTCCTCATATTCTAGCCACCAAAGAATCAGAAGCGGGTCTTTATTTAGTTAGAAGCTGGGATGGTGATAAGTTTTATGAAAAGAAAATGGGACGGTCTGAAGCTCTTGAATATATTACAAGAAATGTTTCAATGGAGAATCCACTTCAGTTGTTCCCCGCAAAGCCTGAAAAAACTAATGATGTTGGTAATATTGGTGTAGACATTGTTTTTCTTGTGACTGAAAAAATTCCAAGTAATATTCGTCGAAGATGCGAATCTCAGGCAATGGCGGCTGTTGACTCCTACACAGATTTATTAAATACCAAAGTTCAAGTTGTTGTGTTATGTGTTGATGTGCCTTATTCCTTAATTCAGTTGATATCAGGGGTCTACCCTCTTGACTCAAGCTCAGTGGAGAAGCTGGTGGTAAGTCACCCTCGCTTCCGATCCCAAATTTACAGTATCAATGATCATGTCCAACTTTCCAATAAGTCTTCGAAGAAATCATTGTTTGTGCTATTTAGCATTGAAGATGGAAAATGTAAAGTTCTGATATGAATCCTGAATCAATATAGCCTACCGTTGTTTCTTACATAAACTTGGTAAGTCTTACCCTTTCTTTCAGTTTTCTTCATTTTCATTTGTTCCTTGCTTTCTAGTATTTATAAAATTGAAGAGCCTTTATGTAATGTCCGTCGGTGTTGCCGTTTTCATACACAATAATGTTATAACAACTTAAATTTATATTAAGTCTGTGTCAGCGTTTTTTTTAAACGTTGTATAAACGTAATTAAAGCATGTATTTAAATAATTTTGACTTATTCTACTGTGTTGTAGCCTACATTTGGTTGTCTGTTTTGCCTGAGGCTCTTAATTTTTTTAATTCCAGTCGTGGTTGGTCCTCTCTACCCCTTATTAAGCAAATGCGACTGGTTGATACAGGCGCTTGCTATAAGATTTTAATAGTAAAATAAATCATTTTAAAAAATCCGGTGGTGGCACAGTAGGATTGACCTCTGTTGGGTAATATAGGACTCGGAGTTTGATCTCAGGTGCAGCAACACCCCAAAAGGCTGGAATCTGATTCGGGTGATGAGATTACACGAAAGCCTCTTCATAATAGTCCAAACAAGAGGAAACGAATATTCATTTTAAAAATTAAGGTCAAATACGCCCTTGCGTTCTGGGCTCAAGCCTGCCTCTCTTCCATATTAAGAAGCTGATGCTGCATAGAGTTTAGTAAAAAGATTATTTTACTCGTTTAATATAGGTTTGGCGATTGTAAATTCGAACTTCAGGGTGGCAAATATGGTCCACCAATCACTCCGTCATTTCAAAATGGAATACACCAGTCGTGCAATTTGGACAATTAGTCTGAACAAAATAATTCAGTAGGAAAGTTCAGTTGGAAGTGTTCAGTTCAGTGTTCAGTGCGAAATGAGCAGTATAACACTAAATTCTTTTTTAAATCTTTCGTAAACCCAGTTTCATGGAAAATAATTTTCTCTGAATGTTGGCAATAAAATACAACGGAATAGAGAAGTGGAAAAGAAATTAAAACAAAATAGAGAAGAAGAAAATGAAACAAAAAAAGGAATATTTCTCACTCATTTATAACTTTTACAAAATGGATAAAATGAAAGAAAACAAGATAAAGAAAACGACAAAAAAAGAAAGAAACGCTTGATTATTTATTGCATAAGTGTATCTGAATAAAATGATAAATATCAAGCCGAAATTTAATAATTTATTCCAATAAAATAATTAATTTATTTGCAAATTTATGCTTTTATTATTTTTATCCATTTGTTCTTATATGTTCGTGTGAATATTCTCTAATTGTATATTTTCTACGCTGTGTTTGATCATGGAGTAGCATTTATGTATATATATATATTGGTCGGATCTTTTGTTTTTAATGTTTCTAATTTTAGTTTTTTCCCTTTTCTTTTTTACTTGGTTACGTTTTGGATTATTTGGGTTCTTAACGCGGCTGACGCCTAGTTTTATAAAGGCGAAATAATCGTAATGTGTCATCTTTTCTTTTATTTCTACTGGCTGTAGACCCGTCGTTTTTTTTCTCGATATTTTTCTCTTTTTTGTCGTAAAATAATAGAACGTATATACTATATACATTCTGATGTTTATATAATACGATCTATATAATGTTATTGATGTTTGTGTTATGTTTTTATTCGAATAAATTGAATTGAATTGACACAACACCCCAGGGCTCGGGGGCAGGCGTTGTAAGTTATGCCCATGGGTCATATATGGTTCTTATGGAAAGGATGTTCGTATAAACTTTAGAGAGGGCTTATTTGATTGGAAATTAAAAGTTCTAGTTCACTTTATAAGAGTCAAAAGAGATCTGATGGCAACTAGCCCCCCAAGCCCTTATTCCCCAAACCCATCCGATAAAAATTTTGAGATAGCCATTTTGTAAAAACAATTCAAAGGTCAGATAAGAAAAACTCCGGCTCGACACAACCCCCCAGGGCCTAGGGCGTTGTAAGTTATTATCTGGGGGCATATATGGTTCTTTTTGAAGGGATTCTTGTATGTACTTCAGAGAGGGCTCATTTGAATGGAAATTGAAAGTTCTAGTTCACTTTTTAAGAGTCAAAAGAGATCGGAAGGTATCTAGTCCCCCTCCGGTGCTCTTTTTTCCCCAAACCCATTCGATACAAATTTTGAGATAGCCATTTTTTTTAAATAGTCTAAAGGTTAGATAACAAAAACTCTGGTGTCGACACCACCCCCTAGGGCCCGGGGGCAAGCGTTGTAAGTTATGTCCATGGGGCATATATGATATTTATGAAAGGGATACTCGTATAAAATTCAGAGAGGGCTCATTTGATTGGAAACTGAAAGTTCTAGTTCATTTTTTAAGAGTCAAAAGAGATCCGAGGGCAACTTCTTAGTGAGTTTTCAATATGTGTCTTCAGTTCTTCTCTTGCTGTGTCTTAGTCAAGTCCTTCTCTTTTACTCGTTACCCTGCATTTATTTTCAAACTATTGTTATTAAACTTGATATAATAAAACACATAACTTATTGTGAAAGAGACTGTTCTGCCTCCTCCTCGAGAACCCATAACTCTGAGTGATTCGGCTACCTTTACCGATAGTCAAACAAACCCCATAGCAGTAGAGATCAAAAGGTTCGCAAAGAGGTGGCAACGACTTTCCGTGGGGGAGGATTTGTCAACACTGCTAGCTGTAAACGTTCAACTACTAACTTATGGTCTACACATGAGTTTTATCTTCAGAAGCTTCAATTCGGTCTTGAAATTTGGTGAGTTGTACACCTTATCTTTCCACCTGCGTAATTTACACCGTCTGTAAAGTTATTTCAACTTTGGTGCGAAGTATGTCTGCCGGGTTCAAGCAGCTTCTACTGTTACTACTGCCGCAACTTTGCGCTCATTTTGCATCTTCACTGCGTAAAAGCTAAGCCTGCTTACTTTTGTTAAATAAGTCGCCAAGAGACATTTCTGCCATTAGCGATGCCAATTTCCACCGAAAGATATCAGGCTTAATTGACTTTGTTTCTGAAGCGAGGATTTTATTCTCTAATCTACGCCAAGGATTTGCTATTGTCGCATTTGCCTTTTGTTGTTGTTGTCATTTGTGGCCGTGTATTCCTGTTGCCGTTCCACATTCTGTCGTCTACCGTTATCTTAAATAAGTGCCTATATCAGAGGCAACGCTACAGCGTTGCCTATTGTAAAGGCCATTCGGCTTCAATGTTTTTTTGTTTGTTTTTTTCCAGAGGCACTTCATATGGAAGGGGTCGTCGTATAAACTTCGGAGGGGTCTCATTCGATTGGAAATCGGGATTTTTAGTGCCCTTTTTAAGAGTCAAAAGTGACTGGAAGGCAACTAGCCCCCCTCCCCCACGCCCTTTTTCCCAAGTGCATCCGATTTTTTTTAGATGGTCATTTTGTTAAAAATAGTTTAAAGATCATATAACAAAAACTCCAGTGTCGACACAACCCCCCAGGGCCCGGGAGCAGGCGTTGTAAGTTATGCCTTTGGGGCGTATATGGTACTTATGGAAGGGATGCTCGTATATACTTCAGAGGGCTTTTTTGATTGGAAATTGAAAGCTATAGTTCACTTTTTATGAGTAAAAAGAAATCGCAGGGCCCCCCTCCCCTCCACGCCTTTTTTTCCTCAGACCCATCCGATAAGAACTTTGAGATAGCTAATTTTTAAAAAATAGTTTAAAGATCATATAACGAAAACTCCAGGGTCGACACAACCCCCCATGGCTCGTGGCAGACGTTGTAAGTTATGCCCTGGGGGCATATGTGGTTCTTATGGTTGGGATGCTCGTATAAATTTCAGAGAGGGGTCATTTGATTGGAAATTGAAAGTTCTGGTTCAGTTTTTGAGAGTCAAAAGAGATTGGAGGACAACTAGCGCCCCCACGCCCCTTTTTCTCCAGATGTATCCAATAGAAACTTTGAGATATCTATTTTGTTCAAAGGTCAGATAACAAAAACTCAGGTGTCGACACAACTCTCAAGGGCCTGGGCGCAGGCGTTGTAAGTTATGCCCTGGGGTCATATATTGTTCATATGAAAGGGATCCTCGTATAAACTTCAGAGAGGGCTCATTTGATTGGAAATTGAAGGTTCTAGTTCACTTTTTAAGAGTCAACAGAGATCGGAGGGCAACTAGCCCCCCCCCTTTTGTCCCCAAACCCATCCGATAAAAATTTTTAGATGGCTATTTTGATAAAAAATAGTTCAAAGGTTAGATAAGAAAAATTCCGGTGTCGATACGACCCCCCAGGGCCCGGGGTAAGGCGTTCTAAGTTAAGCCCTGGGGGCATATATGGTTCTTATGAAAGGGATGCTCATATAAGCTTAATAAAGGGCTCATTTGGGTTGGAAATTGAAAGTTCTAGTTCACTTTTTAGGAATCAAAAGAGATCTGGGGGCAACTAGCCCCCCTCACCCACACCTTTTTTCCCCAAACCTATCCGAAATTTTTTTTTTGAGATAGCCATTTTCTTAAAAATAGTTCAAAGATCAGATAAGAAAACCTCCTGTGTTGAAGAAGCAACCCCCCAGGGCCCGGGGGCAGGCGTTGTAAGTTATGCTCTGGGGGTATATATGGTTCTTATGGAAGAGATCCTCGTATAAACTTCGGAGAAGGCTCATTTGATTGGAAATTGAAAGTTCTAGTTAAATTTTTAAGAGTAAAAAAAGATCAGAGGGCAAATTGCCCCCCCCCCCTCCACGCCCTATTTTCTTCAAATCCATCCGATAAGAATTTTGAGATAGCCATTTTTTAATAATTCAAAGATCATATAACGAAAACTCTGGGGTCGACACAATCCGTCAGGGCCCGGGGGGTAGGCGTTGTAAGTTATGTGCTGGGGGCATATATGGTTATTATGGAAGGTATGCTCGTAAAAACTTCAGAGATGGCTCATTTGATTGGAAATTGAAAGTTCTAGTTCAGTTTTTAGGAGTCAAAAGAAATCGGAGGGCAACTACTCCCCCTACGGCACTTTTTACCAAAATGCATCCAATAAAAATTTTGGGATAGCCATTTTGTTAAAAATAGTTCAAAGGTCAGATTTCAAAAACTCCGGTGTCGACACAAACCCCAGGGCCCGGGGGCAGGCGTTGTAAGTTATACCCATGGGGCATAAATGGTTCTTATGGAAGGGATGCTCCTATAAGCTTCAAAGAGGGCTCATTCGATTGGAAATTGAAAGTTCTAGTTCACTTTATAAGAACCAAACGAGATCCGATGGCAACTAGCCCCCCAAGCCCTTATTCCTCAAACCCATCCGATAAAAATTTTTAGATAGCCATTTTGTAAAAATATTTCAAAGCTCAGAAAAGAAAAACTCTGGTTCGACACAACCCCCCAGGGCCTGGGGTGTTCTAAGTTATCATCTGGGAGCATATATGGTTTTTATGGAAGGGATGCTTGTATATACTTCAGAGGGGGCTCATTTGAATGGAAATTAAAAGTTCTAGTTCACTTTTTTAGAGTCAAAAGAGATCGGAAGGCATCTGGTCTCCCCCCCCCCGTGCCCTTTTTTCCCCAAGCCCATTCGATACAAATTTTGAGATGAGCATTTTTTTAAAATAGTTCAAAGGTCAGATAACAAGACTCAGGTGTCGACAAAACCCTCAAGGGCTTGGTGACAGGCGTTGTAAGTTATGTCCATGGGGCATATATGGTATTATGAAAGGGATACTCGTATGAAATTCAGAGAGGGCTCATTTGATTGGAAACTGAAAGTTCTAGTTCACTTTTTAAGAGTCAAAAGAGATCCGATGGCAACTTGCCCCTCCACGCCCTTTTTTCCCAAAGCCCATCCTATAAAAAATTTGAGATAGCAATTTTGTTGAAAATAGTTCAGAGGTCAGATGAGAAAAACTCCGGTGTCGACGCAACCCCCCAGGGCCCGGGGTGAGGTGTTGTAAGTTATGCTCTGGGGGTACATATGGTCCTTATAGAAGGGATGCTTGTATAAACGTCGGAGAAGGCTCATTTGATTGGATCCAATCTGATACAAATTTTGAGGTAGCTATTATTTTTTCAAATAGTTCATACATCTGATCACAAAGTTTCCGGGGTCGTCACAATCCCCCAGAGCTCGGGGGCAAGTGTTTTAAGTTATGCCGTGGAAGTGTATAAGGTTTTTATGTAAGGGGTGATTGTATAAACTTCGAAGGTGGCTCATTTGATTAGAAATTGAAAGTTCTAGTTTACTTTTTAAGAGTCAAAAGAGATCCGAGCGCAAATAACCCCTCTCCTAGCCCTTTTTTCCCAAATCCATCCGATACAAATTTTGAGATATCCATTTTTTATACAAACGAACAAACAATAGTTACTAATATAAATGAGTAAATACATCTTAAAACGAGTGAAATTTAATTTTAATATGCAAATCCAGCCTGAAACGAACAAAATCTCTGCAAAGAAGTCTGGGTTTTGTCTCCTTTCACTGTAAAAGTCTAAAACCTACTGTGTCATTTGCGCTTTACTGAAAGCGAATTGTGTTACAAATATCTTCTCTTGTACTTATTACTATTAAAAAAGGCACTAGCCCTTTCAATTTTCAATTGAATGAACCCTTTTGAAGTTTCTACGACAACGCTTTCAATAAAAACTTTATATGCCCCCAGGGCATAACTTACAACCCTTGCCCTGAGGGCTGTGGGGGGAGGGGGTGTTATCCTTAAAGACCTAGTCTTCAAAACTCTCAACTACGTTGAATAAAATGGCTATCTAAAAAGTCTGATTGGATGTGTTTGGGGCAAAGTTGGGCGAGAGAGGGGGGTTAGTTGCCCTCAAATCACTTTCGACTATTAAAAAGGGCACTAGTCCTTTGAATTTCCAATTGAATGAGCCCTTTTTTCTTTCACGACAAAGATTTCAATGAAAACCTTATATGCCTCCAGGGCATAACTTATAATCCTTCCCCTGAGGGTTGTGGGGGAGTGCCCTCTTCAAAAATATGTTTTTATCTGGAAATCAACTACCCTGTACAAAATGGCTTTCTCAAAATTTTTATTGGTTGTGTTTGGGGGAATGTTGGGTATGGGGGAGGCTAGTTGCCCTCCAATCATTTTCGACTATTAAAAAGGGCACTAGTCCTTTGAATTTCCAGCCGAATGAGCTTTTTTTGAAGTTTTTACGACAACGCCTTCTATAAAAACCTTATATACCCCCAGGGCATAACTTAAAATCCTTGTCCTGAGAGAAGTGGGGGAGGTTCCTCCTCAAAAACATATTTTTTATCTGGAAATCAACTACGTTGAACAAAATGTCTATCTCAAAATTTTGATTGGAGGTTTGGGAAATGAAAGGCGTGGGGGGGGCTAGTTGCCCTCCAATCACTTTCGACTATTAAAAAGGGCAGTAGCCCTTTGAATCTCCAATCGAATGAGCCTTTTTTGAAGTTTCTACGCAGACGCCTTCTATAAAAACATTATAAGCCCCCAGGGCATAACTTAAAACCCTTGCCCTGATGGTTGTGGGGGAGTGTCCTCCTCAAAAACATTTTTTTATCTGCAAATCAACTACGCTGAACAAAATGGCTATCTCAAAATTTTGATTGGATGTGTTTGGGGAAATGATGGGTGTGGGGGGGGGCTAGTTGCCCTACAATCACTCTCGACTATTAAAAAGGGCACTAGCCCTTTGAATTTCCAATCGAATGAGCCTTTTTTTAAGTTTCTATGACAACGCCTTCTATAAAAAAAAAAACCTTATATGCTCCCAGGGGATAACTTAAAACCCTTGCCCTGAGGGTTGTTGGGGAGTGTCCTCCTCAAAAAATATGTTTTTTTTTATATGTAAATCAACTACGCTGAACAAAATGGTTATCTCAATATTTTGTTTGGATGTTTTTGGGGGAATGATGGGGGTGGGGGGGGGGCTAGTTGCCCTACAATCACTTTCGACTATTAAAAAGGATACTAGTCCTTTGAATTTCCAATCGAATGAGCCTGTTTTGAAGTTTCTACGACAACGCTTTCTATAAAAACCTTATATTACCCCAGTGTATAACTTAAAACCCTTGCCCTGAGGGTTGTGGTGGAGTTTCCTCCTAAAAAACATATTTTCTATCTGAATATCAACTCCGCTGAACAAAATGTTTATCACAAACTTTTAATTGGATGTGTTTAGCAGACTGGTGGGTGTGGGGGGGATAGTTGCCCTCCAATTACTTTAGACTATTAAAAAGGGTACTAGCGCTTTAAATTTCCAATCTAATGAGGCTGTTTTGAAGTTTCTACGACAACTCCTTCTATAAAAACCTTATATGCCCCCAGGGCATAACTTAAAACCCTTGCCCTGGGGGTTGTGAGGGAGTGTCCTCCTCAAAAACATATTTTCTATCTGAAAAACAGTTACGCTGAACAAAATGGCTATCTCGAAATTGTGATTGGATGTGTTTTGGGGAATGATGGGTGTGGGGGGGGGGCTGGTTGCGCACCAATCACTGTCGACTATTAAAAAGGGCACTAGCAACTCCAATTTCCAATCGAATGAGCCCTTTTCGAAGTTTCTATGACAACGCCCTCTATATAAACCTTAGATGCCCCCAGGACATAACTTACAACCTGTGCTATAGAGTTATTTGAGGATTGTCATCCTCAAAAACATATTGTCTAGCTGGAAATCAACTCTGCTGAACAAAGTGGCACTTTCCAACTTTTTATTGGATTTGTGTGCGGAAACGGTGGGTGTGGGGGGGCTAGTTGCCTTCCAATCACTTTCGACTATTAAAAAGGGCACTAGCCCTTTGAATTTCCAATCGAATGAGCCATTTTGAAGTTTCTACGAAAGCGCTTTCAATAAAAATTTTATATGCCCCCAGGGTATAACTTACAACCCTTGCACTGAGGGCTCTGAGGAGGTTATCATCCTAAGAGACGAAATTTCCAGAACTTTCAACTACGCTGAACAAAATGGATATCACAAAATTTTAATTCGACGTGTTTGGGAAAATGATTGGCGTGAGAAGGGCGTTAGTCACTCTCCAATCACTTTCAACTCTTAAAAAAGGCACTAGCCCGTTGAATTTCCAATTGAATGACCCTTTTTGAAGTTTCTGCGACAACGCTTTCAATAAAAACTTTATATGCCCCTAGGGCATAACTTAGAACCCTTGCCCTGAGGGCTGTGTGGGGAGGGGTTCTCATCCTTAAAGACCTAATTTCCAAAACTTTCAACTGTGTTGAATAAAATCGCTATCTAAAAATTTTTATTGGATGTGTTTGGGGAAAGGTGGGCGGCAGAGGGGGTTAGTTGCCCTCAAATCCCTTTTGACTATTAAAAAGGGTACTAGTCCTTTGAATTTCAAATCGAATGTGCCCTTTTTCAAGTTTCTACGACAGAGATTTCAATAAAAACCTTATATGCCCCCAGGGCATAACTTATAATCCTTGCCCTGAGGGCTGGGGGGGAGTGTCCTCCTCAAAAATATGTTTTCTATCTGGAAATCAACTACCCTGAACAAAATGGCTATCTCAAAATTTTTATTGGATGTGTTTGGGGGAATGATTGGTCGAGGGGGAGGCTAGTTGCCCTCCAATCACTTTCGACTATTAAAAAGGGCACTAGCCTTTTGAATTTCCAGTCTAATGAGCTTTTATTGAAGTTTCTACGACAACACCTTCTTTTAAAACCTTATATCCCCCCAGGGCATAACTTAAAACCCTTGCCCTGAGGGCTGTGGAGGAGTGACCTCCTCAAAAACATAGTTCCTATCTGGAAATCAACTATGCTGAACAAAATGGCTATCTCAAAATTTTGATTGGATGTGTTTGGCGGAATAAAGGACATGGGGGGGGGGCTTGCTGCCCTCCATTTACGTTCGACTATTGAAAAGGGCATTAGCCCTTCGAATTTCCAATCGAATGGGCCGGTTTTGAAGTTTCTACGACAACTTCTTCTGTAAAAACCTTATTTTCCCCCATTGCATAACTTAAAACCCTTGCCGTGATGGTTGTGGGGGAGTGTCCTCCTCAAAAACATATTTTCTATCTAGAAATGAAGTAAGCTGAACAAAATGGCTATCTCAAAATTTTGATTGGATGTGTTTGGGGGAATGATGTGCGTGGGGGAGGGGGCTAGTTGCCCTCCAATCACTTTCGACTATTGAAAAGGGTACTATCCCTTTGAGTTTCCAATCGAATGAGCCTGTTTTGAAGTTTCTACAACAACGCCTTCTATAAAAAACCTTATATGCCCCCAGGACATAACTTAAAACCCTTGCCCGGAGGGTTGTGGGGGAGTGTCCTCCTCAAAAACATGTTTTTATCTGGAAATCAACTGAACTGAACAAAATGGCTATCTCAAAATTTTGATTCGATGTGTTTGGGGGAATGATGGGTGTGGGGGGGGGGGCTAGTTGCCCTCCAATCACTTTTGACTATAAAAAAGGATACTAGTCCTTTGAATTTCCAATCGAATGAGCCTGTTTTGAAGTTTCTACGACAACACCTTCTATAAAAACCTTATATGCCCCCAGGGCATACCTTACAACCCTTGCCCTGAGGGCTGTAAGGGGAGGGGTTGTCATCCTTAAAGACCTAAATTCAAAAAGTTTCAACGATGTTGAAAAAAATGGTTATCCAAAAATTTTGATTGGAGGTGTTTGGGGAAAAGGTGGGCGTGAGAGGGGGTTAGTTGCCCTCAAATCACTTTCAGCTGTTAAAAAGGGTACTAGTCCTTTGAATTTCAAATCGAATGAGCACTTTTTCAAGTTTCTACGACAGAGATTTCAATAAAAACCTTATATGCCCCCAGGGCATAACTTATAATACTTGCCCTGAGGGTTGTGGGGGAGTGTCCTACTTAAAAAAATGTTTTCTATCTGGAAATCAACTATCCTGAACAAAATGGCTATCTCAAAATTTTTATTGGATGTGTTTGGGGGAATGATGTTGTGGGGGGGGGGGCTAGTTGCCCTCCAAACACTTTCGACTATTAAAAAGGGCACAAGCCCTTTGAAATCACATTCGAATGAGCTTTTATTTAAGTTTCTACGAAAAAGCCTTCTTTAAAAACCTTATATGCCCCCAGGGCATAAATTAAAACCCTTGCCATGGGGGAAGTGGGGGAGTGTCCTCCTCAAAAACCTATTTTATATACGGAAATCAACTACGCAGAACAAAATGACTATCGAAAAATTTTGATTGGATGTGTTGGGGGGAATGAAGGGCGTGGGGGGGGGGGGTAGCTGCGCTCCAATTACTTTCGAATATCAAAAAGGGTACTAGCCCTTTGAATTTCCAATCGAATGAGCCTGTTTTGAAGTTTCTACGACAACGCCTTCTGTAAAAACCTTATATGCCCCCATTGCATAACTTAAAACCCTTGCCGTGATGGTTGTGGGGGAGTGTCCTCCTCAAAAACATATTTTCTATCTAGAAATGAAGTAAGCTGAACAAAATGGCTATCTCAAAATTTTGATTGGATGTGTTTGGGGGAATGATGTGCGTGGGGGTGGGGGGGGGGGGGCTACGACAACGCCTTCTATAAAAAGCTTATATGCCCCAGGGCGTAACTTAAAACCCTTGCCCTAAGGGCTGTGGGGGAGTGTCCTCCTCAAAAACATATTCTCTATCAAGAAATCAACTACGCTGAACAAAATGGCTATCTCAAAATTTTGATTGGGTGCGTTTGGGGGAATGTTTGGCGTGGGGGGGGGGGGGGGTATTTGCCCTCCAATCACTTTCGATTATTAAAAAGGGTACTAGCCCTTTGAATTTCAAAATCGAATGAGCCTGTTTTGAAGTTTCTACGACAACGCCTTCTATATAATCCTTAAATACTCCCAGGGCATAACTTGCAAACTGTATCGTGAGGGTTGGGAGGAAGTGGTTATCATCCTTAAAAACCTTAGTTCAAAAGAGTCCAACTATGTTGCCTAAAATGGCTACCAAAAACGTTTGATTCGATGTGTTTGTGGAAAAGGTGGGTGTGAGAAGGGGGTTAGTTGCCCTCAAATCACTTTCAGCTGTTAAAAAGGGTACTAGTCCTTTGAATTTCAAATCGAATGAGCCCTTTTTCAAGTTTCTACGACAAAGATTTCAAGAAAAACCTTATATGCCTCTTGGGCAAAACTTATAATACGTGCCGTGAGGGATGTGGGGGAGTGTCCTCCTCAAAAATATGTTTTCTATCTGGAAATCAACTACCCTGAACGAAATGGCTATCTCAAAATTTTTATTGGATGTGTTTTGAGGAATGATGGGTGTGGGGCTAGTTGCCCTCCAATCACTTTCGACTATTAAAAAGGGCACTAGCCCTTTGAATTTCCAGTCGAATGAGCTTTTATTGAAGTTTCTACGACAACACCTTCTTTAGAAACCTTATATACCCCCAGGGCATAACTTAAAACTCGTGCCCTAAGAAATGTGGGGGATTTTCCTCCTCAAAAATATAATTTATGTCGGGAAAACCACTACGCTGAACAAAATGGCTATCTCAAAATTTTGATTGGATGATTTTGGGGGAATGAAGGGCGTGGGGGGGGGGGGTTAGCTGCCCTCCAATAAAAGGGTACTAGCCCTTTGGATTTCCAATCGAATGAGCCTGTTTTGAAGTTTCTACGACAACGCCTTCTATAAAAACCTTATATGCCCCCACGGCATAACTTTAAACCGTTGCCGTGATGGTTTTGGGGGAGTGTCCTCCTCAAAAACATATTTTCTATCTAGAAATAGAGTAAGCTGAACAAAATGGCTATCTCAATATTTTGATGGGATGTGGTTGGGGGAATGAGGGGCGTGGGTGGGGGCGAGGTGCACTCCAATCACTTTTGAATATTGAAAAGGGTACTAGCCTTTCGAATTTCAAATCGAATGAGCTTTTTATGAAGTTTCTACGACAACACCTTCTATAAAAACGTTATATGGCCCCAGGACATAAATTAAAACCCTTGCCCTGAGGGTTTTGGGGAGTGTCCTCCTCAAAAACACGTTTTTTATCTGGAAATCGACTGAGCTGAACAAAATGGCTATCTCAAAATTTTGATTGGATGTGTTTGGGGGAATGAAGGGCGTGGGGGGGGGGGGCTAGCTGCCCTCCAATCACTTTCGACCATGAAAAAGGGTACCAGCCCTTTGAATTCCCAATCGAATGAGCCTGTTTTGAAGTTTCTACGACAACGCCTTCTATAAAAACCTTATATGCCCCCAGGGCATAACTTGAAACCCTTGCCGTGATGGTTGTGGGGGAGTTTCCTCCTCAAAAAGATATTTTCTATCTGGAAATGAAGTAAGCTAAACAAAATGGCTATCTCAAAATTTTGATTGGATGTGTTTGGGAGAATGATGGGCGTGGGGGGGCGCTAGTTGCCCTCCAATCACTTTTGACTATTAAAAAGGGTACTAGCCCTTTAAATTTCGAATCGAATGAGCCTGTTTTGAAGTTTCTACGACAACGCCTTGTATAAAAACCTTATATGCCCCCAGGCCATAACTTAAAACCCTTGCCCTGAGAGTTTTGGGGGAGTGTCCTCCTCAAAAACATATTTTTTATCTGGAAATCAACTACGCGGAACAAAATGGCTATCTCAAAATTTTGATTGGATATATTTGGAGGAATGATGGGCGTGGGGGGCTAGTTGTCCTCCAATCACTTTCGACTATTAAAAAGGCTACTAGTCCTTTGAATTTCCAATCGAATGAGCCTGTTTTGAAGTTTTTACGACAACGCTTTCTATAAAAACCTTACATTCCCCCAGGGCATAACTTAAAACCATTGCCCTGAAGACTGTGGGGGAGTGTCCTCCTCAAGAATATATTTTCTATCTGGAAATCAACTACGCTGAAAAAAATGGCTATCTTAAAATTTTGATTGGATGTGTTTGGGGGAATGATGGGTGTAGGGGGGGGGGGCTAGTTGCCCTCCAATCACTTTCCACTATTAAAAAGGCTACTAGCCCTTTGAATCTCCAATCGGATGAGCATGTTTTGAAGTTTCTGCGACAACGCCTTCTCTAAAAACTTTATATGCCCCCAGGGCATAACTTAAAACCCTTGCCCTGAGGGTTGTGGAGGAGTGTACTCCTCAAAAACATATTTTCTATCCAGAAATCAGCTACGCTGAACAAAATTTTTATCTCAAAATTTTGATTGGATGTTTTGGGGGGCCCGATGGGTGGGGAGGGGCGCCGGCGAGTTGCCCTCCAATCACTTTGACAATTAACAAGGGCATTAGCCCTTTGAATTTCCCATCGAATGAGCCTGTTTTGAAGTTTTTACGACAACGCCTTCTATAAAAACCTTGTTTGCCCCCAGGCCATAACTGAAAACCCTTGTCTTAGGATTGTGAGGGTGTGTCCTCCTCAGAAACATATTATCTATCTGGAAATCAACTACGCTGAACAAAATGGCTATCTCAAAATTTTGATTGGATGGGTTTTGGGGAATGATGGGCGTGGGGGGGGGGGGCGCTGGTTGCGCTCCAATCACTTTCGACTATTGAAAAGGGCACTAGCAACTCCATTTTCCAATCAAATGAGCCCTTTTCGAAGTTTCTATGACAACGCCTTCTATAAAAACCTTATATGCCCCCAGGGCATAACTTAAAACCCTTGCCCTGAGAATTTTAGGGGAGTGTCCTCCTCAACACATATGTTCTTTCAATAAATAAACTACGTTGAACAAAATATGTATCTCAACAATTCTATTATATGTGTTTGGTGTACGTATGGGCGTGGGGGGAGCGGGTAGTTGAGCTCAAATGACTTTCGACAATTAAAAAGGGCACTAGCAACTCCAATTTCCAATCGAATGAGCCCTTTTCGAAGTTTCTATGACAACGCCTTGTATAAAAACCTTATATGCCCCCAGGGCATAACTTTAAACCCTTGCCCTGAGGGTTGTGGAGGAGTGTCCCCCTCAAAAAAAATTTTCTATCTGGAAATCAACTACGCTGAACAAACTGGCTATCTCAAAATTTTGATTGGATGTGTTTGGGGGAATGATGGGCGTGGGGGGGGGCTAGTTGCCCTCCAATCACTTTCGACTATTAAAAAGGGTACTAGCCCTTTGAATTTCCAGTCGAATGAGCCATTTTGAAGTTTCTACGACAACGCTTTCAATAAAAGTTTCATATGCCCCCAGGGAATAATTTACAACCCTTGCACTGAGGGCTCTGAGGAGTTTATCATCCTAAAAGACTAAATTTCCAGAACTTTCAACTACGTTGAACAAAATGGATATCCCAAAATTTTAATTCGATGTGTTGGGGAGAGTGGTGGACGTGAGAAGGGCGTTAGTCGCTATCCAATCACTTTCATCTATTAAAAAAGGCACTAGCCCTTTCAATTTCCAATTGAATGAGCCCTTTTGAAGTTTCTACGACAACGCTTTCAATAAAAACCTTATATGCCCCAGGGCATAGCTTACAACCCTTGCCCTGAGGGCTGTGGGGGGAGGGGTCGTCATCATTAAAGACCCAATTTCCAAAACTTTCAACTACGTTAAATAAAACGGCTATCTAAAAATTTTGATTTGATGTGTTTGGGGAAAAGGTGGGCGTGAGAGGGGGTTAGTTGCTCTCAAACCACTTTCGACTATTAAAAAGGGTACTATTCCTTTGAATTTCAAATCGAATGAGCCGTTTTTCAAGTTTCTACGACAAAGATTTCAATAAAAACCTTATATGCCCCCAGGGCATAACTAATAATCCTTGCCCTGAGGGTTGTGGGGGGGTGTGTCCTCCTTAAAAATATGTTTTCTATCTGGAAATCAACTACGCTGAACAAAATGGCTATCTCAAAATTTTGATTGGATGTGTTTGGGGGAAGGATGGGCGGGGGGGGGGGCTAGTTGCCCACCAATCACTTTCCACTATTAAAAAGGCTATTAGCCCTTTGAATTTCCAATCAAATGAGCCTGTTTTGAAGTTTCTACGACAATGCCTTCTATAAAAATCTTATATGCCCCCAGGGCATAACTTAAAACCCTTGCCCTAAGGGTTTTGGGGGAGTGTCCTCCTCAAAAACATTTTTTCTATCTAGAAATCAACTATGCTGAACAAAATGGCTGTCTCAAAATTTTGATTGGATGTGTTGGGGGGAACGATGGGTGTGGGGGGGGGGCTTGTTGCCCTCCAATCACTTTCGACTACTAAAAAGGACACGAGCCACTCCATTTTTCAATCAAAAAAGCCCTTTGCGAAGTTTCTATGACAACGCCTTGTATAAAAACCGTATCTGTCCCGAGGGCATAACTTTCAACCCTTGCCCTGAGCGTTGTGTGGGAGTGTCCTCCTCAAAAACGTATTTTCTATCTAAAAATTGACTCTGCTGGATAAACGGGCAAACACAAAATTGGGAGGCGCTGTGTTGGGGTAACTGATGGGCTTGGGGGGGGGGCTATTTTCCCGCCAAACACATTTAACTGTTGAAAAGGGTACTAGCCCTTTGAATTTCCAATCGAATGAGCCATTTTGAAGTTTCTACGATAACGCTTTCAATAAAAGTTTCATATGCCCCCAGGGCATAATTTACAACCCTTGCACTGAGGGCTCTGAGGAGTTTATCATCCTAAGAGACAAAATTTTCAGAACTTTCAACTACTTTGAACAAAATGGATATCTCAAAATTTTAATTCGATGTGTTTGGGAAAATGGTGGGCGTGAGAGGGGCGTTAGTCGCTATCCAATCACTTTCAACTATTAAAAAGGGCACTAGCCCTTTCAATTTCTAATTGAATGAGCCCTTTTGAAGTTTCTACGAGAACGCTTTCAATAACAACCTTATATGCCCCCAGGGCATAACTTACAACCCTTGCCCTGAGGGCTGTGGGGGGAGGGGTTGTCATCCTTAAAGACCTAATTTCCAAAACTTTCAACTACGTTGAATAAAACGGCTATCTAAAATTTGTGATTGTAAGTTTTTGGGGAAAAGGTGGGCGTGAGAGGGGGGTTAGCTGCCCTCAAATCACTTTCGACTATTAAAAAGGGTACTAGTCCTTTGAATTTCAAATCGAATGAGCCCTTTTTCAATTTTCTATCCTTGCCCTGAGGGTTGTGGGGGAGTGTCCTCCTCAAAAATATGTTTTCTATCTGGAAATCAACTACACTGAACAAAATATCTATCTCAAAATTTGGATTGGATGTGTTTGGGGGAATGATTGGTGTGGGGGGGGGGGCTAGTTGCCCTCCAATCACTTTCGACTATTAAAAAGGGCACTAGCCCTTTGAATTTCCAGTCGAATGAGCCTGTTTTGAAGTTCTACGACAACGCCTTCTTTAAAAACCTTATCTGCCCCCAGGGCATAACTTAACACCCTTCCCCTGAGGGATGTGGGGGAGTATCCTCCTCAAAAACATATATTCTATCTGGAAATCAACTACTCTGAACAAAATGGCTATCTCAAAATTTTGATTGGATGTGTTTGGGGGAATGAAGGGCGTGGGGGGGGGGCTAGTTGCCCGCCAATTACTTTCGACTATTAAAAAGGGCACTAGCCTTTTGAATTTCCAATCGAATGAGCCTGTTTTGAAGTTTCTACGACAACGCCTTCTATAAAAACCTTATATGCCCCCAGGGCATAACTTAAAACCCCTGCCCTGAGGAATGTGGGGGAGTGTCCTCCTCAAAAATATATTTTCTACGTGGAAATCAACTACGCTGAACAAAATGGCTATCTCAAAATTTTGATTGGTTGTGTTTGGGGGAATGAAGGGTTGGGGGGGGGGGGCTATCTGCCCTACAATTACTTTCGACTATTAAAAAGGGTACTAGCCCTTTGAATTTCCAATCGAATGAGCCTGGTTTGAAGTTTCTACGATAACGCCTTCTATAAAAACCTTATATGCTTCAGGGCATAACTTAAGACCCTTGCAGTGATGGTTGTGGGGGAGTGTCCTCCTCAAAAACATATTTTCTATCTGGAAATAAAGTAAGCTGAACCAAATGGCTATCTCAAAATTTTGATTTGATATGCTTGGGGGAATGAAGGGCGGGGGGGGGGCTAGATGCCCTCCAATCACTTTTGACTATTAAAAAGGGTACTACCCCTTTGAATTTCCAATCGAATGAGCCTGTTTTGAAGTTTCTACGACAACGCCTTCTATAAAAACCTTATATGCCCCCAGGGCATAACTTAAAACCCTTGCTGTGATGGTTGTGGGGGAGTGTCCTCCTCAAAAACGTATTTTCTATCGGGAAGTGAAGTAAGCTGAACAAAATGGCTATCTCAAAATTTTGATTGGATGTATTTGGGAGAATGTTGGGCGTGGGGTGGCTAGTTGCCTTCCAATCACTTTCTACTATTAAAAAGGGTATTAGCCCTTTGAATTTCCAATCGAATGAGCCTGTTTTGAAGTTTCTACGACAACGCCTTCTATAAAAACCTTATATGACCCCAGGCCATAAATTAAAACCCCTGCCCTGAGGGTTTTGGGGGAGCGTCCTCCTCAAAAACATATTTTTTATCTGGAAATCAACTACGCTGAACAAAATGGCTATCTCAAAATTTTGATTGGATGTATTTGGGGGAATGATGGGCGTGGGGGGGGGGCTAGTTGCCCGCCAATCACTTTCGACTATTAAAAAGGGTACTAGCCCTTTGAATTTCCAATCGAATCAGCCTGTTTTGAATTTTCTACGACAACGCCTTCTATAAAAAACCTTATATGCCCCCAGGGCATAACTTAAGACCCGTGCCCTGAGGGTTGTGGGTGAGTATCCTCCTCAAAAACATGTTTTCTATCGGGAAATCAACTACGCTAAACAAAATGGCTATCTCAAAATTTTGATCTGATGTCGTTTGGGGAATGAAGGGCGTGGGGGGGGGCTAGTTTCCCTCCAATCACTTTCGATTATTAAGAAGGGCACTAGCCACTCCAATTTTCAATCGAATGAGCACTTTTCGAAGTTTTTACGACGACTCCTTCGATACGAAGTGCCCGGGTATGGAGAAAAAAAAACAAAAAAACAACACGTTGTGCCCACATCGTTCTTTACTTAAGCAGCGCTAGCGCGTTGCCTATGGAAGAAGAAGGCAAAACCCAAACTCTTCTTTGCAGAGATTTGTGTTTATTTCAAGCTGAATTTGCATATTAAGTTTAAGTTTCACTTGTTTTAAAATTCATTTACTCATTTATATTAGTAACTATTGTTCGTTTGTTTGTTATGATTGTTTCAGTGGCGGATCCAGGGGGGCAAGGGGGCACCCACCCTAACGTAGTCTAAAGTAGTGTAATTTACTTAATTAACATAAATTTGCATTAATTAAACTTACTCGTGACGCAAGGTTATCGGATCAACCTATTTTGCCCCCCCCCCCCTAAAAAAATCCTGGATCCGCCCCTGCATTGTTTATTTAATTTCTGTTCGTTTTGGGTTTCATTTACGCCTCAATAGCAAAATATTTTTGTTCGTTTTAAGCTTGATTTGCATATTCAACGTAGCCTAAGCTTTACTCTTTTTGAGATTTATTTATTCATTTATATTATTACCTTTTGTATTTATTTTCTATGATTGTTTATTTAATTTCTGTTCGTTTTTGGTTTCTTTCATTTATTCTGTAATAGTAATTTCTGGTTATTTCGAGTTTAAGTTATTGCAGTTTTCTATTTCTTCTGATCTTAAGTTTAATATGGCCTTTACTTTTCCTTGGAAAACTTCTTTTTCGGAAAGCTTTTTTTTAATTAATCAGTAAAACTGTGTGAGTAAAATCAGTAAAACTGTGACCTGGAGAAAAGCCTGGAAGTCCAGGAAAAATGAATCGGTAAGTCACATATTCAGTTCGCACCGCACAGTTATAGGGCCGTTAATAGGATGTAGGACCCTTATTTATTGTTTATAATTTGAACTTATTGTACATTGACTCTCAAATTTTTCCCATTTTCTGCTCTAGTTTTTTTCTTTAAAATGAACCAAATGCTCGTTATTGAACCTTCTGACTGTGGGTATGGTAAAACAATTGCTTTCTCATTTTTGAGGGAAGCTAGAAGTAAAGGCATTAGTGTCCCGCAATATTTTGATTCTTAAAGTGAAAATTGTGAGCCTGGTGTAGTTGTAAAATTTTAATGGCAGTTGGAAACTTTTTGGCCAAACCAAATTGCGGTAATTAGAGTGGGAAATTTGTGCAGGGTTCAGTAAATGGATTATTGGGAGACTAGGGTCATTTTTGTAATGAATGTCGGGGTGTAATTGGATCTGTTATGGACCTTAACAAACATGCCAGTTTTAGGTAATCCAAAGTTTATTGAGCTGTTTTTTAGCCAATTGAAAAGGGTGAAAGCCCTGATTAATTGGTTTGATAGTCAAATTATCATAGCGATTTCGTTGAGGTTTAGAGGACCGCTGTTGAATTTTTTTAGAACACGGACTAATCGCAAGTTTAGACGAATTTGAAAGAGAATAGACCGAGGCGTATTTCCCCAGAAAACTACTGGGAAACTATTTAAGGAAGTAGCTTAGCTTAAGCAGTCAGCTAATGAAATAGTATTTCAGTTTTAAATTAGAGTTGAGAGGGCAGAGAAGATATATGGTTTGAAGTTGAAACTACAGCTGTTTTTTCCGGAAGGGATAGCTTTGTGTTTTTTTGTGGAGGAACCAAGAGTGAATATAAAGATGCATGTATTAGAACATGAGGATTAGTATGGTAATTTGAAAGGGGGGTATAAGGTTGCAAAACGTGGTGAATCCATAGAAAATGCATTTTTAGGAGAGAAACATGAATTTTTTGGCATGTTTCAGAAACAGGTTTTGGCATGAGATCGAGAGGGTAAGATGAAAAATTCCGTTGAGCTTGGCATGACGTAAAACAAGGTCACGGCATTGGAGGTAGGTCAGTTGGTAGGGGATGTAGAGCTGGAGAAATAGGTCAGGATACGCGTAGAAGTTATAGTAAAGATTGTGAAAGCGAAGCACTTGGTTAGATGTCCCAGAAAAATGGTAGCAATAATCTCGCTACCAGAGAGTGTTGCATATGTCATAGTATATGTCATCTGAAGCCAGATTACTCAAATACTGTCTGCTATAATTATAAGAAAAGAGGACTTGTGGCTGATTTTTTCTCAGAGCAATCAAGGGAAGTGCGGAATAGAGATAGAGCTTACTGTTTTGTATGTGAGAATAAGGACCGTAAAGCTTATGATTGTCATGGCCGATACAGGGATCAGGACAGGCACCAGAAAGCATGGTTTACAGGTAATAATCAGGGAAATAAGAAAGCCACATAGTAAAAGAGGGGTTGGTATCTGGCGTATTTAAACATTCCACTCATAATGAATATTTTGTTACATGGGATTATGTGAAGCTGATTATTCTCTTATTAAAAAAGTGGTTTTGGTTTATTTTGAATGAAAAGGTTTCTTGGATCCTGTTTGCCATAAATGTTTACTTTACGAGTCTGCATATCAGAAGGTTGATTGGATGAAAATCAGGGTCGAGCAATCTTTGGCTAGGATAAAGCCAATAGTTGTGAGATTCAAAGGCTGTCCCTGCTTCACTTAAGGTTCTCTTGGATTTGACAGTTTTCGAAAAGGCTATCTTACGCACTATTTCCTGGGAATTTCTGGTTGTCCCCAGCTTAGGGTTCGATGCTGTTCTTGGTTAGGATATGTGACGAGAAATGAGTTCTATAGCTCGATTTTGCAACTGGTAGATTGACATTTACAAGAAGTGGGAATTAGGTCTATTAGCCTTTGTTTCTTAGGAAATATAGTGATGCCAAGGAAAGCATTCATAGACCCCTTCTCAGTAGAGGTGGCGAGAGTCATTTTTAGATCAAATTAAGGCTTGCCTTTACCCGATGGGATAATTGCTATTACAGAGCTCGCTAAGCGATTTGCTTAATTTTTTTATGTCACTGCTATAACTGTCAAGGAGGATAAGGGTATTGTTTTAATTTTCAATAATAAAGAGTAGCCCTCAAAATTACATTGACGTGAGGTACTTGGGAATTTCGTTGAAATGTCTGATGAGATTTCTGCTTCCAAGCTAGAAACTGTGAATGAAAAGGGTAGAAGTTGTGGTAGAAAAGGAAGTGATAATTTTGAAAATGAACCTACGAATAATGCTGCATTCAAGTATATATTGATAAGAGTAAGCCATCACCAAAGCCTAAGTCATTTAATCTTCTTATTTGGATTTGCTGCATGCTTTTCCTATGTATCATTGTCTGAAGAAAGTCAACAGTATTATTCATTTAGGGGACCCGACGGCGTCCAGCATGTTTTGGAAGTTGCCTCAGGGTAGTAATGTGTCCCCGAAAGCAGTGTATGCATGGGATTCAGTCCTATTTCAATCTAAGATTTTTCATTCGATTATCTTTATGTATATATACATGATGTGGTTATTGCTTCGAAGGTTGACGATTTTAAGCATCTTTGAGATTTGGATAAAATTTTTGGGATATTTTTAGAGTGTGATATGGAATTAACAAGTGCAAGTCCTTTGTAGAAAACTTTGAGTTTCTTGGATGCTCTGTTTCTTCCCGGGAATCAGCCCACTAGCAAATAAGGTTGATAGTATCCGTAGAGTATCGAGACCGAGAAATGCCAATAAATTACGCAGATTTATAGGTTTGGTGAACGAATTCGTATGTTTTATTTAAGTTTTGGAGAATTAATTTATTCGTTAAATAAGTTATCGAGAAAGGTTGTTCCGTTTGAGTGGGGTCAAGAACAGGATAAAAGTTTCCTAAAATTTAAAGAAGAATTGAGCAATCTAGAATCCGTTTTTCTTGTGTTTCCAGATTGTCTCAGAAAATTTTATATTGCTGTTGGTACAAGATCAGTTGCTTGTGGTGCCTTGTTAATGTAAACAGACTATAAGGAAAAGTTTCGATTGGTTTCAACTTTCAGTGAAGTTTTATCTGTGAATTTTGGTAAATGAATAATGTGCCCAGAGAGCTTTATAGCGTACAAGCGGCGAAGCGTGTTGAATATTACATTTGGGGTCGAAAGACTCACCTACTGGTTCATTGTAAGACTTAAACATATTTACGACGATGTAAGGATGTGCCACCAAAATTATATCGTATTGTTTTAATTCTGGACAAAGAAGTATTCCATTGGTTTCACCTTCCTCGCTAATATCATCTCGCTGGCTTCTCGCATTGAGATTCTTAAATAGTCCCGTCCTTTTGAGTTACCGAAAGAAGAGGTAAAATTTGTAGCGGCTGGTTTTGGGATTAAAATATATTACCTTGCTTTAAAACTACCAGAGTTAGCTCGGTTTCAGAAAAGAAATCTTGAGTTAAAGAGAGTCATTGAGTATTTTGAGTCAAAGAATTGGGATGATATTTTTTGAGTGACATTCACGTTGGGATACTTGGTGCAGGGACTCGTGAAGGGGTGGATAAAAGCAGATTGAAGGACCAACTTCCAGGTTATAAGCAGGGATCTGGAAGGAACGTAGTTCAGGACATTAGGGATAAAAAAAGGCTTGGACTTGGCCCGGAATGGGGTAGGTGGTGAGTAGAGTTGATCTTTTGAATTCTGGGCCTTTATGTTCCTTCCGGTTTTTCTGGTAGGTAATTCTATTCTACAGGAGCATTACACCCTTTCAAAGAGATTTACGCAATTTCTAGTTCAAGGTATATACATGTTTAGTTCAAGGTATATACATGTTTTTTTTTACCATCTTTTGAATTCTATGGCCCCTCCGTACCAAACAGGTTTTTCTGATAGATATTCTATTCTACTGGTCATTACACCTTTGCCAAGAGATTTACGCAATTTAAGGACAAGTTTTTCTGACGTAGATTTCTAGTTCCTGATATACAAGTTTTTTTTTAAATCCGTGGTCATTCATCTGTAAGTGGATTAGTAGGTTTTTTTTTTTAAACTTGGCTAATAGGTTTTTAAACCTATTACTACGAACGCTACATGCATTCCATTTTTGGAACTAGGAGCGAGATTGCGTGATGCTATAAGACTGGTTTCGTTTCATGGGTTCATTAATAGAAGGACTAATGTTTTTTGAAAAGGGTAATTACTTCTTTAGTTTACGAAATTTGCGAATTTTTTGCGAAAAGATATTTGCGTAAAGGTATTGCGATGGTTAAGAATGCCTCACGGGTAATTAAAGAATGGGATGCTTGCATCAACAATACAAAGAATAAGCTCAGATACTTAATAGATTTGACGCTTACAAGAGACATTGCTAGAAAGTATTCAATAGCTTAATTGAAAAGTAACGATAGAATGACATTGTGACTTGACCTAGCTTTACCTCGCCGATGTGGTCTGTATAATACATAAGTAACGTTTGAAAAGTATTGTCAATTTAAAAAGAAATGGCTGAAAAGTGTTTTGAGGGGGATGGGTTGCATGGAGGGTTGAGTTGCACGAGGGTTCAGTTAAAGGGGATACAGTTGCACGGGGGTTGAGTTAAATGGGAATTGAGTTCCACGAGAGTAGTGCTTTGTCGTGGTTTAGCCGTGAGGTCCCTTACCACAACCCAAAAGGGCTCCGATCACCCCATCCCAACCCCGAAGGAACTCCCCGGTCCTCAAAGGTTCTCTAGGCTCCCAAAGGAGCCGTGGTTTACCTTGTAACTTTTACATTCTCTTTATTTTCAAAGTTCCGTTTGAAGGACTCTGTTGTTTTAAGCCAGTGTGATTTTTTCTTTACATGTTGTTCGTTCAAAAAAGTGAGAATTTATATTAAATAATTAATTCTTATATTTTTCCATTCAATTGAAGGCGAGGATTTCTGTTAAATAAATAATTGTTATACATTTTAAAATGACTTCCCGAGGTTTGAGGGGGCTCTGTTGTTTTAAGCCGTTTGATTTTTTCTTTACAAGGTGTTCGTTCAAAAAGCGAGGATATTCCGTGTTATTTTTTTGGTAAGTTTAATTAATTTATTAGTTACCGAGAGTTCAACGACTCCTCCCCTTAATGACTTCCAGGGGGTTTTATGACTCCTCCTCACAATGAATTCAGATGGTTTTAGGACTCATCCCCCTAGCCATAACTCCATTCAACCTTGAGCGAAGATATAAAAGTTTGATGAAGTATTTTTCTGCTTAACAGCTACATTAATAACTTCCAAGATGATAGGACTTATTTTTTAATTTAATTGGGAATGAAAAGTCAAAGTCTAACATAAAGAACAAGGTATTTCGGAGGGGGTACCTAACTTCATATACCGGATAATTTCCATTCGTCTTAGTTTTTAACGATGCTCCTTATTTCTAGTTGAAAATTCTTATTTTTTAAAATTTAATTGTGAATGGAAAGTCAAAGTCTAACATAAAGAACAAGGTATTTAGTAGGGGGTAGCTAACTTCATATACGGGATAATTTCCATTCATCTTAGTTTTTAACGATGCTCATTATTTCTAGTTGAAAATGATTATTTTTTAAATTAAATGTGTATTAAAATTAAAATTCTAACATAAAAGAACAAGGTATTTCGGATGGGGTAGCTAACTTCATCTACGGGATAATTTCCATTCGTCTTAGTTTTTAACGATGCTCCTTATTTCTAGTTGAAAATGCTTATTTTTTTAATTTAATTGGGAATGAAAAGTCAGTGCCAGAATGGTTGAAATCCACTAGCTCAGTATTGGGGTCTTAGTCCACCAGCCTGAATGGTGGAAATCCACTGACTCAGAATTGAGGTCACAGTCAACCAGCCTGAATGGTCGAAATTCACTAGCTCAAAAGTGGGGTCTCAGTCGACCAGCCTGAATGGTGGAAATTCACTAGCTTAGAAATGGGGTCGTAGTCTACCAGCCTGAATTGTTGAAATTCACTAGCTCAGACGTGGGGTCTTAGTCAGTGTTCAGATTGGAGCGTTGGGGTCCGACTATCTGGGCTTTATTTTTCAAGACCTGAATGCTAAGCAATGGACATGAGCTCGATTGGGACCCCATTGTGAAAACGGAAAACAAAAAACAAAAAATATATTGTTGATATGTGTGTAGAGCATGGCATGGTTACCGCTAGGGGCAACAGTCTAACCGTTGACGGTTTTAGGTATCCGTAAATAAGTTCTAAGGCGAGAGTGGAAATTGGGACAAATTTTTGGAGGTGCCCACCTCACCTGCTCAGAGTCTCAGGCAAGTGACCCTAAATTTGAAAAAGCGGAAATTGGCTCAGATTTTCTAAACTGAGCTTAGACAGTGAATAGATACCATTTGGAAAGTTATTGGAGACGCTGAGCATCCTTGAACAAGTGCTAAATTGAGAGAGGACTTTGGGACAATATTTGGGGGCACCCACCCGCCCAGAGTCTCCGGCAGGTGACCCAAAAATTTAAAAAACACAGAGACGACAGACACAAAGAGACGAATCACACACAGAGAGGACAAAACACACAGAAACGACACATAGAGACGACACAGAGACGATACACACACACAGAGTCAACACACACAGAGAGATGAGACACACACACAGAAATGACAAACACACATAGAGACGACACACACAAAGAGACGTCACACACACACACAGATACGAAACACACATAGAGACAACACACACATAGAGACAACACACACACACACAGAGACAACATCCACACAGAGACGACAAACACACACACACACAGACAACACACTCAAAGTGACGACTTACACATAGAGACGACATACACAGAGACGACAAACACACAGAGACGACACACATAGAGATACGACACACACACAGAGACGATACACTCAAAGTGACGACTTATACATAGAGACGACACACACACACAGACGACAAACACACATAGACGACAGAAAAAAAGAGACTAATCACACACAGAGATGACAAACACACAGTCACGACACATGCACAGAGACGATACGCACACACAGAGAGACGAGACACGCACACTGAAATGACAAAACACACATAGAGACGACACACACAAAGAGACGTCACACACACACACAGATAAGATACACACATAGAGACTACACACAAATATAGACAACACACACACACACAGCGAAACCATCCACACACATACGACACACACACACAGAATCCACATACACAAAGATAATAATTACACAGAGACATGACAAACACACAGATACGACACACACATAGATAAGACACACACACAGACAAGAAACACATAGAGAAACTAAACGCAAAAAGAGAGTACACACACACAGAGACGACTTACACAAAGAGACAACACACACAGAGAGACGACACACGCACAGAGACGACACACATAGAGAGACGACACGAAAACAGAGACGACAAACACACAGAGACAACACACACACAGATACTAAACACACAAAGAGACGACACACTCACAGAGAGTACAAACCCACAGACACTACACACACACAGAGACGACACACATATAGAGACAACACAGACATAGAGATGACATACACAAATATATGAAACATCCCAAAGAGACTACACACAAATAGTCCACTCACACACACAGAGGACAAACACACAGAGACTACATACACACAGGGACTAAACACACACAGAGAGGACAAACACACAGAAACGACACAGAGAGACGACACATGCACAGAGACGATACACACACACACACACAGAAATGACAAACACACATAGAGATGACGCACACAAAGAGACGTTACACACACACACATACAACACACACAGAGGAACGACACACAAATATATACAACACACACACACACACAACATACACAAAGAGACTACACACACACACACAGACGACACACACACAGATACGACAAACACAAAGTGACGACTTACACATAGAGACGATACACACACAGAGACGACAAGCAAACACAAACTACACACACACACATACACAGAGACCACACACACATAGATACAACACAGACACAGAGACGACACACACACAGAGAAGACAACACTTAGAGAGACGACACTCACACAGAGACGGCACACACACATAGACCACGCAGACACACAGATACAAAACAACCACAGAGACGACACATTCACAGAGACTACCCAAAAACACAGAGTCCACTCACACAGAGAGAGGACAAACACACAGAGACGACAGACAAAAAGAGACGAATCACACACAGAGAGGACACACACACAGAAACGACACAAAGAGACGTCACACACACACAGATACGAAACACACATAGAGACGACACACACATAGAGACAACACACACACACACACAGAGACAATATCCACACAGAGACGACACACACACACACAGAGACGACACACACAAAGTGACGACTAACACACAGAGACGACACATACACAGAGACTACACACATATATAGACGACACACACACAGAGACGACACACTCACAGTGACGACTTACACATAGAGACGACACACACACAGAGACGACACACACACAGAGACGACACACATAGAGAGACGACACGCAAACAGAGACGACAAACACACAGATACAACAGACACAAAGCGACGACACACTCACAGAGAGGACAAACACACAGAAACTATACACACACACAGAGACGACACACACAGACAGACCACACAGACATAGAGATGACAGACACACAGATACTAAACACCCACAGAGACGACACACACACACAGAGTCCACTCACACACACAGAGGACAAACACACAGAGACTACAGACACAAAGAGACTAATCACACACAGAGATTACAAACATACATAGACTACGTATATAGACTACGCATTCACAGAGACAATACACACACACAGAGTCAACACACACAGAGAGACGAGACACGCACACACATAGAAATGACAAACACATATAGAGATGACAAACACACAGACACGTCACACACACACAGATTCGAAACACACAAAGCGACGACACACACATAGAGACAACACACACACACACACACAACAAACACACAGAGACGACACAAACACACACACACAGACTACACACACACACAGACGACAAACACACAGATACGACACACACAAAGAGACGACTAACACATAGACACGACACACACACAGAGACGACACACACACAGAAACGACACACACACACACACATACACAGAGACGACACGTCTCTTTTAGAAAGTTACCTAACATTTCTAGGTTAACTTACATCAGGTTAAGTGGCGCGCCACTTAACCTGATGTAAGTTAACCTAGAAATGTTAGGTAACTTAACCTAATCTAACTTAACCTGACCTTGGTGGTGAGGGTTCTAACCGTGTGTGCTCTCTGTGCGTGTGTCGTCTCTGTGCGTGTGTCGTCCCTTTGTGTGTTTGGTATCTGTGTGTGTGTGTGTGTGTGTGTGTCGTCTCTTTGTGTGTGTGTTGTCTCCGTGTTTTTGTCATCTGTGTGTGTGTGTGTGTGTGTCGTCTCTATTCGTGTCGTCTCTGTGTGTTTTGTAGTCTCTGTGTGTGTGTGTGTGTGTGTCGTCTCTATGTGTTAGTCTTCTCTTTTAGTATGTAGTCTCTGTGTGTGTGTCGTCTCTGTATGTGTGTCGTCTCGGTGTGTGTTTCGTATCTGTGTGCGTGTGAGTGTGTGTCGTCTCTTTGTGTGTGTGTGTTGTGTCGGTGTGTTTGTCTTCTGTGTGTGTCTGGTCTGTGTGTGTTTTGTCTTCTCTGTGTGTGTGTGTGTGTGTGTGTCGTCTCTATGTGTAAGTCGTCTCTTTTAGTATGTCGTCTCTGTGTGTGTGTTGTCTGTGTGTGTGTCATGTCTGTGAGTGTGTCGTCGCTGTGTGTGTGTTTTATCTGTGTGTGTGTGTGTGTGTGTGTGTGTCGTCATCTTTGTGTGTGTGTGTTGTCTCCGTGTGTTTGTCCTCTGTGTGTGTGTGTCTTGTCTATGTTTCTGTTGTCTGTGTTTTTTGTCGTCTGTGTGTGTGTGTGTGTGTGTGTGTCGTCTCTATGTGTAAGTCGTCACTTTGAGTTTGTCGTCTCTGTGTGTGTGTCGTCTCTGTTTGGGCGTCGTCTGTGTGTGTGTGTGTGTTATCTGTGTGTGCGTGTTTTTATGTGTGTCCTTACTAAAAAAAAAACTACTTTATTAAAAAAAAAAAAATTAAATCTATAATAAAACCTAAATTATTTCATCAGATACGCCATATCTCGTCTCTCTGTGTGTGTTGACTCTGTGTGTGTGTATCGTCTCTGTCCATGTGTCGTTTCTGTGTGTTTGTCCTCTCTGTGTGTGATTCGTCTCTTTGTGTCTGTCGTCTCTGTGTGTTTGTCCTCTCTCTGTGTGAGTGGACTCTTTGTGTGTGTGTGGTCTCTGTGAATGTGTCATCTCTGTGGGTGTTTCGTATCTGTGTGTGTGTGTTGTCTCTGTGTGTTTTTCGTCTCTGTGTGAGTGTCGTCTCTCTCGGTGTTGTCGTCTCTGTGTGTGTGTCGTCTCTGTGTCTGTGTTGTCTCTATGTGTGTGTCGTCTCTGTGTATGTGTTTGTGTGTGTCGTTTCTGTGTGCTTGTCGTCTCTGTGTGTGTGTGTCGTCTCTATGTGTAAGTCATCTGTGTGAGTTTGTTATCTCCGTGTGTGTGTCAGCCCTGTGTGTGTGTTTTGGAAGTCTCTGGTTGGTGAGTGTCTGTGTGTGTGTGTGTGTTGTCTATATTCGCTTTTCGTACAGAGGTGGGTGTAGTATCTGTGTGTGTGTGACGTGTATGTGTGTGTTTCTTATCTATGTGTATTTGTAATTTCTGTGTGTGTGTGTGTGTGTCTAGTCTCTCTGTGTGTGTTGTCTCTGTGTGTGTGTATCGTCTCTGTGAATGTGTCGTCTCTATGTGTCGTTTCTGTGTGTTTGTCCTCTCTGTGTGTGATTCGTCTCTTTGTGTCTGTCGTCTCTGTGTGTTTGTCCTCTGTGTGTGTGAGTGGACTCTGTGTGTGTGTGTCATCTCTGTGTGTGTTTCGTCTATGTGTGTCTGTCATCTCTTTGTCTGTGTTGTCTGTATGTGTGTGTCGTCTCTGTGTGTGTGTGTCGTTTCTGTGTGTTTGTCCTCTTTGTAAATGTGTCGTCGCTTTGTGTGTTTAGTATCTGTGTGTGTGTTGTCTCTGTGTGTTTGTCGTCTCTGTTTGCGTGTCGTCTCTCTATGTGTGTCGTCTCTGTGTGTTTGTCGTCTCTGTGCGTGTGCCGTCTCTATGTGCAAGTCGTCTCTTTGTGTGTGTCTTCTCTGTGTGTGTGTTGTCTCTTTATCTGTGTCTTCTCTGTGTGTGTGTCGTCTCTGTGCGTGTGTCGTATATCTGTGTGAGTCGTGACTTTGTGTATCTCGTCTGTGTGTGTGTGTGTGTGTGTCGTCTCTGTGTGGGTTTTGTCTCTGTGTGTGTGTGTGTTGTCTCTATGTGTATGTCGTCTCTATGTGTGTTTCATATCTGTGTGTGTGTGACGTCTCTTTGTGTCGTTTCTGTGTGTTTGTCCTCTCTGTGTGTGATTCGTCTCTTTGTGTCTGTCGTCTCTGTGTGTTTGTCCTCTCTCTGTGGGAGTGGACTCTGTGTGTGTGTGTCGTCTCTGTGCATATGTCGTCTCTGTGTGTGTTTCGTATCTGTGTGTGTGTGTTGTCTCTGTGTGTTTGTCGTCTCTGTGTGAGTGTCGTCTCTCTACGTGTTGTCATCTCTGTGTGTGTGTGACGTCTCTGTGTATGTGTGTGTGTGTGTCGTTTCTGTGTGCTTGTCGTCTCTGTGTGTTTGTCGTCTCTATTTGTAAGTCGTCACTGTGAGTTTGTCGTCTCTGTGTGTGTGTTTGTGTCGTATCTGTGTGGATGTTGTGTCTGTGTGTGTGTGTTGTCTCTATGCGTTTGTCGTCCCTATGTGTGTTTCGTATCTGTGTGTGTGTGTAGTCTCTTTGTGTGTGTCATCTCTATGTGTGTTTGTCATTTCTGTGTGTGTGTGTCTCGTCTCTCTGTGTGTGTTGACTCTGTGTGTGCATGTGTCGTCTCTATGTGTCGTTTCTGTGTGTTTGTCCTCTCTGTGTGTGATTCGTCTCTTTGTGTATCTAGTCTCTGTGTGTTTGTACTCTGTGTGTCTGTGAGTGGACTCTGTGTGTGTCGTCTCTGTGTGATGTTTCATAAATGTGTGTCAGTCCTCTCTATGCCTGTGTGGTCTCTATGTGTGTGTCGTATCTCTGTGTGTGTGTCGTGTATTTGTGTTTGTCCTCTCTGTTAGTGTTTAGTCGCTGTGTGTGTTTAGTATCTGTTTGTGTGGTGTGTCTGTGTGTTTTTCGTCTCTGTTTGCGTATCGTCTCTCTATATGTGTCGTCTCTGTGTGTTTGTCGTCTCTGTGTGTGTGTCGTCTCTATGTGTAAGTCGTCACTTTGATTGTGTCGTCTCGGTGTGTGTGTCGTCTCTCTATCTGTGTCGTCTCTGTGTGTTTGTCGTATCTGTGTGTGTGTGGTCTCTATGTGTCAGTCGTCACTTTGTGTGTGTCGTCTCTGTGTGTGTGTGTCTTCTCTGTGTGGATGTTGTCTCTGTGTGTGTGTGTGTTGTCTCTATGTGTGTGTCATCTCTATGTGTGTTTGGTATTTGTGTCTGTGTGCCGTCTCTGTGTGTGTGTCGTCTCTCTGTGTGTTTTGTCATTTCTGTGTGCGTGTCTCGTCTCTCTGTGTGTTTTGACTCTGTGTGTGTGTCTCGTCTCTGTGCAGGTGTCGTCGCTCTGTGTCGTGTGTGTGTGTGGGTCCTCTCTGTGTGTGTTTCGTTTCTTTGTGTCTGTGGTATCTGTGTGTGTATCGTATCTCTGTGTGTGTCGTCACTGTTTGTAAGTATTCACTTTGAGTGTGTAGTCTCTGTGTGTGTGTCGTCTCTCTATGTGTGTCTTCTCTGTGTGTGTGTCGTCTCTGTATGTTTGTCGTCTCTATGTGTAATTCTTCACTATGTGTGTGTCGTCTCTGTGTGTGTGTTTGTCGTCTCTGTGTGTATGTTGTCTCTGTGTGTGTGTGTTGTCTCTATGTGTGTTTCTTATCTGTTTGTGTGTGTGACGTCTCTTTGTGTGTGTCGTCTCTATGTGTGTTTGTCATTTCTGTGTGTGTGTCTCATCTCTCTGTGTGTGTTGACTCTGTGTGTGTGTATCGTCTCTGTGTCGTCTCTATGTGTCGTTTCTGTGTTTTTTCCTCTCTTTGTGTGATTCATCTCTTTGTGTCTGTCGTCTCTGTGTGTTTTTTAAATTTTTGGGTCACCTGCCGGAGACTCTGGGCGGTTGGGTGCTCCCAAATATTGTCCCAAATTCCTCTCTCAATTTAGCATTTGTTCAAGAATGCCCAGCGTCTCCAATAACTTTCCCAATAGTATCTATTCACTGTCTCTGCTCAGTTTAGAAAATCTGAGCCAATTTCCACTTTTTCAAATTTAGGGTCACTTGCCTGAGACTCTGAGCAGGTGAGGTGGGCACCTCCAAAAATTTGTCCCAATTTCCACTCTCGCCTTAGAACTTATTCACGGATGCCTAAAACCGTCAACGGTTAGACTGTTGCCCCTAGCGGTAACCATGACATGCTCTACACACATATCAACAATATATTTTTGTTTTTTGTTTTCCGTTTTCACAATGGGGTCCCAATCGAGCTCATGTCCATCGCTTAGCATTCAGGCCTTGACAAATAAAGCCCAGATAGTCGGACCCCAACGCTCCACTCTGAACACTGACTAAGACCCCAATTCTGAGCTAGTGAATTTCAACAATTCAGGCTGGTGGACTAAGACCCCAATTCTGAGCTAGTGAATTTCCACCATTCAGGCTGGTGGACTAAGACCCCAATTCTGAGCTAGTGAATTTCGACCATTCAGGCTGGTGGACTGGGACCTCAATACTGAGCCAGTGGATTTCCGCCATTCAGGCTGGTGGACTAAGACCCCAATACTGAGCTAGTGGATTTCAACCATTCTGGCACTTTGACTTTTGATTCCCAATTAAATTAAAAAAATAAGCATTTTCAACTAGAAATAAGGAGCATCGTTAAAAACTAAGACGAATGGAAATTATCCCGTAGATGAAGTTAGCTACCCCCTCCGAAATACCTTGTTCTTTTACGTTATACTTTGAATTTTAATTCACATTAAATTAAAAAAAAAATCATTTTAATAGATAAATTAGGATCATAGTTAAAAAATTATACGAATGGTAACTATCTCATATATGTATTGAGCTACCCCCCTACTAAAAACCTGTTTATTATGTTTCGAACCTTAATTTTCATTCTCAATTAAATAAAAAAATAAGAAGTTTCAACTAGAAATAAGTAGCATCGTTAAAAACTAAGACGAATGGAAATTATCCCGTATATGAAGTTAGCTACCCCCTCCGAAATACCTTGTTCTTTATTTTAGACTTTGACTTTTCATTCCCAATTAAATTAAAAAATAAGTCTTATCATCTTGGAAGTTATTAATGTAGTTGTTAAGCAGAAAAATACTTAATCAAACTTTTATATCTTCGCTCAAGGTTGAATGGAGTTATGGCTAGGGGGATGAGTCCTAAAACCATCTGAATTCATTGTGAGGAGGAGTCATAAAACCCTCTGGAAGTCACCAAGGGGAGGAGCCGTTGTACTCTCGGTAACAATTAAATTAAATAAAAATCCCAAAAAAATAACACGGAAGACACACGCGTTTTAAATGAACACCCAGTAAAGAAAAAATCAAAAGGCTTAAAAAAACAGAGCCCCCTCAAACCCCGTGAAGTCATTTTAAAAGGTATAACAATTATTTATTTAACAGAAATCCTCGCCTTCAATTGAATGGAAAAAATATAAGAATTAATTATTTAATATAAATTCTCGCTTTTTTGAACGAACACCATGTAAAGAAAAAATCACACTGGCTTAAAACAACAGAGTCCTTCAAACGGAACTTTGAAAATCAAGAGAATGTAAAAGTTAAAAGGTAGACCACGGCCCCTTTGGGAGCCTAGAGAACCTTTGAGGACCGGGGGTTCCTTCGGGGTTGGGGTGGGGGGATCGGAGCCCTTTGGGGTTGTGGTAAGGGACCTCACGGCTAAACCACGACAAAGCACTACTCTAGTGGAACTCAATTCCCATTTAACTCAACCCCCTTGCAACTGAATCCCCCTTGTAACTTAACCCCTGTATAACCGAAACCCCCGTGCACCTGTCTCCCCTTTAACTGAACCCGCGTGCAACTCAACCCTCCATGCAGCCCGTCCCCCTCAAAACACATTTCAGCCATTTCTTTTTAAATTGACAATACTTTTCAAACGTTACTTATGTATTATACAGACCACATCGGCGAGGTAAAGCTAGGTCAAGTCACAATGTCATTCTATCGTTACTTTTCAATTAAGCTGTTGAATACTTTCTAGCAATGTCTCTTGTAAGCGTCAAATCTATTAAGTATCTGAGCTTATTCTTTGTATTGTTGATGCAAGCATCCCATTCTTTAATTACCCGTGAGGCATTCTTAACCATCGCAATACCTTTACGCAAATATCTTTTCGCAAACAATTCGCAAATCTCGTAAACTAAAGAAGTAATTACCCTTTTCAAAAAACATTAGTCCTTCTATTAATGAACCCATGAAACGAAACTAGTCTGATAGCATCACGCAATCTCACACCTAGTTCCGAAAATAGAATGCATGTAGCGTTCGTAGTAATAGGTTTAAAAACCTATTAGCCAATTTTAAAAAAAAAAAAACCTACTAATCAACTTACAGATGAATGACCACGGATTTAACCTAAAAAAAAACTTGTATATCATGAACTAGACATCTACGTCAGAAAAACTTGTCCTTACATTGCGTAAATCTCTTGGCAAAGAAAGATGTAATGACCAGTAGAATAGAATATCTATCAGAAAAAAACCTGTTTGGTACGGGGGGGTCGTAGAATTCAAAAGATGGTAAAAAAAAACATGTATATACCTTGAACTAAACATGTATATACCTTGAACTAGAAATTGCGTAAATCTCTTTGAAAGGGTGTAATGCTCCTGTAGAATAGAATTACCTACCAGAAAAACCGGAAGGAACATAAAGGCGCCGAATTCAAAAGATCAACTCTACTGTGGTGGATCATCAAGCCTCAGAAATGCTGCAGGTATCGCGACTAGTGAGATAAATGCAAATTTGCTGAGCAAGGAATGCAAATTGGGGTGACAGAGAGAATATTACATGTGTAAGGAGAGATGATCTGGCGTGTCTAAACAGTGAGAGAGAGACATACCGTTGTAGTTGGCTCGAATTTTTGACAGTTTACTTATAAATGATGACGTTCTTTATTGCTATTAATCAAAGAAACATTTTGCACAAAAGAAGTTTTTCAAAAAAAAGTAAAGAACATAAAACCAAAAATAAACAAATATGGAATCAAATAATCTATCAAACATACAACTACCAGAAATCAGCATCAATAAATAAATGAAACCCATAAAAACAGAAATGAAAATAAGTCAAACTCGAAACGAGCAGAAATTAATCTGAGTAGGGTTCTGACCCCTATGCTTTCTAAATGCCAGAATATAATTTGTACTTTACTGAAAAAAATATTATTTTTTTAATGTTTTCACTTATAACTTTAAGAAAACAAAAATTAATTAAGATTTTAAGGAATAAATATCAGCATATGTATATTAAACTGACAATGCATATTTTTTTCGGTAAGTTCATTTGATTTTTTTCTGTAAAGTACAAATCATATTCTGAAGTTTATAAAGCATAGGGTTCAGAACCCTACTCAGATTAATTTCTGCTCGTTTTGAGTTTGACTTATTTTAATTTTTGTTTGTTTTGGGTTCCATTTATTTATTTGCTGCTGATGTGTGGTAGTTGTACGCTTGGTAGTTTATTTGATTATATTTTTGTTCATTTTTGGTTTAATGTAGTTCTTTACTTTTTTTTTGAAAAACTTATTTTGTGCAAAAAGTTTTTCTGATTAATTTCTGTTCGTTTTATACTGACATAGTCTTTTTTAGGGAGAAAAACTGAGCCTCTTCATAGTTTAAACAACCGTCCCTTCCATAAAAACCTTAAACACCCCCTGGGTATAACTTACAACCATTGCCCCAAATCTTTGGGGTGTGTTTTAACCCCAAAAACCATGTTATATGATATTTAGACTATTTCGAATAGAATGGCTATCTCAAAATTTCTATTAGTTTTACCACAACACTTTCTATATAACAATATATGCCCCCAGGACATAACTTACAACCTTAGCTCTAAGGGCTGTTAGGGGTTGTTATACTCAAAAATATAATTTCCGGACCATTCAACTACGTTCAATAAAATGGCTATATCAAAATGTTGATCATAAGTGTTTGGGAAACTGATGGGTATAGGGGGGCATTCTCCCTCCTATCGCTTTTGACTATTAATAAGGGCACTATCCCTCTCAATTCCCAATTGCATGATTCCTTTTTTAAGTTTATACGACAAAGCTGGCAAAGACCTAATTTCCCGAACTTTCAACTACGTTGAAAGATATGGATATCTAACAATTTTTATTGGATGTGCTTGGGGAAATGGTGGACGTGAGAAGGGCGTAGTTGCAGGTAGTTGTAGGTATCTATCCTCACATCAATTTTGACTATTAAATAGGGCACTAGCGCTTTCGATTTCCAATCGAATGAGTCCTTTTTGAAGTTTCTACGACAACGCTTTCTATAAAAACCTTGTATGCCCCCAGGGAATAACTTACAACCCTTGCGCTGAAGACTGCAGGGGGAGTGTCATCCTCAAAGACATCATTTCCGGACTTTTCAATTATGTTGAACAAAATGGCTATCTCAAAATTTTTATTGGATGTTTTTGGGGAAATGGGAGGGGTATTAGTTTTCCTCCAATCACTTTTGACTATTAAAAAGGGAACTATCCCTTCGAAGTTTTCGAAGTTTCTATTACAACGCTCTATAAAACCTTATATGTCCCCAGGGCATAACTTACACCCCTTGCCCGAGGGCTGTTGGGGGAGGGTATCATCCTCAAAGACCTAATTTCCAAAACTTTTAACTACGTTGAACAAAATGGCTACCTAAAAATTTTGATTGGATGTGTTTGGGGAAAAGCTGGGCGTGAGAGGGGGGTTATTTGCCCTCAAATCTCTTTCGACTATTAAAAAGGGCACTAGCCCTTTTGAATTTCGAATCGAATGAGCCCTTTGTCATGTTTCTACGACAAACCTTTCAATAAAAACTTTTTATGCCCCCAGTGCATAACTTACAACCCTTACCCTGAGGGCTGTGGGGAGAGTGTCATCCTCAAAGGTATGATTTCCGGACCTTTCAACTACTTTGAACAAAATGGCTATCTCAAAATTTTGTTTGGATACGTTTGGGGAAATGGTGTCAATTTGGGGAGTCTGTTTCGACTAGCCTATTAAAAAGGGCAGCCCTTTCAATTTCCAATTGAATGAGCCTTTTTTGAAGTTTTTACGACAACGTTTTCTATAAAAAAACAACTTATATGCCCCCAGGGCATAACTTACAAACTTAGCCCTGAGGGCTCTGAGGGGAGTGTCATCCTCAAAGACCTAATTTCCAGAACTTTCATCTACGTTGAACAAAATGGCTATCTAAATATTTTGATTGAATGCGTTTGGGGAAATGGTGAGCTTGAGAGGGTTGCTCTCCAATCAGTTTCGACTAGTCTATTAAAAAGGGTACTAGCCCTTTCAATTTCCAATCGAATGAGGCATTTTTGAAGTTTCTAAGGCAAAATTTTCTATAAATAACCTTATATACCCCCAAGGCATAACTTACAACCTTAGCCCTGAGTGGTTTGGAGGGTTTGTCATCCTCAAAATCATTATTTTCAAGACTACCAAATTCGTTAGACAAAATACTTGTCTCAAAATTTTGATTGAATGTGTTTGGGGAAATGGTGGGCGTGAGAGGGGGGATAGTTGCTCTCCATCACTTTCGACTATTAAAAAGGGCACTAGCCCTTTAAATTTCCAATCAAATGAGCCCTTTTTGAAGTTTCTACGCGAACACTTTCTATAAAAACAATATATGCCCCCAGGGTATAACTAACAACCCTTGCCCTGAGGGCTCTGAGGGGGTTTCCATCTTAAAAGATCTAATTTCCAGAACTTTTAACTACGTTGAACAAAATGAATATCTTAAAATTTTGATTGGATGTGTTTGGGGAAATAGTGGGCGTGAAAGGGGGGTTTATTGCCCTCCAATTACTTTCAACTATTAAAAAGGGCATTAGCCCTTTCAATTTTCAATCGAATGAGCCCTTTTTGAAGTTTTACGACATCGCTTTCTATTAAACCTCATATGCCCCCAGGGTATAACTTACAACCCTTACCCTGAGGGCTGTGGGGTTAGTCATCCTCAAGGACCTAATTTCCAGAACTTACAACTACGTTGAAAAAAATGGCTATCTTAAAATTTAGATTGTATGTGTTTTAGTAAATGGTGGGCGTGAGTGGGGGGTTAGTCGCCCTCCAATTACTTTCGACTATTAAAAAGGCGACTAGCCATTTCAATTTCCAATGGAATGAGCCCTTTTTGACGGGTCTACGACAACGCTTTCTGCAAAAACCTTACATGCCCCAGGCATAACTTACAACCCTTGTCCTGAGGGCTGTGGGGGGGGGGGGGGGTGGTTGTAATCCTTAAAGACCTAATTTCAAAAACTTTCAACTACGTTGAACAAAATGGCTATCTAAAAATTTTGACTGTATGTGTTAGGGGCAAGGTGGGCGTGAGAGTGGGGTTAGTTGCCCTCCATTCACTTTCGACTATTAGAAAGGGCATTAGCCCTTTGAATTTCCAATCGAGTGTGCCCTTTTTCAAGTTTCTAAGACAAAGCTTTCAATAAAAACCTTGTATGCCCTCAGGGTATGACTTATAACCCTTGCCTTGAGGGCTATGGGGGGATTATTATCCTCCAATACCTAATTTCCAGAACTTTCAACTACGTTGAATAAAATGGCTATCTCAAAATTTTTATTGGATTTGTTTGGATAATTGGTGGGCGTGGAAGGAGTTTTAGTTGCCTTCCATTCACTTTCGACAATTAAAAAGGGCATTAGCTATTTCAAATTCCAATCGAATGAGCCCCTCTTGAAGTTTATACGACAACAGTTTCTATGAAAACCTTATATGCCCCAAGGGCATAACTTATAACCCTTGTCCTGAGGGCTGTGGGGAGGGGAGGGGTGTCATCCTCAAAGACCTAATTTTCAGAGCTTTCAACGACTTTGAGCAAAATGGCTATCTCAAAATTTTAATTGGATGTGTTTGGGGAAAAGGTGGGCGTGAGAGGGGGGTTAGTTGCCTTCCGATTACTTTTGACTATGAAAAAGGGCACTAGCGCTTTGAATTTCCAATCGAATGAGCCTTTTTTGAAGTTTCTACGACAATGCTTTCTATAAATATATTATATGCCCCAGGGCACAACTTACAGCCCTTTCCCTAAGGGCTGTGGGAGTTTCCTCCCCAAAAACATAATTTTTATCTGGAAATCAACTACGCTGAACAAAATGGCTATCTCAAAATTTTGATCGGATGTGGTTGGGGAATGGTGGGCGTGAAAGGGGTGTTAGTTGCCTTCCAATCACTTTCGAATATAAAAAAGGGCACTAGCCACTCCAATTTCCAGTAGAATGAGCCATTTTCGAAGTTTTTGCGACAACTCCTTTGGTACGAAGTGCCCTGGTCTAAGACCCTGAAAAAAAATAATATACTGTGCCAACATTGTTCTTTACTTAGGCAGTGCTATTGCGCTGCCTATGATCCGGTAGGAGGCGTTTGAAATGGAAAAGGATACACTAGAGCATGTAAAATTGTCTTTTCATGCTTCCTAGCATATTCTGCAATACATCTGTCGCATGATCATTTACTTATCGGTGGAAATGTGTCTGGAGATTTTACACTGGAGTAGTTATTCTGTCAATGACATTAGCTAAACCATATATAGTATCCTTGGTGCTGTCTTGCCATATTGACTTTTACGCTAAATTAAGTTATTTTGATGTCAAATGGCGTGGAAATTTTGAAGACTGGCTTGTGGCTTAAAAACTTGGGTTTTTTTATTTTTATTTAGCTCTTTCCGTGACGGGACCTGCTTTTTCCAGAAGAAAGTATTTTGTTAAGTAATTCATACACTATTTGAGTCCGATACTTTTCACGTTACAAAACGAAACTGTAATCTCTATGCACACAAAATGTTGAAATCACGATCCCCTTACCAGGGGATCATTATGTTTTTATAACTGAAGGTACAATATATTAGCTGTTATTACAGAGTAAGGAATCAAGGTATGTCTGGAATGTATTGATATCCTCCTTCGTTTGTGACCATTTTCTGCAGTCCCGTCTTGGTTTTGACTAAGCTTGCAACATTTCACTAAAACTGTAAATCTTTTAATTATTGAGGATAAAGTGCTGTAAATTGCTTTTATAAAGAGAGCAGGGCTAACTTGTATTCATAACTAAAAAATAAACATACCATTTGGTACATAATTATATCTTCTATCTGAATCAAACAATCACTTCCTGTCCAAATTAATCTCAGAAATGTTGAAGTTTCTGCAAATTATAGAATTGGGAAATTGAAAGACGTAGGTTTGTATTTTGGCTCACTCATGAGTAGGGAGGACCCTATTACTCGTGAGGGGACTCCATATATGGGCAGAGCCTCCCTAGGGGAAATGGATTTTTCTCACTTTGATGGATGTTTAATGGATGGTTATGAGTGTTGGTCAATTTATGTATGTTTTTATGGTTTTTCTCACTGAGAATGAAAAAACAGGATTTTTCTCACTTATGGATGTTTCATGGATGGTTATGAGTGTTGGTCAATTTATGCATGTTTTTATGGTTTTCCTCACTGAGAATGAAAAAACAATATTTTTCTCACTTTGATGGATGTTTCATGGATGGTTATGAGTGTTGGTCAATTTATGTATGTTTTTATGGTTTTTCCCACTGAGAATGAAAAAAAAGGATTATTCTCGCCTCTTATGGATGTTACATGGATGGTTATGAGAGTTGTTAAATTAATGTATGTTTTTATTGTTTTTCTCACTGATAATGAAAAAAAATGATTTTTCTCACTTTGATGGATGTTTCAAGGATGTTTATGAGATTTGTTAAATTAATGTATGTTTTTATGGTTTTTCTCACTGAGAATGAAAAAGCCGGAATATTCTCGCCTCTTATGGATGTTACATGGATGGTTATGCGATTTGTTAAATTAATGTATGTTTTTATGGTTTTTCTCACTGAGAATGAAAAAACAGGATTTTTCTCACTTTGATGGATGTTTCACGGATGGTTATGAGTGTTGGTCAATTTATGTATGTTTTTATGGTTTTTCTCACTGAGAATGAAAAAACAGGATTATTCTCACTTGAAAAAACATGGTTTTTCTCACTTTGATGGATGTTTCTTGGACGGTTATGAGTGTTAGTTAATTTATTTGTTGTTTTTCATGGATTTCAACAGCAATTTATGTCTGTTTTTATGGTTTTTGTCACTGAGAATGAAAAAACAGGATTTTTCTCACTTTGATGGATGTTTCATGGATGGTTATGAGTGTTGCACAATTTATTTGTTGTTTTTCATGGATGTCAACAGCAATTTATGTATGTTCTTATGGTTTTTGTCATTGAGAATGAAAAAACAGGATTTTTTCACTTTGATGGATGTTTCAAGGTCGATTTATTTGTTGTTTCCAAGTGTATTGTCTCCGGGGTGAAGTTTGCACATGCGCATTAACGCTAAGGAGAATGTTTTGATCCAGAAATAGGAAACAGGAAGTATATGCCTCCTTTTCAGCAGATCAGAGAGTGGGTTAAAAATCCATCTAAGCCGATCACAGAGCGTGTTAAATATTAGCGGTGGAGCATTGCAGAGAATATAAGGAAAGGATTTTTGCTATAGTTTTATTATAAGTCTGTGAATAGAATCCAAATGAGTGAGAAGAACAATTTGACTTTACTCATTTGGATATATATTTGTGTTGATGATGACGAGTGGAATGTTTACCCTATTAGAAGTTGATAGTGGAGTTGATGGTAATAATACAAGAGCACCAAACATTGCGGTGGAAATCACGGGAGGATCACGGCTTTGTCTGGAATAGGATGAAGTATATGCTAGATATGTGATATCCTTGAGCAAATTTAAAATGGAGGATCAATTATGTTTCGCTGCTAAAGTTGATATAGCACATGTGAATAGACTTCAATGTGCTTTAAGTGCATTAGTGAAACATATCGAAGACAATAAACCGTATTACTTATTGAATGTACTTAGTATTTTTGTTGTTGTTGTAATTCTGCAATGAAATTTTTATAAAATCAAATATGTTCCCTTTCTCTTCGCGTTAGGTTAGAATGTTGTGGCAAATAAATCAGCGTAAATATCGGGTCTGCATTCATAGTCAAATAATTGAAATATGAATAAGTTTTAAAAACATAGAACTAGATTAAAGCTGGTGTTTATAGAAAAACATTTGATTTTGGATGATAATTTTCTCGAGTTATCTCTTCAACGCAGGATATTCTCTCAGGGAACACTTGACAATATAATGAAAACTGATTCCCCCCCCCCATTGGACTATTGTATGATGCTTTGTCGATGTGTATATATATATATATATATATATATATATATATATATATATATATATATATATATATATATATATATATATATATATATATATATATATATATATATATATATATATATATATATATATATATATATATATATATATATATATATATATATATATATATATATATATATATATATGCATTTTATTAATAAACAAATTTACAAACATTTTCTAAGCACTTTACTCTTAGGGCACTTAAATCAATACTGTTTAGGTCTGAGAGGATATTTTCCACTAGGAAGTCGTTCAGACGTGAATTGTCAACATAAATGTGGGGAAAATGCTCGTGAGTATAGCCGCAACATCGGAACACAAAAAATAGTAGTGCATGGAAGCCACAGCTTTTAGTTGTCAGATCCTGCACTCTCCTCCGATTTTGAATAATAGTTTTCCCACTGCTCTCAATATAGTTGCTGATGTGGGGTGTGTAGAATGTATAGGGTAGACCAAGAGGATCAAAAAATTCAATTGTCGTCTTCGTTTTTTGAAAGATGCACAGCCAATGACCCATCAGCACAGTCGACGGACTGCTATTAACAATAATTAAGGTATTGTTGACACTTTAAATTTTTCCAAGAAAGTCCGAGGGCAGACAATAGGATTTGTACTGGGACATGTAGGGATCCATATTAAATAAATTGATTATTTTACTGGTTTTCATGGCGCCAAGTCTAGTAGAATACTACCTTCGGGAGTGATTTCCCAATAGGTTTCAAATTGATTTAGTGACATTAGTGCGATACTCTCAGCGAATGGGTCGGCAAATGTACACTCTAAACGCACACTCCCCGTACGTACTATACTCATATCCTGCGTGCCAGACAAATCTAGTACAATGATACCATGTGTTTTAGCCATGATACCATCTTCGGTTATACCATTTTCACATAGTTGCGAATCATGATATAGGGTTTGCATGGTCAACTCATACAATGTTCTATAGGATTTATCAAAAGATAGACTTTAGAGTGGGATGCCGTTTACTTTGCACGCAAGAGATGAAAGTCCAAACATCTCGAATTTATGTGGGCATCCAGTTCATGAACCTATTGCGGTGGCGCTTTTTACAAATGCCAAAGCGAGTTTTGACAGAATCTCGCCATTGATAAAGGATGAGTCGGTGAAGGTGCGTAATCCCATGGCAATATGACGTTAATTGGTGATTGTATGAGGAACAAGTAGTTTAATGTTATTTCCATTGGCTCTCAGTTTTTCCACTGCCAAAACAACCGAAATCATGACCTGTTGTTTGCGTACATGAAGTAGTGCCGAGGTGAGGGAGAGACTTACATCAGGATTGGCAGCAAGTTCTTTTCTTAATATGAAATTGGATTGTGCAAGCGTCAGTTTTATATCCACTTTTACATTGTGTGGTAGCCATTGGGGTATATTTTATATAAAACTTGGGTGTCATCAGCATGAATTGCATATAGCTTGTATAATTTGAGAGATTGTTGCTTGTGTTCACCAGCGTACCATTGATGTAGACACTGATTTGACTAAATAGATTATGTAATATACAATTTTCATAGGATATTCCATCGGCCCGAATTGGCATTGCATTATCGGATTTCCGGACTTTCATTTGTAAATCTATAAATATCGAAGACATGTCCATAAAGTAGTCTTCATTGGAATAAATTTGAAAGTGGATATTATCGGAGAGGGGTTGTTGAGGATAAAATTGTTCATAGTATCCATGCTGGACACTCACATCAACATTTTCAGCATTGAATAGATTCAATGAGGCGGTGATTGAAGATTGAGAATCCTTATGTGGCAAGTAGAACATCTTAGGAAAAGAAATTTAGTTTCGAAATAACAATTCTCTATCTGGGGCTTCTTGTTCTGCTAGTGCTTAAAGTAGCCTACGTCTCGGTTTTTTCATTCTTTTCTTCGACAGTAGTGATGTCTTTTGTGTCTGACCTGAGTAGATACTGATGCGTGATGCATTGTTTCTTAACCTTTTTAAATCTTTTCCATTTTGTTTTAATATCTCACCCAGGGTTCGCGCACTGGACCTAAGATTTTCCGAGCACTTTTTTTTAAAATCCTTGCCAGAGCCCGAATCGTATACTGTAGAGGATGCAAAATCAGTAGCAGCCGGTACAATATATTTTCTTGCCAGAGGTACTGCATAGCGAAAGAGCATAGCACACCAACTGCCAAGACCATAGCCAGACATTGACGAGTGACCTTTGTAATAGTCCATTCCATTGCCCTGTTGTCTTGGGCCAAGAGTATTAACATAGCAGTCAATATCAGGACAAGTGAATACCACTTTTCTATTAGAAATCTTGTTGTTGTTGAACAATAGGACGAAAATAGCATGTAATCACAGCCAAACCTTTTGAAATTGCTATTGGATCACCCAATTCAGTTCGTAGTGTTAACTGACAGAGCTCCAAATAGGAAGTGTTTACGGGAATATACTGAAGATGCTTTATATTGTAGTGGTAAATATGTTCTTGATTGGTTTTTCGTTCAAGAACTCGTAGGAGGGGAACATTTGAATTACCGACCGGAGATGTTTCCAAAAATGAATTGTAGTTAAATATACAAGTGTCAGTGGAGAAGGCAGGCGGGTAATCAGCAAAAATGAAATTAGTGTTTCCGGCACTTTTACCGTTGATTATATTAAGCTTAAAGCCAAGAACATTCTTTAGATTATCATTGAGAATAACCCTTTCATTGGCAATAGGTGAACTAATGTAGATCTTGCCCTTCTCCTTTGAATAGTTGAAATGAGAAGCTCCTTTTTTACGAATGGAAATCCTTTTAGTGATGGATCGATAGAAACCATTCATGAGGGTGAGTTCTTCGCAGAGCAATTAAAAATATCGGTAATCCATCCAATCGATCTTTCTAGTTTGATACTGATCCCTTGAGGATGATGGTGGCAGTCAATCATAGTGTCTAATTTTTATTTCATATTTAAGATCTTTTCTCAGGATGTCGTAGGTATTTTTGAGAATACAGTTGACAAGAGCCACTTCATACTTTCCGTCGAATTTGATGGTGGGGGAGAGTTTCGTCCAAAAATCACTTGTTCTATTCAGGTCATTGTAGAGAGGATCAGAAACCTTGGACAAGAAAGGCACATAGAAATCATTGGGCATTGTTAATGTCTTCAGCACTGACCCAAAAATCAAATTCTGAGTTGTATCCTAGCCAGCGAGCAAGCAACTGTCTCTTGCCCCTACGAGTATGACTCTTTGATATATTTTCCATTTGATAGATCCCATAAGTTTTCCTAACTTTCTACAGTTCATATCCATAGGAAACATTAAGACTTTCATCATCCCTAGTGTCACGCAATTAGCATACTGTGAATCCAGCGTACAGGATTTGTGAGACTTTAAGTAGTTCAGTGCTTTAAAGATAATTCTTCATTTCAAAAACATTGGTGGTTCAATGCATTCGAACAGTATCACTAACATTGAATATCTTCTCTACATTTTTTTTTCTTTTTCATTGGAATATTGCTTTAGAAAAGCATCAAATGTATTTTCACTGCAATGAACTTCCCGAGGACTTGAGTTGGACAATGATCGATGGAGTCGAAGGTTGTATATCTGCATGATTTTATCTAAATCCTGAATAAAAGCAGATGTATTTTTCAGTGTACAATATCTTGAAATTAATAGACGAATCGTTCTTATCAATCGTTCAGCCAATGCAGCCTTTATCGGGCTGTGACGATGATATAGTGTTGTATTATATTTCAATAGAACCTTTTGCACATGGTGATTAACAAATTCGCTACCATGATCTGTTTGAATTTTTCTATAGCAATCCTGTTCAAGAATACTTTCAATGGCCAGACCAACTTCAACACCTCTCTTTGACCGTAATGGAATGGCATAGGCATAGCGACTAAAAACACTGATTGCCACCAGAATATATTTGTAGGGTGCATTGTGACGCCGTTGAATTGCATCTAAAGTTAAAAGATCCGTTTGCATTATATGCAGAGGGAAAAAGGATTTAGTTTGTCGATATTGTTTGCCACGAAGCCTGCGAATCCGGTGCAGTGTGTAGCGGTTCATTCTCTAGATACTCCTTTGATTTTTTTAATGTGCTGTCAGAGGCAACCTTAGAAAGCGTTTTGGGGGAACTTAAACTTTCCGCTTCACCAATATTTTCATAGACAAGTTTCAGAACTTCATACATTTTGAACGCAAACACGTAGTGTAATGTCCACTCCCCTTTTGCACACTGGAGGGTGAATCAATCCGTCTTCCCTTTTGACTAGCAGTCACAGGTGTTATGAAATCATTGCTGCTGCTAGTATTTTCAAATATTAAATCTTCTTCTTTTTTAAATGCTGTTGGTGTTGGTGGAGGACTATATTCTCTTAGTTTCTTTAGAATTTGCTTATTGCCAATAAGACTTTTGGGAAAGTTTGATACACTTAGAAAGGTGTATAGATTATTGTCAAAGGATAAAAGTCCTTTACGATTCGTCACCATATCACATATTAAATCAACTAGATTATAACTTTATCCCTGAACTATAATTCGTTTCCCTGTGCTGTCGACTTGAACTTGATGTTTATCAGTTTCAAACATGAGATAAGATAATACTCTTTTACTCTGTTCTCGATAGGCCTGTGGCAATAGGTTTCCAATTTTCGAAACAATTGAATTCAATTCCTCCTTCTTTAATTGCACTGCTGCAGAATCTTGAGGAGATGTTTCCTGTTTGGAGGGATCGGTGACGGCGACAGCGGCGGGTCTCTCACGATAAAGTCTATGTTTGTCCACACGTCGCAATGCATCTTGAAGTAAAAGCAGTTTTTTTCATCAGCAATATTCTCATCATTAATGAATTTGCTTAGATTGTCTTCAAAATGTTCGACGGGCGAGAGGACAAGTTCAAATGGTGTTTATTTATAGGGTTTAGCCATTCTCTAGAGAAAACTGTTAACAAGTCCTGTAATTATTGGCAGTAAAAGTGTAAAAAAGCTACCGCTTGCTTGAAGGAGCCGTTTTCTTTTAAAATATTTTCCCTTGTTTTTACAAGCCAAGGCGCGTACAGTGGAACGATGTTGCTTTGTCTGTTGTCTAACACCTTCTGGCAGTTGAACATTGCCCTCGGTCAAATTTAAACAAAGTTCAGATATTAGATTAATGAAATCATTGTCAACACCATGTTTGAGTATGGCCCTCTTGAGTGGAGGTCTTGAAGTGCCCAACACGGAAAACAAATACTGTTGTTCTTGAAGTTTCTTTAGTGTCATAACGGCAATTAATAGCCTTTTCTACTGTTCACTGGAAGATATATTTTAATTTCTTTGTTAAGAATGTTGATGACTACGCGTGGATCCTCGGGCGTGCTCTGATTAAGATCCAGCAAAATGTAGCCGTAGAGCTTATTAGTCGCCTGAGTGTACGCTGACAGCAGAAATTTAGGGGCGCCGGGGTATATTTGCTTATTGAGAGTTATTAGCGAGCTAGAATCACGAACAACTCGATAGATAATATAGATGGTGCAATTCAATGCAAGGGTTCGCATACATTTGCTCTGATGAAACAGATTGTATAGAACTAGGGCTATGGAAATCTGTTCATCGTGAAAGCGAACGGTGAACAGTTGTAGCATTTACTGTGAGAACTGTTCAATGGATTCAGACAAATCATCAATAATCAGCCTCGAGTTCGGTTCAATACCATTGAAAACATCAAGTCCCCGTAAAAATTGCATTGGTATTGTTGTGGCCATACCTTTTATTTGATCGTAGGACTCCTGCCAAATACTATAGCAATAATAAATTTTCTTTGGTTTTTCCAAAAACATTTTCTGACAATTTTGAATTATTTTAGCTAAAAGTGTCGTTTTCCCCGACATTGATGGACCACACAGAAACGATCTGAAGGGTGTTTTAAATTGATACATGCTGCTGCTGCTGCTGTTGACAACAGTCGGACTACAACTAACTGTAAATCATACGTGTTCAATGAATAAGTAGTAGTAGTAATAATTTTCCCATAGATCTATCTAGTACGTCGTCAACAAGAACAACAAAAACAATATTTCATGGTCATTTATTCAACATGAAAACTCTATTTGTCCAACATGAACAACAACATAAGAATGACACTTGTTCAACAAGAACAACACAAAAAATGACACTTGCTCAAACATGAAAACTCTATTTGTTCAACATGAACAACGATAAAAATGACACTTTATGTGTAACATTTATTATAAAAACACTTTTGTTCATCAAGAACAACCACAACACTTATTGTCTTAAAAAAACACTTTTTGTACATTAGCACACACAGTAGCACACTTTTTGTACAACACATGAAAAAAAACACTTGGAACATGAACTTTAAAAAAAATAGCACAGTTGAACATTATGAATTTAAAACGGGACCCCCCCCCCCGGGGGGCCGCGGGGCCGAGCTGGCCGTGGGCGGGACCCCACACCCCCCCGGAGCCGAGAGGCCAGCCATGGGCGGGACCCCCCCCCTGGGAGCCGCGGGGGCGATGTGGAAAAAACTGTATACAATAGTTGTCGTCCCTGCAGGTTAGACTAGGTTAGTTAATTTATGAAAGGTTAGTGGTTATGTTGGGTTAGGGTTAGTGTTTAGGCTAATTTATCCAGACTAAGTTGATTGCGATAGTCTATGCATTATACCCGGTCTGAAATAAGGTAGTGGCCATGTGGTAGTACATTTATACCATTCTCGAGCACATAGACTTTGTCGGATATTCATGACATTACATTTTTTTCCACACTTACAGTATAATTTTTATACTGTAGAGAGCGAATTGCAAGCACTTGTGCTCTCGGCACTAGGCTACTTTCTACACAGTCTCTGTACACGCTCATGTTGAAATTGCTCTTTACAAAATGTGTAGCCCTTTACACGCCTGCTTTACATCCCAATTATGAGTTTCCACGCAATAAACTTTAGGACCCGGGAACACCCCCCTGGATATCAAATCACTCCACGTCTCTGATTTTAACATTAGTAGTTGGTTAGGGGCTTGACGTTTCACCAACTCGGGGTAGAGGGACGGATTCCAGTTGGTGAAATCCATCCGCAAGCTGATGTTAACCCCATTTTCTGAGTCACCCAGTAAGGCCTCATTTTTTACTTTTAGCACCAGCTAATCAGTATCTCCATAGTAAACTTGAACCTCCCCCTCCCGTGGCCATTGCACCTTACACACATTGTAAAAAACGACAACATGAGCTTTTTTGGAAATTTCAAGTACTGAACTACCTCCCGCTATATTCTTGTTCAGTACCACATTTCTCTTTCTCCTGTGTAGAAGAACCACGCCACCCTCTATGCTCGTGAACAATGTAAAATTGGGGTCGGCAATAATTCTTGCACACTCTAGAGGGTCAGTCACAACGTCGCAGCGAGATCTGTTGCGTACGCTTTCACACATTTGGCCAAACGCTGAATTTAGAATAAGTTTGTACATTTCCTTCTCTACTTTGGAATTTGCCCTAGAGCGTTTATCAACAAAAGTGTCGAAAAACGTCTTTAAATATGGTTTCTGATTGAATTGCAGGACCCCATGTAGTTTTGTGATCTTCAAAACCATTGTTCACCATCCAGTGCAAAAGCACATGGTGAACAACGATTTTCTCCTTAGGGTCCAAATCTGCAATCAGTTTTTGCTAAGAGGGGGTCCAGTGCATCCCCATATCCTCAACCAATGATCGATTGTAGGGGCTCAGTGAGTCCCTGCTCACTGGTCGATTGATACAGGGAAAAACAAAATCTCTGACTGAGTCGTGAAGCGCCAGTGGAACGTGCCCGTCGATTTCATAGAACCCTCCTTGTGGCCCATACTCCTTGACAGTAGTAATTTTGGGTAACTAACGAGGATTCTTAAGCCCTTGATATTTCCCACACGGCAGAGAGTAGTGAGACATTGCCAAGGGGTACAATGAGTTCATGTCCAAGAACACTGCATTTGACTTTGTACCGGTGTTGCTGTTTTGTCCGCTCGGATCGGTTGTCAAAACGCGATCCCCATGAAAAAAATACCCTCCGCTCATTGATCTTTCTACAAAAAGGTGTTGATCTACATCAATTATTAAGCCTTTTTCCTCCCTACTAATTTTTAAAATCAAGTCCATCACCAAATGTGGTGTGGAAAAATAATAGCCTATATCTAGCCCGAACTCTGAATAGATTTGGTCTGTGTTCTTGCAGACTATGTCCAACAGAGTTAAAACGTCACTGGTCAAGTACAGTCTACAATAATCCCACCCATTTTTACAATTCCCCTTAGACCACACCTTCTTGGCAAACTCATAGTCCTCGGCTGTGCATTCACTGTTGGTGATTGAATTATAGAAGGTTTCAATTGAAGGTAGTTTCACCTCACTTAAGCGAACGCCAGAACAGTAATAGTCGTATGCGTATACACCTTTAAAGTTCAATAGGTCATACATTTCACTGTCTGGAAAGTGCTGTTTAAGCAAAGGAAAACTATCAAAATTGCCGCTTTTCTGCACTTGAATTAATTGACTCAATGCCTTGGGGGAAAAAAACTAAAGGAATCTAAAAACCTGATTTTATTCCAACACGTATGCCCATTATTTACTACCTGCCATTTCAGCTCAAGAAGCAACAACTTCTCGGCCGATTTGGGAATGATGTTATAGGTAAATGAATTATTTACCCATGGACTATCTACTCCCCCTCCCTCCCTGTGCATACGTGCCAGTGCCGGTAAAATAAATTTTAAATCATAATTTGCATTTTGGATACAAACTGGGATACAAAACTTCTGGCTAACATTTAAGTTACACGATTGATGCGCTACCCCTCTAAAATTACTACCCCTAGAGGATATTTCCTGCCACAAGTGATTATGGTCTCTGACTTTCCCCCTCCCCCTCTGGTCCCGTTAGTCCCCTTATCCCCCGCTGCAAACTCCCCCTTACACACCCACCATATCTTTCTGTTTTTAATCGCAAGACAATACTCTGCAGACCACACCACAGGGTAATTCGTATTTTTCAAACGAGAAATGGCGGAATTATCTGTGCCAATTAATTTAGTCAGTGCCTTGACCATGCACTCTCCCTCATCCAATGTTTCTACTATTTTCTAACAACTGCATAGTGTTAGAATTGTCTCTTTGTGCGTGGGCATAGGACACTGCAATAGCTTGATTTTCTTTGATTCGGTTTGGAAATCGAGGATCGTTCACGTCCACCAGCTTCTCTTCACAATCCAAGGAGATTTTGTTGCTCTGGAGGAGGGTGTTTTGGAAATTTTTGAAGCGTAGAATGGCCCTATCCCCTGAAACCGTTTCCACTGTCTGATATCCATGCCGTCTACAGCGCTTCATATGATCCCGTAGTTTTATATCGCTACGAAATTGTGACAGGCATGTTGGACAGTAGAAACGTACCCCTAGATCCCTACCACCCCCCAGAACTCTACTGATGTCTACTGAACTCTACAAATATTAACACGTAAATTTTCAACATAAAGAACTACCGACCCGCTCCCATTTTCGTTATAATTCTCGAGATGCGCAATAATATGACCTATCCACTCGGAAAAAGCAGCCTCAAAATTCTCTAAATTTGGATAGATCACACGCATCTCGGTATGTACATAATGGTGGTAAACTTCACTTTTTCCCTCATTTAAATAAAACACCTTTAAAACAATAGAAACCTTAATTGAATCCGTCCCCCTCCCCACAACTGAATTTGGTTCTCCAGCAGTGCACGAATTCTATCTACATATTCATGCACAATTTCTACTGGGTCAAACACAAAATTAACACACAAAAGCGAATTAAATGGATCTCCAAAGGTTGCAGTGTAGACAACAATTGTATTTAAAATTGAGTTTGACAGTTGAAAGTCGGGAAATGGTGTCAATTGGATATTACCCTCCCCCTCACCCTCTTGTATATTATCAACATCCCTTCCCCACCCCACCTCCTCCTCTTGTATGTTATTATCAACATCCCCTCCCCCCCACATTGTTCAATAATAGGGCTATGGGAAGGCACTTCATTCGATTGAAGTGGGGAAATGTTCATGTAATCTGAGGTTAGGTTAGGGTTTCCCGTTAATTCACCGACATAATCGTCCAAAAGTTGCATAGTATTTGGACTTAGCAATGCTAAGTTCGAATCTGAATTACCTACATTACCCTGCTCAACTGTGCTATTATCAACATTTAAAAAAAATCACATAAAAGGTCGTCAATGTTAAAGGGTATTTCTAGAGAATTAGCATTCCATTCACTGATCGTAGATGTTTCATTGTTGTAAAGCCCCAGAGATGTGTCCTCTCCTTCTCCAACTGACGAACAGGGGGGAGATTGCAATTACGGAACCAGAACAATCTATAAATGCAAAATTGCTTATTTTCAAAGTGTCTAAATCATCCTATTTTTAAAAATTGGATTATTATTTACATGTGCTTAGTAGCATTTGGTTTACTCCATATATCCTGAAAGTTCCAGCTAAATACAACCTAAAACATTACATAGTAGGTTTTGATTTTGTTCAAACCGACCTCCTTTGACCTTACATTCATTAATATAAGTGTGTTATTTTCAAGATATTCTGGAAAATGAAATTAAATGGAAACCGTTAACTCTTATTGAATGTCCCCCAAAATCTTGGCAAGTTATAATTGAAAGTTGTCAACAATATTACGCAAATTAGAATCCATATTTGTAACAGATAAATGGTATAATCTCTGTCCTTCAAATTGAGTGAGGAGAAAACATCTTTAGCGAAAAAAATATCTTAGTATCTCTGACACAATTTTAAAGTGTTGAAAAAAGCGAAAAGAAAAGGCCTAAAAAGATGGAAGAAATAGGTAGAAACTAGAGGGGAAAATGCTTACATTTGCAAATTCCGGCTGTATTTGGGTACCGGATGGACCTGGCATAGCATGCTGGAGGGCAACCTCCTGACCTAGCGTTGGTGGGGCAGCTATTAAAGGTCCACGGAGAGCGGATGGGCAAGCGATGTCAAAATCCTGCGCAGATTGGGCTGAGGCTTGGGCAGGCAACACTTGTTTGGGGGGCTTCTGCCAGCGACCATACTGCATAACTGTCGCCTTCGCAGGGGTCGCATTATTACCCCTTGGTCTCTTCGATGGAGGGGTCGCAATACATTATTCACAATTTGCCTTAAAAGAAGAGAAAAAATTTAGTATTGAAATAATTTCCCCCTTTTTACAGAAGAAAAATTAGTATCCCCATCCCCCTAGCCATAATTTTGTCTAGAAAGCATTTATCGCTAAGAAGCCCCCTCCCCCTAAGCCAAAAGCAAAGAAAAAGGTAAAGTTTACGAGAAATGGTCCTATTTTTACCTTGTTGAGAAAATTTTTTAAATGTTCCCGTCTATAGGCCTTAAAATAGAAAAAGATTGTATCGAAATAATTTCCCCCATTTTTACAGAAGTAAAATTAGTACCCCCATCCCCCTACCCACAATTTTGTCTAGAAAGCATTTATCGCTAAGAAGCCCCCGCCCCCTAAGCCAAAGGCAAAGCAAAAAGTAAAATTTACGAGAAATGCTCCTATTTTTACCTTGTTGAGAAATTTTTTTAAATGTTCCCGTCTATAGGCTTTAAAGTAGAAAAAGATTGTATCGAAATAATTTCCCCCCTTTTTTACAGAAGAAAAATTAGTATCCCCACCCCCCTAGCCATAATTTTGTCTAGAAAGCATTTATCGCTAAGAAGCCCCCACCCCCTAAGCCAAAAGCAAAGCAAAAAGTAAAATTTACGAGAAATGCTCCTATTTTTACCTTGTTGAGAAATTTTTTTAAATGTTCCCGTCTCTAGGCTTTAAAATAGAAAAAGATTGTTAACCCAGCAGTTTATAGGCTGAAATTCACGATCTTAGATGTAAATGGTATTCAATTTACACATAATAAAGCTATCTTTTTCTTAGAAACCCCCGGCCCTCTTACTGCCTAACGCGAAGAAACAGTTTTGTTTTTTCACTTTACAATGATGGCGATAGAATTGAGGCAAGGCCCCTTCCCCTTTTTTACATAATGTCCTAAAAATATATTGTTAGCATTAATTTTGGAAATAACTTGTTTCACTCTTACATAGAATTCCAATGTCCTAAATATCTATATTAAATTTGCAGACAATTTGTTCTCAGTTATTTCAGACAACACAGAATTACGCAAAGCATTGAAACCTAGATTGGCTAAACTGCTAACGTAAACAAAAAGGAAGTGCTTTAAAAAGGATGACAACTAATTATAACCTTGCGGGAAGCTTATGTCAAACCAGAGTGGCCTAATGCCTAAGAGTTGACGGATGTTGTCTGTCGCTTTTAGCTAGAAATATAGAAAGCATGCATTTTATCGAAAAAAGAGCATTATTTCTATTGCAAGAATTAAAGTCATAAACATAGGAGGGGTTTTGAGGGGGGGGGGTTAGGTGGTAAAAAGAACGTACTTTACGTTTTCTAGCGAGTATAAAGATAGCATAGTGGAGTTTGTATTAGAGTGGGAGGGGGGGGGGATTTATCTGAATAGAATGGAGGGTGACCAAGGAAAATAATTTTATTTTGAAAATAAAAAATGAAAATGTACTAAAACAGAACTCACATTGTAAATTGATGTTGCCAAGGCTTCTAGCTCATCAATAATTTCAGGTGCTCTATCCATTGTGTCACAGAACTTTCTGATAATTTAATCACAATGCATGTCCGTTATATGTGAAATCTCAAGGGCGAATTGCGATGTAATGGGGGAAACCATATGTAAGCGACCCTCTGATTGGCTTAGAATGAGATGTAATCTACTCTCTGATTGGTTTAGAAGGAGACACGTGATCCTGTTTCCTATTCCTGGATGATAACATTCTCCCTAGTGTACACCTGGACGAACAACAACAACAAAACAATTGACCTTGGAAATTTAGTTCCCCTAAATCAATACATTCCCCTAGCGTACACCTGTATGAACAACAACAACAACAAATAAATCGACCTTGAAAATACATCAAAGTGATAAAAATTCTGTTTTTCATTCTCAGTGACAAAAACCATAAAAACATCCATAAATTGCTGTACTCGTCGGAGATATTATGTAATCAATTGACAAAAACCATAAAAAACATGCATAAAGTGCTGTTGACATCCATGAAAAACAACAAATAAATTGACCGACACTCATAACCATCCAAGAAACATCCATAAAAGTGAGAAAAATCCTGTTTTTCAAGTGAGAAAAATCCTGTTTTTTCATTTTCAGTGAGAAAAACCATAAATTATGTACTGTCAACGTTACACTAAATTGTAGATGGCAGCAGGGGTGTGGGCTCGCGGTACTCCCCTTTCTACTCTCATGATTTGGGGTCTGGAAACCTCAGTGTACAAATTTAACTCAAAGTTTCGAAATAAATTGCTTTACCAATGCTAAACGCCGTACTAGAACGCAATTAAGTAATGGATTGTTCCGTCCAACCCATACATAAGGGGTAAGCACATAAGGTAAAGGGTATGTTTGATTCGGGACAAAACATTTTCGGGCTTATTTTTGGCTTGTTTTTCAAGACTTAGGCTTACTTTGTTGGTTCAAATTCTGGCAACACTGCCTTAGTGATCATTTTTAGTCATATGGCACTTACAGGCAAAAATCATGTTTCTTCCTGATGAGTCTAGAAGTTGGCGATCATCATTTGCAGACAGTGCAGGTACAAAAAAAAGAAACAAAAAGAAAATTTCTTACTAAAAAAGATAAGTGGCACTCCAAACGATCTCGTACAAAACCATTGTTTTTACGGTAGTGTATGTAAAATATATATTACAAAACCCACTTGTCTGATGCCTCTTACACTCCCTTTTGTGTCGCTTCAGCTGACGGGCTCATGCTGCATGTCATCTATGAAGAATATATTGCAGGTTTTTCAGGCTAACTTGTATCATATTGCTTGCCATCACTCTTGTAGATATCTTTCATTTTTCTGACATAAGCACACACATGATCCGTCAGAATTGTATTCCTGAACAAAATAGTTTTTTTTTTTTATCTCAATAATCTTGGAACTATACTCCCACCAGGTATAACATTTCCTTGTATTTATTTAACAATGTTTATTTTACATACTTTATATATGTTAAGTATGTTTTTGTTGTTATTTTTTAATATAAATTTCCCTTACAGTCCTCAAACGATAAAAAAGGAACTCAATAGTATCGGAAACGCTAATTTAATAGTTAATACATTCAAAATACTTATCACATTGTTCAAGAACTGTTGGTTGACTGTATTTAGTATCACACACACTGTCCTTGTTTGCTTGTGAAAGTTCAGACAGTTTCTTTCCTTCTCCGGCATACAGCATTGACTTCTAAATTGTCTTTTTTTGTGGAGTGGGCTGGAGTTAGCACATGCTTTAAAATTTCTTGAAGTGAAAAAACTTTCCAGAAATAATGAAAATATCATGAAAACCATGAAGTTCGAAGGGACTGGGCTCGTTTACCCTCTTGGATATAATCCTGGTTAAGGGTCCTGCTTTTGAGGTGGGCTGGGGCTAGAAACTCTCTCGAATTCCATATCTGACTGGGGCTTATCTTTTTGACTATGTGGAGATGAGTATTCTAAAGTAAATATTTGTGGATTCTGAAGAATACCTTCGTGTTTTTCTTTTCGGTTCTCTACATGCATCCCCTAAGCTTGTTTTGGGGTATATCCCCCCACCTCTCAAATCTAAGCTGGAGCTTTGAGTCAACTGTCAATGATTCGGTTCCTTTAATTTAGTTCTGTATCTGCGTTAACATAACCCTACTACAATTAAAATTACTGATTAAGTGTTTGTGTACTTTCGCATTATTCATTGTTCTTTTTTTCCAGGTAATACGAAATTGGAGCCCTGAAAATAGGCTAGTCTTGAAGACAATTATCTCTCCCAATATGTTTGATAATTTAGGAGAGGATATGCAGTATGAAGCTTCACTTTCTAGAAATTATTCGTTTTTTTTTCACGCAAGCTTTTTATTTTTCTAGTCGATGATTTTTAGTCATATCAAAAACAATTCCAGTTCTATAAAAAAAGAAATATCTGATTATCTTATTTCGTACGCTCATCTAACAAATAAATTTGATTGTTTTTATGGACAATTCACTGTGTTGCCTTAAAAGTATAGCAAAAATTCTTTCTCTCTGGATAAAAGACGACCAGCCTAAGCCTATTTCTGAATTATTAAACAACAGTTATATCATTATTTCTAAATTGGTTTTCAGACACTGATACCTTGCATTGAGCCTGAAACTGAGGGTTCAAGAAATTCGTATCAGTTTTAAACCACAATCTAAAAACCACCGACCGAGTTTGTACTCAATTCAAAAAAGCTTTGTGTCTGAATGTTGCTTAAGAACACTTTACTGCATACTGGTATGCATGACGTATAAAAACAAACCTTTTATTTCTTCTGTTTTGCCTCTTATGAAATGTTCTAGTATCTATCTTCTTATTGAAAGAAAAGAAGAATTTATTTTTTTAACATGGGTTAGACAAGATTGCGTCGGCTACACCACACTTCGACACTTGACTTTGTTTCAACCAAGGCAGTCGACACTTGATAAAGGACAATGACGCTGTAGTATTCACAGGGAATGCAAAAACACTCATCTTATAAACATTAATAAACAAAAATACTTGCATAAGTGTGAATTGAAGTAAAACAATCAAAGGAAGTATCAAAATGGGGGATAATCCTTTCAGTTTTAGGACCCTGGAATAAAGATTTAAAAACTGTCTTTGACGATGATGAGGCAGGAGCTAATAATAAGGTAAATCTAATTTTCGCCCTATTTTTTTTTTATAAAAGTAGCAGTTTTTAGCCTCGGGGCAAACATGACAACCCCCCTCCCCCTAATAGGATCCCTGTTTCGAAAAATTCCAAACCTGCAATGCTATACTTTGCAGTTGATAGTCGAAGCAATTGGAGTTTTGAGTAGATGGGTTGTCGGTATACAGTTTTCTCACTGAACAAGCATGCAAAAGGTATTTGATATGAGGAACCTTCCACTATTCGTCCTCAAAATGTACACCTTTTCAAACACTGTGGTTAACGAACTGTAAACGAACTTTAATTAAAGAGTGACGCGGCTCAATAGCAACCGGAACTCTAAAAGACGGATTTATGATGCCAATAGACATATCAAAAGAATTACCTTATTATGCTGATTCCAAATATATAAGTTTCATTGAGTTTAGTGCTGCTCATCAAAGGTTACAAACCTAAGAAAATTTTCCTGATTTTTAGAAAAGGAGAGAAACGCCCCCTAAAAGTCAAAGAATCTTAATGAAAATCACACCGTCAGATTCAGCGTATCAGAGAACCCTACTGTAGAGGTTTGAAGCTACTATCCGCAAAAATAAGTAATTTTGTATTTTCTGCGGGAAGAAAGATCACGGATGCGTGCTTATTTTTTGCTTTTTATTTTTCCCAGGAGTAATCTTATTGACCCAGTGGTCCTAGAACATCAAGAGGGAGCCTATTCGAACGGAAATCAAAACTTCTAGTGGCTTTTTCAAGTGACCAAAAAGACTGGAGGGCAACTGGGCCCCCTCTCACGCTCCTTTTTTCCCAAAATCATTCGACCAAAATTGTGAGATAGCCATTTTGTTCATCATAGTTGAAAGGCCCAGTAACTATATCTTTGTAGATAACGTAACCCCCCCCCCCCTACAGCCCCTGGGGAAAAGTTTTAAGTTATAAAATTTTGCCATTGTTTACGTATAAAATTTGTTATTGGAAAGTATGCATACATTTTTCGGGTGGGGGGGCAAATTTTCTGCTGGAGGGTTTTTTCCATAAAGAGGGAAGTTTCCAGGTGTGAACTTTTAAAGGGAAATTTTACACTGAGGATATTTGCCAGAATTCCTATAAGAAATTCTTTTTATTTGTCTTACTTTCTCTTTGCTAACTCAATTTTGCGCTTGGAGAGGTTAAGGGTAATTGTCCGGGGTAAATTTTTACCGAGATTTAGTCTAGAAGATATTTCCGTGGGGAGCGGGGATTTTTCCGTGGAGGTGGAGCCAGATTTCCAGTCATAACTTGAAAACGATCAGAAATTAAATTAAAAGAAAAAGTTTTTCAACTGAAGTAAGGAGCAATATTAAAACTTAAAACGAACAGAAATTATTACGTACATGAAGTGGGTAGCCTCCTCCTCAGCATCTCGCTCTTTTGGCTAAGTTTTAATTTTGTCCACCTGATGAAAATATAAAACTAGTAACTAAATTATGGAAACTACAACAAAGGATTATGGAAAGCAGGCCGCCCAGAACGCATCATATAAAATGCCTAACCAAACCCAAATACCAACTGTATATTAAATATTTAATTAAAATATACCTAAATCTAAATAGTAGTTTATATCACTTTGCCTAAGCTAATTATCTCTGAATGCAGACAGAAAAACTGGTTTTACACAGATCAAACAGATGAAACTTATTGAGTGTGGTCGATATCATACAAGTACCAATAAGCTTTTTTAAAAGTACTAAAAATCTTTAGCGTAAAGAGCGAGGTGTTTAGGAAAGGGCAATTCCCCTCACATACGTAAATTTGTCCATAATTTCTGTCGGTTTAAGTTTTAATATTGCTCCTTACTTTCAGCTAAAAAAATGTGTTGTTGTTTTATTTAGTGTCCTTTAAAGGCTGGGATTGATAGGTCTGATCCTGACCTCGTGTTTACTGATGCAGATGGGATTTCCCCTTGTTTCTTCTGTACTTGTTACCTTCTGTTTAATTTTTGGTGGTTACAAATTACTCCTTTCCTAGTCAAATAAAAAACAACAACAATTTTTCTAAAGTAGGATTAAAACTTAGAGCAAGCAGTAGTTATTTCTGTGTATGATGGGGCTGCCTCAGTATATACCATCTATTGAATTCTACAACGCCCCCGTACCAAACAGGTTTTTCTGGTAGGTAAACAGGTCATTACACTCGGTCATTACACTCTTTGCCAAGAGGATTTACGCAATTTCAAAGAGGAACGAGTACAGCAATACCGGGTCCTAGCTTGATTGATTTTTTGGAAAATTGCCTTTAGTCAAGACTAGTTTTTTGGGAATGTGTCGTTGCTAAAGCTAACTCTCATTGGAAAAAGGGGTATAAAGCTTTTTGTTTTTGATAAGAATTGCACAATGAATGTATCGTTTGACGTGGGCATTTTTTATGAGCCAATCAGAGGTTGTTCAATATACGATAACTTTATTTGTGGTTGGGATTTGAATAAAAGAAATGGTTATGTTATTTGCTTGCTTGTATATGAAGTCCCTAGTTATTTGCTTGATTGTATATGAATTCCCTAGTTATTTGATTTCATGTATAGGAAATCCCATGTTATTTTCTTGCATGTATATGAATTCCCACGTTATTTTGCTTGCGTGTATAGGAATTCCCATGTTATTTGCTTGCATGTATAGGAATTCCCTTGTTATTTGCTTGCTTGTATAGGAATACCCAGGTTATTTGCTTGCTTGTATAGGAATTCCCATGTTATGTGCTTGCATGTATAGAAATTCCCTTGTCATTTGCTTGCAGGTATAGGAATTCCCATGTTATTTGCTTGCGTGTATAGGAATTCCCATGTTATTTGCTTGCATGTATAGGAATTCCCTTGTTATTTGCTTGCCTGTATAGGAAGTCCCATGTTATTTGCTTGCATGTATAGGAATTCCCATGTTATTTGCATGCGTGTATAGGAATTCCCATCTTATTTGCTTGCATGTATAGGAATTCCTATTATATTTGCTTGCGTGTATAGGAATTCCCAGGTTATTTGCTTGCTTGTATAGTAATTCCCTTGGTATTTGCTTGCCTGTATAGGAATTCACAAGTTATTTGCTTGAGTGTAGAGGAATTCCCATGTTATTTGCTTGTGTGTATAGGAAATCCCCTGTTATTTGCTTGCGTTTATATGAAATCCCCGGTTATATGCTTTGATGTATAGGTATTCCCACGGTATTTTTCTTGCGTGTATAGGACTTCCTTTGTTATTTGCTAGCATGTATAGGAATTCCCATGTTATTTGCTTGTGTGTATAGGAAGTCCCATGCTCTTTTAAGGGCTTATGTCCCCCCCCCCGGCGAGTCTCAGCGTTTCTGTCCCCGTCCTATGCTATTCCAGGAGCGGCTTTTCCTTCCTATGCTATTATAATGGACTTTTCCATGTGGTTTTTCTTTACTTGGTAACCAGTAAAAAAAAAATTGTTGTGTTAAATAAGTAGTTCTTATATATTTTAAAAGAGCTTTACGGGGTTTGAGACACTCTGTTGCCTGATTCCGTTTGATTTTTCTTTACTTAGTGTTCATTAAAAACGAAATTTTTGTGTTAAATAAGTAGTTCTTGTATATTTTAAAAGTGCTTTACGGGGTTTGAGAGACTCGGTTGTCTGAGTCCGTGTGATTTTTTTTTACTTGATGCCCATTAAAAAAGTTACTAGTGAAAACCCCGTGTGGATGAGTTGAAATAAAAAAAATTTTAACAAGAAATGGCTGAAAAGTGTTTTGGGGGAGATGAGTTGATGGGCAGAAGGATGTATTAGCGACTTTAAAGTGGAGGGCGAGTTGCTAGCGAAAAATCTAAGCTAATAGGGGTTTTTGACCGTAAACTCTAGTTTTTTGTAAGACAATTATGGAAAATACAATTCGTTGGTTCATAGGTTAAACTTAAGTCCAGGTATTGATAGAAAAATAAACTTTTTCTGTAGAATCTGAGCTAATAAGGGTTTTTGACAATAAATTCTAATTTCTTGTAAGAAAATTATGCAAAATACAAGTTTCGCGTTCAAATACGAAACTTAGGTCCATTCTCTGATTCAAATGTGGAAAATCCCAGGTGAATGAGTTAAAATAGATATTTTTTAACAAGAAATGACTGAACAGTGTTTTAGAGGAGATGGGTTAATTGGCAGAAGGATGTATTAGCGTAGTTATAGTGGAGGCCGAGTTGCTAGCGAAAAACCCGTTTGGATGAGTTGAAATAAAAATTTTTAACAAGAAATGTCTGAAAAGTGTTTTGGGGGAGACGGGTTGATTGGCAGAAGGATGTATTAGCGAATTTGAAGTGGAGGGACAAGTTGCTAGTGAAAAATCTAAGCTAATAAGGGTTTTTGACCGTAAACTCTAGTTTTTTGTAAGAAAATTATGGAAAATACAATTTGTTGGTTCATAGGTGAAACTTAAGTCCAGTTATGGATTGAAAAATAAACTATTTGTGTAGAATCTGAGCTAATAAGGGTTTTTGACAATAAACTCTAGTTTCCTGTAAGGAAATTATGGAAAATACAATTCTCTCGATCAAATGTGAAACTTAGGTCAATTCTCTGATTCAAATGTGAAACTTAAGTCCAGTTTCGGATACTCATAATAATGAGGACTGATGGTTCTAATTCAATATTTTTTTTTTCCTAAAAGCAAACTATTTTTTTAAACTTCGAAATTATTCAACTTTTTTTTTTGTACGTATCTTAAAATGATAAAATATGCTTACGGCTCTAACAATTGTACTCTGTGATTTGTCAGAGACACACAGTGGCTTTCCTACTGATATTCTATGTCCGAATATTGACACTACCTAGTCTATTGCATGTATTAAATCAGTATTTCTTACGCAGTAGTACGATAAACAAATAAGTCATATCTTTTAAAAAAGTGAAGATGGGGCATTTTAATAAAGTGTGTTCACATGTCAATGTTATTGTAGCATTGAATGCTGACAAGGAGAAGTATTTAAACTATGAAACAAGTAAAAATGGTAGCACTGTTGGAAATGTACGTGTGCATTGTCATGACAGTAAGGAATTTAATTTCTTTGAACTATCAAAAAAATTCAACTCTTTTTATGATGGATATGCAAGAGTGAGATATCCAGAGATGATAGCACTCAAAGAAAATTCCAAAATAAAAATAATAGTTGATGAAGAGGGACATCTTCTTGCCAGTGCTTGTGGTAATATGCTACCTATTGTTACACCCCATCGTCAACTTTCGGGTATTAGCATTCAACGGAATATCAAAAGGAGACATTCATACTATTCTACTAAGATCATAAACCATATCTTGTCTACGTGTTGAAACTGTTACCTTTGTAAAAATAATGTTGTAATAGACGGCGAAATTGCCAGAAAAATAAAAAGGGCATTGGCAGAAAATCTTACTAAGGAATATAAAGATGAATCGATGAAAAAAAAAGTACCAGCAAACTTCACTACCATTAATCAAACAATTAATGAACCAAATAATAGCAAAGAGGAAGTGCATATTGAACATGTGGATAACCCCCCATTAGAAATGTGTTCACATGCTAGTGTTATTGTAGCATTGAATGCTGACAAGGAGAAGTATTTGAACTATGAAACAAGTACAAGTGGTAGCACTATCGGAAACGTATGCGTGCGTTGTCATGACACTATGGAATTAAATTTCCTCTGAGTACCAAAAAAATTCAATTATACAAATGGTGGATATGGGAAAGTATCATTTCCAGAGATGTTAGTACTCAAATAGAATGCCAACATAAAAATTATAGTTGATGAAGAGGGGTATCTTCATGCTAGTGCTATAGGTAACATGCTACCTATTGATAGAACCTTTCATCGGCTTTTAGGTATTAGCATTCAAATGAAAGCAAAGAGGAAAAGAAGGGCCTACTCTGCTACTAATATCATAAACCATATCTTGTCTACGTGCCTAAACTGTTACCTGTGTAAAAATAATGTGATAATAGACAGTGAAATTGCCAGAAAAATAAAATGGGTATTGTCAGAAAATATCACTATGGAATATAAAGATGAAACGATGAAAAACAAAGCACCAGCAAACGTTACTGGCATTGATCAAACAGTCAATGAATCAAATAATACCAAAGACGAAAAGCATATTGAACCTGTTCATGAGACACCAGTAAAAATTGTGTATGATTCAAAATTGAATAATGATTATTCCACTGATTACGAACTAAGAGAAGACAATAACTACAATATCAAGAGAGAACATGGTGAACCATTTTATGGAACAGATTCAAAATGTCCAAAGTTAATCATTGATATTAATAATGTATCATAATATATTTTTGTATTAATTTACATAACACTATTTCATTAAAAACATTACATTGTTATGTGTTCATTATTTTTTAGAGTAAGCTAGCACATCAAGCGTTTAGAATGTCTATTAAAACATCGACGATGTAAGAAAAGGAATTTGCGTACATCTATTGTCAAAACACATGGGATAACATTGTCAAAATCTAGGTATCAGAATGAGGAATTGTAGGCAAGTAAGTAAGTAAGTAAGTAAGTAAGTAAGGAAGTAAGTAAGTAAGTAAGTAACAAACTCTTTCTTGAATTCACCTTATGGATACACAATGCAGAAATTTCATTTAAGAAATTATGAAAAAATTGTAAGCAAGTAACAAAAAATTGTAAGCAAGTAACAAACCCTTTCCTGAAGTCACCTCTCGGATCAAACTCTTTATTGATTCAACCTCTTGGATATACAGTACAGATACTCCATTAAATAAATTATGAAAAAATCGCAAGTAAGTAACTTTTTTTCTCTTTATCACAAACAATTTTCACTTAGCTCCATGATGTAGAAATTTAATTCAAGAAATTATGAAAAAATTCTCAGTAAGTAACAATTTCTTTCTTGAAGTCAACTCTTAGATACACAATACGGAAATTTCATTCAAGAAATTATGAAAGTATTTGTAGGTAAGTAACAATCTCTTTATTGATTTCACCTCTTGAATATACAGTACAGATACTTCATTCAAGAAACGTGATTAAACACGTTTTTTGAAACTACATGCTATTTGCATGCCTTTCCTTGGCACCTTTCCAAATGAGCGGGGATTCCCCACTGCTTCCTACACATTGCAAAAAGTGAGCAGTACGAAAACTCCACGTTTTCAACCAGACTGGTTTTTTGGTTTTTTAGACAACACGAGAGACATGCAAAGTCGACATATCTTTATTTCATTTTTTTAAATTCAAGAAATTATGAAAAAATTCTCAGCAAGTAACATTTTCTTTCTTGAATTCAACTCATGTGTAGAAATTATGAAAAAATTCTCAGTAAGTAACAATTTATTCCTTGAAGTCAACTCTTGGATACACAATACGGGAATTTCATTCAAGAAATTATGAAAAAAATGTAACTAAGTAGCAAATTCTTTCTTGAATTCACTTGTTGAATAAACAAAAAGACATTTCATTCAAGAAATTATGACAAAATTCTAAGTAAGTAACAAACTCTTTATTGTTTTCACGAGTTAGATATACGATGTAGAAATTAAATTCAAGAACTTATGAAAAAATTGTAACTAAGTAGTAAATTCTTTCTTGAATTCACCTGTTGGATAAACAAAAAGACATTTCGTTCAATAAATTACGACAAAATTCTAAGTAAGTAACAAACTCTTTATTGTTTTCACGAGTTAGATATACGATTTAGAAATTAATTTCAAGAAATTTTGAAAAAATTCTCAAGAAGTAACCATTTCTTTCTTGAAGTCAACTCTTTGATACACAGTACGGAAATTTCATTCAAGAAATTATGAAAATATTTGTAAGTAAGTAACAAACTCTTTATTGATTCCACCTCTTGGATATACAGTACAGATACTTCATTCAAGAAATTATGAAAAAAATCGCAAGTAAGTAAGTAACATTTTTTTCTCTGTCAACTCTTAGATACACAATACGGAAATTAAATTCAAGAAATTATTAAAGTATTTGTATGTAAGTAACAGTCTCTGGAATGACTTAGTATATTGAATATATAGTAAAGATACATCATTAAAGAAACGTGATTACTAAATTTTCGTTACTACAAGATCTGTTATTAACTTTGATAGGCACATGTTCACTATATTGAGGCTTCCAAGCAGGTACAGACACCGTGTACAAAGTGAGCAGTACGAAAACTCCACGTTTTCAACCAGACTGGTTTTTTAGACAACCCACCCACAGAGATGACACACACAGTACGGAAATTTCATTCAAGAAAGTATGAAAACAATATTGGTAAATAAGTAACAAGCTCTTTATTGATTTCACCTCTTGAATATAAAGTTCAGATACTTCATTCAAGAAAAACGTGATTAAACACGTTTTGAAACTACATGCTATTTGTATGCCTTTCCTTGGCAACTTTCCAAACGAGCGAGGATTCCCCACTGGTTCCTACACATTGCAAAAAAGTGAGCAGTACGAAAACTCCACGTTTTCAACCAGACTGGTTTTTTAGGGACCAATCAGGCGAGATAAGAAAATTCGACATATCGTTATTTCATTTTTTTTTAGTTTCATTTAGACGAGGTTACGTGCGCCTACGTAACCCCGTCTAAATGAACCTTAAAAAAAATGAAATAAAGCTATGTCGACTTTGCATATCTCTCCTGATTGGTCCCTAAAAAACCAGTCTGGTTGAAAACGTGGAGTTTTCGTACTGCTCACTTTTTTGCAATGTGTAGGAACCAGTGGGGAATCCCCGCTCGTTATGAAATGTGCCCAGGAAAGGCATGCAAAGAGCATGTATTTTCAAAACGTGTTTAATCACGTTTTTCTTGAATGAAGTATCTGTACTGTATATTCAAGAGTTGAAAGCAATAGAGAGCGTGTTACTTACTTCACAATATTGTTTTTATAATTTCTTGAATGAAATTTCCGTATTGTGTGTGTCATCTCTGTGGGTGTGTTGTCTAAAAACCAATCTGGTTGAAAACGTGGAGTTTTCGTACTGCTCACTTTTTGCAATGTGTAGGAAGCAGTGGGGAATCCCCTCTCATTTGGAAAGGTGCCAAGCAAAGGCATGCAAATAGTATGTAGTTTCAAAACGTGTTTAATCATGTTTCTTGAATGAAGTATCTGTACTGTATATTCAAGAGAAGAAATCAATAAAGAGACTGTTACTTACTTACAAATACTTTCATAATTTCTTGAATTTAATTTCCGTATTGTGTATCTAAGAGTTGACAGAGAAAAAAAAATTTTACTTACTTACTTGCGATTTTTTTCATAATTTCTTGAATGAAGTATCTGTACTGTATATCCAAGAGGTGGAATCAATAAAGAGTTTGTTACTTACTTACAAATATTTTCATAATTTCTTGAATGAAATTTCCGTACTGTGTATCCAAGAGTTGACTTCAAGAAAGATATGGTTACTTCTTGAGAATTTTTTCATAATTTCTTGAAATTAATTTCTACATCGTTTATCTAACTCGTGAAAACAATAAAGAGTTTGTTACTTACTTAGAATTGTGTCGTAATTTCTTGAACGAAATGTCTTTTTGTTTATCCAACAGGTGAATTCAAGAAATAATTTACTACTTAGTTACAATTTTTTCATAATTTCTTGAATTTAATTTCTACATCGTATATCTAACTCGTGAAAACAATAAAGTTTGTTACTTACTTAGAATTTTGTCATAATTTCTTGAATGAAATGTCTTTTTGTTTATTCAACAAGTGAATTCAAGAAAGAATTTGCTACTTAGTTACAATTTTTTCATAATTTCTTGAATGAAATTCCCGTATTGTGTATCCAAGAGTTGACTTCAAGAAAGAAATTGTTACTTACTGAGAATTTTTCATAATTTCTACACATTAGTTGACTTCAATAAAGAAATGGTTACTTACTGAGAATTTTTTCATAATTTCTTGAATTTTAAAAAATTAAATAGAGATATGTCGACTTTGCATGTCTCTCGTGTTGTCTAAAAAACCAAAAAACCAGTCTGGTTGAACAATTAGAGTTTTCGTACTGCTTACTTTTTGCAATGTGTAGGAAGCAGTGGGGAGTCCCCGCTCATTTGGAAAGGTGCCAAGGAAAGGCATGCAAATAGCATGTAGTTTCAAAAAACTTGTTTAATCACGTTTCTTTAATAAAGTATCTGTACTGTAGATTCAAGAGGTTAAATAAATAAAGAGATTGTTACTTACCTACAAAGAATTTCAGAATTTCGTGAATGAAATTTCCATTTTGTGTATCTAAGAGTTGACATCAAGACAGAAATTTTTGGTTAGTGAGAATTTTTTCATAATTTATTTAATTAAATTTATACATCATGGAGCTCAGTGAAATTTGTGTGTGATAAAGAGAAAAAAGTTACTTACTTACGATTTTTTTTCATAATTTCTTTAATGGAGTATCTGTACTGTAAATACAAGATGTGGAATCAATAAAGAGTTTGATCCGAGAGGTGACTTCAGGAAAGGTTTTTTTACTTTCTTACAATTTTTTGTTTCTTTCTTACAATTTTTTTCATAATTTATTAAATGGAAGTCATGAGATATGTATCCATAGGGTAACTTCAAGAATCAGTTTGTTAATTACTTACTTACTTCCTTACTTACTTAATTGCATACTTGCTTACTTACTTACATACAATTTCTCATTCTGATACCTAGATTTTGACAATGTTATCCCATGTGTTTTGACAATAGATGTATGCAAATTCCTTTTTTTACATCGTCTATGTTTAAATAGACATTCTACAAGCTTGATGTGCTAGCTTACTTTAAAAAAAAATAAAAACATAACAATTTAATGTTTTTAATTAAATAGTGCTATGTAGAATATTAATACAAAAATATATTATGATACATTATTAATATCAATGATTAACTTTGGACATTTTGAATCTGTTCCATAAAATGGTTCCCCATGTTCTGTCTTGATATTGTAGTTATTGTCTTCTCTTGGTTCGTAATCAGTGGAATAATCATTATTCCATTTTGAATCATACACAATTTTTACTGGTGTCTCATGAACAGATTCAATATGCTTTTCGTCTTTGGTATTATTTAATTCATTGACTGTTTTATCAATGCCAGTAACGTTTGCTGGTGCTTTGTTTTTCATCGTTTCATCTTTATATTCCATAGTGATATTTTCTGACAATACCCATTTTATTTTTCTGGCAATTTCACTGTCTATTATCACATCATTTTTACACAGGTAACAGTTTAGGCACGTAGACAAGATATGGTTTAGGATATTAGTAGCAGAGTAGGCCTTCCTTTTACTCTTTGCTTTCATTTGAATGCTAATACCTAAAATCCTAAAAAAGGTTTTATCAATACGTAACATGTTATCTGGTGAACGATAATGAAGATGTTCCTCTTAATCAACTATAATTTTTATACTGGCATTATCTTAGAGTAATAACCTCTCTGGACATGATACTTTACCATATCCATCCAGTGTATAACTGAATTTTGTTGGTAATCCGAAGAAATTAAATTTCTTACTGTCATGAAAACGCACTCATACGTTTCCGATAGTGCTACCACTTGTACTTGTTTCATAGTTCAAATACTTCTCCTTGTCAGCATTCAATGCTACAATAACACTAGCATGTGAACACATTTCTAATGGGGGTCATCCACATGTTCAATATGCACTTCATCTTTGCTATTATTTGGTTCATTAATTGTTTGATTAATGGTAGTGAAGTTTGCTGGTACTTTTTTTTTCATCGATTCATCTTTATATTCCTTAGTGATATTTTCTTCCAATGCTCTTTTTATTTTTCCGGCAATTTCACTGTCTAATACAACATTATTTTTACAAAGGTAACAGTTTCGGCACGTCGACAAGATATGGTTTATGATATTAGTAGAAGAGTATGCATGTCTTCTTTTGATCTTCCGTTGAACGCTAATACCCGAAAGTTGACGATGGGGTGTAACAATAGGTAGCATGTTACCACAAGCACTGGCAAGAAGATGTCCCTCTTCATCAACTATTATTTTTATGTTGTCATTTTCTTTGAGTGCTATCATCTCTGGATATCTCACTCTTGCATATCCATCCTAACAAGAGTTGAATTTTTTTTATACTCCAAAGAAATTAAATTCCTTACTGTCATGATAATGCACACTTACATTTCCAATTGTGTTACCATTTTAACTTGTTTCGTAGTTTAAATACTTCTCCTTGTCAGCATTCAATGCTACTATAACATTGACATGTGAACACACTTTATTAAAATGCTCCATCTTCACTTTTTTTAAAGATATGACTTATGGGTTTATCGTACTACTGCGTAAGAGATACTGATTTAATACATGCAATAGACTAGGTAGTGTCGATATTCGGACATAGAATATCAGTGGGAAAGCCATATTGTGTCTGTGACCAATCACAGAGTACAATTGTTAGAACCGCAAGCATATTTTATAATTTTAAGATACGTACAAAAAAAAGTTTAGTAATTTCGAAGTTTAAAAAAATAGTTTGCTTTTACGAAAAAAAAAATATTGAATTAGAACCATCAGTCCTCATTATTATGAGTATCCGAAACTGGACTTAAGTTTCACATTTGAATCAGAGAATTGACCTAAGTTTCACATTTGAACGAGATAATTGTATTTTCCATAATTTTCTTACAGGAAACTAGAGTTTATGGTCAAAAGACCTTATTAGCTCAAATTCTACAGAAATAGTTTATTTTTCAATCCATACCTGGACTTAAGTTTCACCTATGAACCAATAAATTGTATTTTCCATAATTTTCTTACAAAAAACTAGAGTTTACGGTCAAAAACCCTTATTAGCTTAGATTTTTCACTAGCAACTCGCCCTCCACTATAACTTCGCTAATACATCCTTCTGCCAATCAATCCCATCTCCCCCAAAACACTTTTCATCCATTTCATGTTAAAATTTTTTATTTAAACTCATACACACGGGTTTTTCGCTATCAACTCGGCCTCCACTATAACTACGATAATACATCCTTCTGCCAATTAACCCATCTCCTCCAAAACACTTTTCAGTCATTTCTTGTTAAAAAAAATTTCTATTTTAACTCATTCACATGGGTTTTTCCACATTTGAACCAGAGAATGGACCTAAGTTTCACATTTGAACGAGAGAATTGTATTTTCCATAATTTTCTTACAGGAAACTAGAGTTTATGGTCAAAAACTCTTATTAGCTCAGATTCTACAGAAATAGTTTATTTTTCTATCCATATCTGGACTTAAGTTTCACCTATGAACCATCGAATTGTATTTTTCACAATTTTCTTACAAAAAACTAGAGTTTAAAGTCAAAAACCCCTATTAGCTTAGATTTTTCGCTAGCAACTCGCCCTCCACTTTAAATTCGCTAATACATACTTCTGCCAATCAACTCATCTCCCCCAAAACACTTTTCAGCCATTTCTTGTTAAAAAAATTTTTATTTCAACTAATCCAGATTGTTTTTTCTCTATAAACTTTTTTATTGGTTACCAAGTACAGAAAAATAATACGGAATCAGACAACCGAGTCTCTCAAAACCTGTACAGCTCTTAGAGAAGATAAAATAACTACTTATTCAACAAAAAAATTTCGTTTTTAATGAGCACTAATTAAAGAAAAATCAAACGGAGTCAGTTAACAGAGTGTCTCAAACCCCGTAAAGCTCTTTTAAAATATATAAGAACTACTTATTTAACACAACAATTTTTTTTTTAATGTGTACCAAGTAAAGAAAAACCACATGGAAAAGTCCCTTATAATAGCATAGGAAGGAAAATAAGCTCCTGGAATAGCATAGGAAGGGGACATAAACACCGATAAGCGCCTGGGGGGGGGACATAAGCCCTTAAAATAGCATGGGAATTCCTATACACGCAAGCACATAACATGGGAATTCCTATACATACTAGCAAATAACAAAGGAATTCCTATACACGCAAGCAAAATAACGTGGGAATTCCTATACATGCAATCAAATAACATGGGAGTTCCTATAAATTCAAGCAAAGAACAGGAGAATTCCTATACACACAAGCCCATAACATGGGAATTCCTATACACGCAAGCAAATAACATGGGAATTCCTATACACGCAAGCAAATAACATGGGAATTCCTATACACGCAAGCAAATAACCTGGGAATTCCTATACAAGCAAGCAAATAACATCGGAATTCCTATACAAGCAAGCAAATAAGATGGGAATTCCTATACGCGCAAGCAAATAACATGGGAATTCCTATACACGCAAGCAAATAACATGGGAATTCCTATACATGCAAGCAAATAACATAGGAATTCCTATACATGCAATCAAATAACATGGGAATTACTATACAAGCAAGCAAATAAAATGGGAAATCCTATAAACGCAACCAAAAAACAAGGGAATATCTATACCTGCAAGCAAATAAAATGGGAATTCCTATACACGCAAGCAAATAACCTGGGGATTCCTATACACGCAAGCAAATAACCTGGGGATTCCTATACACGCAAGCAAATAACCAGGGAATTCCTATACCAGCAAGCAAAATAACGTGTTTAGTCATGGTAACTATCTCTTATAAGATTTTAGTACATAGACATTAAATAAAATAACCAGATAGTTTCTATTCACGAAAGCACATAACTTGGGAATTCCTATATTGGAAATCAAATAGCATAACCATTTCTTTCATTAAAATCAAAGCCACAAAACAAGATCTAGTATATTGAACAATATCTGAGTGGCTCATACGAAATGCCCACGTCAAACGATACTTTCATTGTGCAATTCTTATCAAAAACAAAAAGCTTTATACCCCATTTTCCAATGAGAGTTAGTTTTAGCAACGACACATTCCCAAAAAACTAGTCTTGACTAAAGGCAATTGTCCAAAAAATCAATCACGCTAGGACCCGGTATTGCTGAACTTTGAAATTGCGTAAATCCTCTTGGCAAAGAGTGTAATGACCGAGTGTAATGACCTGTTTACCTACCAGAAAAACCTGTTTGGTACGGGGGCGTTGTAGAATTCAATAGATGGTATATACTTGCCTCCTCCTTAGCCCCTTGCTCTTTATGTTAAAGTTTCATAGTGGTATGCTCAAAGCGTTTATAGGTGCAACAAATGTTGTTAATTGGTAATTTCAAATGTTTCATTCACCGATTATATATTAAATATTTGAACGAAACTTTTTTGGTTTGAAGCAAATGTAATTTAATAAGCTCTTTCATTCTTGAGGCATTGCGAAAAATATTTCTCATCCCATACAGTTGCCTTTTTGCTCGAGAAGTCGTTCCTGAAGCATTTCGGATAAAAATCAAACTTTAGAATAGTGTGGAAGCCCCCCCCCCCCTCCCCTCAAACGCGGAATAATATCAGTTCGTGTTAAATTTCATTGTGGCAACTTGCTTTCATTTGAAAAAGATTTTTTTTTCTTTTTTTTTGAACTTCTGTTTGTTCTCAATACCAAGTCGTACCCTAAATGTAAGGAGGGCTACCGCTCCCTCGGACCTGATTTTAAATCAAAGGTTAAGTTTTGTAGAACAAGACTCTGAGAAAAACAGCTCATTTAATGTAATTATTAAAAAAAACTTTCCGAAAAATAAGTTTTTCAAAGAAAAGTAAATGCCATTTTAAACTTAAGCTCAGCAGATACAAATACCAAACTCAAAACGACCAGAAATCATAGGCAGCGCAATCCCGTTGCTTAATTAAAGAACGATATTGGCACAATGTATTATTTATTTTATTTATTTTTTCTTTCTTTAGGCCAAGGCAGTTCGTATCGAAGGAATTGTCGTAGAAACTTCGAAAAGGGCTCATTCGATTGGAAATTGGAGTGGCTTGTGCCCTTTTTAATAGTCGAAAGCGATTGAGGGAACCTAACGCCCCATCCACCCCCACCATTTCCCCAAACACAACCAATCAAAATTTTGAGATAGCCATTTTGTTCCGCGTAGTTGATTTCTGGATAGAAATATGTTTTGAGGAGGACACTCCTCCACCCCCCTCAGGGCAAGGGTTGTAAGTTATGCCCTGGGGGCATATAAGATTTTTATTGAAAGCGTTGTAGAAACTTCAGAAAAGCTTATTCGATTGGAAATTCAAAAAGCTAGTGTCCTTTTTAATAGTCGAAAGTGATTGGAGGGCAACTATCCCCCCCCCCCCTCACGCCCACCTTTTCCCCAAACACATCCAATCAAAATTTTGAGATAGCCATTTTGTTCAACGTAGTTAAAAGTTCTGAAAATTAGGTCTTTGAGGATGACAACCCTCCGACAACCGTCAGGACAAGGGTTTTATATTATGCCCTGGAGGCATATAAGGTTTTCATAGAAAGCGTTGTCATAGAAACTTCAAAATGGGCTCATTCGATATGAAATTGAAATGGCTAGTGCCCTTTTTAATAGTCGAACGTGATTGGAAGGCAACTAACACCCCTTCCACGCCCACCATTTCCCCAAACACATCCAATCAAAATTTTGAGATAGCCATTTTGTTCAATGTAGTTGAAAATTTTGGCAATTATATCCTTGAGTAAGAGATTCTCCCCATAGTCTTCAGGGCACGGGTTATAAGTTATGCCCTGGGGGCATGTAAGGTTTTTATTGAAAGCTTTGTCGTAGAAACTTGAAACTTCAAAAAGGGCTCGGTCGATTGGAAATTCAAAGGGCTAGTGTTTTTTATTTAATAGTCGAAAGTGATTTGAGTGCAACTAACCCCCCCCCCCCCCCTCCTCACGCCCACCTTTCCCCCAAACACATCCAATCAAATTTTGAGATAGCCATTTTGTTCAAGGTAGATGAAAGTTTTAGTAATAAGGTCTTTAAGGATGATAACCCCCCCCCCCCACAGCCCTCAAGGCAAGGGTTTTAAGTTGTGCCCTGGGGCATATAAGGTTTTTATAGAAAGCGTTGTTGTAGAAGCTTCAAAAAGGGCTTATTCCGTTGGAAATTGAAATGGCTAGTTGCCTTTTTAATAGTCAAAAGCAACTAGAGGACAATTAACCCCCTCTCACGCCCAACATTTCCCCAAACACATCCAATCAATATTTTGAGATAGCCATTTTTTTTCAACGTATGTGAAATTTCGGGAAATTAGGTCTTTGAGGATTACAACCCCCCCCCCCCCAAAGCCCTCAGGGTAAGGGTTGTAAGTTATGCCCTGGAGTCATAGGAAGTTTTTATAGAAGGAGTTGTCGTAGAAACTTCAAAAAGGCTCATTCAATATGAAATTGAAAAGGCTAGAGCCCTTTTTAATAGTCGAAGGTGATTAAAGAACAACTAACCCCCCTCTCACGCCCACCATTTCCCCAAACACACCCAATCAAATTTTTGACATATTAATTTTGTTAAAAGTAGTTGAAAGTTCTGGAAATTAGGTCTTTGATGATGACCCCCCCCCCACAACCCTTAGGGCAAGGGTTGTAAGACGTATTTTGGACATAACACCTTTAAATTAGGTTTTGTTTTCTTAGACCACACTGCCGTTCTAAGACGAACAAATAAAATTTTTATTTTTATTTTATTTGTTCGTCTCTTAAAAAATGAACTATAACTTTCAATTTCCAATTAAATGATCCCTCTATGAAGTTTATACGAGCCTCCCTTTCATAAGAACCATACCTGCCTCTAGGGTATAACTCAGAACGCCTTCCCCCGGGCCCTGGGGGGTTCTATTTACACTGGAGTTTTTTTTATCCGACCTTTGAACTCTTTTTAACAAAATGTCTTATCCGACCTTTGAACTATTTTTAACAAAATTTCTACCTCTAAATTTTCATCAAATGGGTTTTGAAAAAGAAGGCGGGAGGGGGGGGGGGCTAGTTGCCCTCTGATCTGTTTTGACTATTAAAAGGTGAGCTCGAGCTTTCAATTTCCAATCAAATGAGCCCTCTCTGAAGTTTATACGAGCATCCCTTTCATAAGAAACCATATATGCTCCAGGGCATAACTTACAACGCCTGCCCTCGGGACCTGGGGGATTGTGTCGACACCTGAGTTTTTGTTATCTGACTTTAGAACAATCTTTAACTTAATGGCTATCTCAAAATTTTTATCCGATGCATTTGGGGAAAAGGGGACGTGGGGCGGGGCTTTTTGCCCTCCAATCTGTTTTCACTCTTATGAACCGAACTAGAACTTTCAATTTCTAATCAAATGAGCCCTCTTAGCAGTTTTTACGAACCTCTCTTCTAAAAAACCATATAGGCCCCCAGGGTATAAATTGCGGCGCCTGTCCTTAGGCCCTGGAGGGCTGTATTCACCCCGGAGTTTTTGTTATGTGATCTTTGAACTATTTGAAAAAATGGCTATCTCAAAGTTCTAATCAGATGGGTTAGAGGAAAAAAGGGCGTGGGGGGGGGGGGGGGGGTTCTAGGTGCCCTCCAATCAGGAGTTTTCGTTATATGGTCTATGAACTATTTTTAACAAAATAGCTATCTCAAAATTTTTATTGGATGCATTCTGGAAAAAAGGGCGTGGAGGGGAGGATGGCTGGTTACCCTCCAATATTTTTTTACACTTAAAAAGTGAACTAGAACTTTCAATTTCCAATCAAATGAGCCCTTTCTGAAGTTTAAACGAGCACTCCTACCATATATGCCCCCAGAGCATAAAATATAACCCTTGCCCTGAAGACTGTGGGGGGAGTGTCCTGCTCAAAGATATAATTTCCGAAACTTTCAACTACGTTGAACAAAATAGCTGTCTTAAAAATTTTTTTTGGATGTGTTTGGGGGAATGGTGGGCTTGGAAGGGGTGTTATTTAGCTTCTAATCACTTTCGACTATTAAAAAGTTCACTAGCTATTTCAATTTACAATCGAATGAGCCCTTTTTGAAGTTTCTATGAAAACAATTTCTATAAAAACCTTATAGGCCCCCAGGGCATAACTTAAAACCCTTTCCCTGAGGGCTGTGGGAGGTTGTCATCCTCAAAGACCTAATTTCCGGAACTTCAAACTACGTTGAACAAAATGGCTATCTCAAAATTTTGATTGGATTTGTTTGGGGAAAAGGTGGGCGTGAGAGGGGGGTTAGTTGCCCTCCAATCACTTTCGATTATTAAAAAGGGCACCAGCCCTTTGAATTTCAAATTGAATGAGCCCTTTTTAAAGTTTCTACGACAAAACTTTCTATAAAAACCTTATACGCCTCCAGGGCATCACTTACAACCCGTGCCCTGAGGGCTATTCGGGGAGTGGCCTCCTGAAAAACATAATTTTTATCTGGAAATCAACTACGTATAATAAAATGGCTATCTCAGAATTTTGATTGGATGTCTTTGGGGAAGTGGTGGGCGTGGAAGGGGTGTTAGTTGCTTTCGAATCGCTTTTGACCCTTAAAAAGGGCACTAGAACTCTCGATTTCCAATCGATTGACCTCCCTTTGAAGTTTATGTGACGACTCCTTCCATAGAGGCCTCTGGAAAAAAAAACAAATAATAAAACATGGGAGCCGCATGGCCTTTACCATAGGCAACGCTATAGCGTTGCCTCTGATTCGCTTTTCGAAACAAACAAATGATTGTCCAAAATGAACTATCGTCTCTGCAAAAGGGAGATTTCGACCTTCAGCACGCATACTGCACGCTTCATCAAATATGTATCTATTTATGTGTTCTCCCTAATGAAGGAACGTCAGGGATTATATCTGTATCATTAGACTGTTTATTTAATTCATCTGAAGCATCTCTGATAAAAAGTTTGAAAACGTAAGTGCAAAAGCTTTTTTTAGGGCTTAGATACTCCTTTCACTAAAGAAATCCATTGGCGAACACCCTAATAGATAATATGCGATTGTCCATCACCGTTAGTTTTATTTGATAAAGGTGCTAATACCTTTTGATGAACAACTTAAATATCAATATACAGTCGACTCTCAATAATTTGAAATTCGAGGAGCCAGAGAAAAAGTTAAAATTACCAGAAGGTTCAAAATAGCAAGACTTCAAATAATCAAATAGGAACAGGGAAGAATTTCAAATTAACATGTGCTATATTGAATTGTGTTGTGTTTCTATGCATGCACATACATGCATAGAAACACATTTAACATCTTGATCACGTATGTACATGGAGTATGTTAAAATCCCTGTGAGCGAAAGAATTAGTTTTTAAAGTAGTCTGTAATTTTTTTCCTTTTCTTCTTTTTTTATGGAGTGACTTCCATCTTACATTGTCCAATTCAGTTTCATTGGTGATTGGAGCTGTAAAAGAATTATATCTTGTTTCTGTTTTGAGAGCGTAGGAACGTAAGGTGTTGATGGATAGTCTCGCCTCGCTTAGTGTGAATGGGGCAGGTGGCTCTTCTTCTTTATCCTCCTCGTCCTCATCTTGAAAGTCAATATTTTGGTAACGGTTAAAGCACCGTGGACAGCGATTTCATCCTCCACGTGAACAAAATCTTCAAAGGTAAACTAACCAGGATTTGGTAGAAGGCTCCACTCTGTGAATAGGGGGATGAAAACCGTTAAGAATCAGTCATCCCTACAAAAAGTACCTCTCGAGAGTTGCAGGAGAGGCTGAAATCATAAAAATCGATCATTGTTTCATTTCGGCGTTCTTCTAGATTAATTTAAAAAACTTTTTCCGCAAAACAAGTTTTTCCAAAAAAGGAAAGAGCTCCATTAAGCCATAAGTAAAAAGAAATAAAGTTCAATAATCTTCGAAGCGTAAGACTACCACAAATCACAATCAATAAAAAAAAACTGTAACTCAAAACGAGCAGAAATTACAAAAATGGCCGAGTTAAACTCAAAACAAGCAAAAATTATCATGAATTGGTTTGACAACCGGCATGCCTTCTCAAGACCAAAAATAATTTGTGCTTTACTGAAAAAAAAAACAAACAAATTGCTGTGGATTGTCAGTTTAATATACATATACAGACATTTGCTCCTTAAAGTTTTAATAATTTGTATTTATTAAAGTAAAAAAAGTGTAAACATTTAAAATTTATTCGTTTTCAGTAAAGTGTAAATTATTTTGTAGTCTTGAGAAGGCATGGGGGTTGTCAGCCGTACTCATATTAATTTTTGCTTGTTTTGACTTTGAATTGGTTAATTTTATAACTCCTGAAGTTGACCTGAAAAACAAAACTTAATATCATCCCCAACACATTCTATCTATGCTCTTTTACAACCTGGATACACCTCCACTCTTTTGATTTACTTAAACTGTAAGAGCAGAAGTAGTAAGTAGAACCCCCGAAAATTTCAACTTAATACCCTCAATCGTTCTCAATATAATGATGCGGCTTCCTATTGTAAACCGTGCACACAGTGCCTTTAGATTTAGTTTTAAAGCCACATTTAGTTTCAATCATATTGAGTCAATTGCATAATTGTGGGGGTTGACATACGCAATATCCCTAGAGACACAGTTGCTGGACCGTTATACAATGCTTAACAAATTGGCTTTCTCAAAATTTTGACAGGTTGTGTTTGGAAAATGAACCGAGCTCGGTAGGAGAGATGCTTGCCTTTCCTTCTCTTTTTACTCTTAAACAGGGCACTAGAACTTTCAATTTTGAATCGAATTAGCTCCTTTTTAGTAGTAGAAGTTGTAATAACAGTAGCGGTAGCATGAGTAGAATCAATAGCATTAGGATGCAAATATTTTCTTTTGGTTAGTTCAAAATCCCCCACAAAAAGCTCTGTTAGTTTCAACTTCACACACCAAACTGCTCCTAAGATACTGCTGTTATACCCTTTTGATCGCCTGCATACAAACGGTGTGCTGTGATTCAAATCACATCCCCCTCAAAATCCCTTGAAAATTTCACCTTCAAACCCTTAGGCATAGTCGTAATAGTAGTCATAGTAGTAGTATTGATAGTACTAGTAGTAGCGTTAATAGTATTAGTGGCAGTACTAGTAGCAGATGCAGTATTAATGTTTTTTAATACTACTGACTTTTGGTCAGTAGAACATCCTCTCATCAAGTCCTGGAAGTTTCAACTTAATACAATTAGCCATTGCTATGACATTGCTGATATGTCCTTTTGATAACCTGTATTTTCATATACTTCTTGAAATTTTGTTCGCAATGGTCTTAGTCTTACAAGTAGTTGTAATAGAAGTAGTATCTGAAGCAGTAGTAGTAGTAATGTAGCAGTTATAGTAGTACTAGTGGTTGCATGAACATTTTGTCTTTCTGTTAGATGATCTTCCCCTTTAAGTATTCTTTGAAAGTTCCAACTTAATATCCACATTAATTCGTTAGATACGCTTTTTTGACAATGTGCAGACACATAGTGCCTTTTGATGTAGTTCAAATTTCCCCTCAAAACTGTAAATGAATTAGTTTGGTAGTAGTAACTGTAGCAGTAGTAGTGGTGGTAGTTGTATTATTAGTGGTAGCCTGCAAATATTGTCTTTTTGGTCATCTCCCTTATCATTTCCTGAAAGCTCCAAGTTAATATACTCAGTACTACTACTACTACTACTAAAAACTCACCGAAGCAACAAGCTGCCTGAGGCCAACACAGCTACGCATGCTCCTCTCCATCCCAATCTATTCAAAGCCTCCCTTTCTACACCCTCCCAGGAAGTTCCTATTTCCTTGAAATCTTTCTTTATGACGTCCTCACACTCCAGAAGAGGACGACCTGCTTTCCGTTTAGCCCTAGACGGGTGGCCGGAAAGGAGAATCTTCGGCAATCTGTCATCCTTCATTCGCACAACGTGCCCTAGCCATATCAACCTTTCTTCCCTTATAGCCCTAGAAAGCGGGATTGAACATCATTTTTCTTGCAGCCTACTGTTTAAAATACGGTCAGTTAGCCGGGTACCCAGAACAATCCGTAGGCAATTTCTCTGGAAATCATCTAGCAAATCTTCATCTGCTTTTCGCAGTGCCCATGCTTCAGAGCCATATTTGACCACTGCCATCACTGTATCTTCTAATATTCTAATCTTGGTTTGCAGACTTATCTTCCTACTCTTATAAACTTTTTTGTAACTGTGAAAAAAAAACCCTGAGCCTTGGCTATTCTACTTTTAATATCTTCACTGCTCTCACCGTCTTTACTAATAATACTACCAGGTAAGTGAAGCTGCCCACCTGATCAATCTTTTCATTACCCAACGTCACGTTTTCATTTTCACGCATTCCTTGCCTTAGTGACTTAGTCTTCTTAACATTTTTTTTTTCAAACCTATTCTAGCACCCTGAACTCGCAAAACCTCTAAAAGTTTATTCATTTTGCTCACGCTTTCATCTAGGATGCGTAAATCATCAGCATGATCTAAGTCCAGGAGAGTTTTTCCTCCCTGCTTGATTCTATGGTCTCGCAATTGCTTTTCCTGTGCTCCTTAAGACAAAGTCCACCAAAATGATCCATATAAAAGGGAATAGAACACAACCCTGCTTAACTCCTGATTTAACAGAAAACCAGCTGCTAGCCTTATTTTCTACCTTAACCGTAGCAGTATTATTCTCACACATAGCAATAATCACTTAATGTGTTTGTCTGGTATACCATACAAGGATAAGACCTTTGCTAAAGCTCTTCTATTAACAGAATCTAACGCTTGCTCATAATCTGTAAGACAGTAGAAGGGGAGGTGCTACTCCCATGTGGCACCCCTGCTGCCACCTATAACTTTTTTGCACCCCAAATAAGGGCATAGCCTCCCTAGGGAGAATGATTGCGTAATCGGTCAATGACCTCTTTTTCCAAGGTCGATTTATTTGATGTTTCTATGTGTAATAACTCCGGAACGAAGGTGGCACATGCGCATTGAATTCTAACGGGAACAATGTTATTGATCTAGGACTCGAGGGGGAAGTGAATGTCCGAGAACTTGATTGCGTAATCGTTCGTGAATGTCATGGTGTCCAGAAATAGTATTTGTTGTTGTTGCTCGAGGCAATGCTAAGAGTTTCCCGGAAACAGTTAAATCACGTGTTTCCTTCTCAGCCAATCAGCGAGTCGGTTACATCCTCCTTCTCAGCCAATCAGAGTCCTGCTTACATATAATTTTCCCCATTACATAACAATTCGCCATTGAGGTAAATACCTGCTATCGTAAAAGGATATGGAAAGATAAAAAATAGCGTTAATACTTTAAATGCATCAAACAAGGCATGCTCAATGCAGATTAAAACCAGAAAAGAACAGAAACGCCTAAAAATAAGAAATTATGCCGACTTATATAGGCCGGCTTTTGAAGGGCTCAGTGAGCCATAATTCTCAGATTCAAAAAAGGATGCAATTAGTATATTTCACGAAATTTTTTACGTTGTTCTTTCTTAGTGATAAACTAAACAAAATTATATGGATGAGGGTACTAACTTTCTTTCTGTAAAAAAAGGGGCAAATTATTTTGATACTCATTTTTTCTCTTCTTTTTAAGGCAAATTATGAAGAATGTATGGCGCCGCCACCCGCTAAGAAAGCGAGAGTGGACGAGACAAGACCATCCATTATTAAGTACGCTGGCTCGACCCCAAAACATGTGCAATCGTCTGTACAAGAATGTAACGCCGCCGGCCCGTCCACCTTCCATCATACGTTGCCTGGGCCTTCAAGAGCTGCCCCACTTATGCAAGGTAAGGAAGTGGTCCTCCAACATGCACTACCTGGTCCTTCGGGCACCCAAGTGCAGCCGGGATATGCAAATGTAAGCATTTTTTCCTACCTATCTATTTCTTCCATTGTTTTTTTCTTTTTCAATCCCAATATAAACATATCTCAGCGGGATATTAACCCCTCACCCCCCAACCATTGTTTTAAATTTCTCTCCCTCGGAGATATCTAATGGTAATTTTTTGCAAAGAAACCGCTCTTTTCTAATCTTTTCTATAGCTTCGATATCTCATAATCGAATATTTTTAGGTAATTTCTATTAATAATCACTGCATTTGAAACTCAAAATGCTATTTTTTCTAATCTTTGCTATTTTCTATGCATTCCCCCTATCTCTTCGCCGCTATCTCATAAGCGAATATTTTTCATGGGTAATTTCTAGTCAATTAATGCTCACCATTTGAAACTCAAAATCCCCTATTTTTCACAATTGATTATCACAAAGTTTTATGAGAAGGAACTGCGAGATTATTCACATTTATCTATTTGTCACATATGGATCCCGTAATTTGCGCAAGGATATTTTATAATAGCCTTCAATCTTACAAACCCTTGCCAATATTTTAGTGATGGGGAAACATTTTTGACGATATACTGAGTTAACGGTTTACAGCATTTAAGTGTACTGTTTTCTCGTCTGAAGTTTGGTCTTGGAAACCGGAACATTCACGCGGCGGCTTAATATAATTGTGAGCTAATGAAGAGTTCACCGAACCTGTAGAACGGAATTAGAGAGAAACTTGGACTTATGCAGTCTAAGCGAATATTTCAACTTTTTTGGAACATTATGTAAATGACCGGGAGCCGCGGAGCCGGTGGGCCCGGGAAGCGCTGTGGGGCAAGGTTGGGGACGCGCTGGGGGATGCGCCACGGGTCAGGGAAGTGCCACGGGCTCGAGAAGCATCGCGGGAAGTGATGCGGCCCCCGAGAAGGGCCACAGGGTTGCGATATGGCTCCGAAAAGCGCCGAAAAAACAAAAAAAAATTGTAACACTTTGAAAATAAACGACCAAATTGTCGCCTTCTATGTCATATCTTAGATTATCTTCAGTTGATAATATTATGTATAAATTGAATAGCATTTTAACCTATGTTTGTAAAATATAGGCCTACAGGTCGATGGGTTAACGATCTAATTTAAAGCCTATAGACCGGAAAATTTAATATTTTTCTAAATGGTAAAAATAGAAACAATGATTTATATCCTATTGCTATAGACTACTGATTGTCTAATAAAAACGTTTGATTTCTAAGCCTAATATATTTCTCGCGAAATTTTTACTTTTTGCTTTACTGAAAAGAGATAAATGTTTCTTACTTCAGTGTCTAACCATTTCTCTTCGAAATTTAGTGATTTTAGCTATAAAAATTTTCCTAAATTTTGGGGAGGGGGCGTGAATCCATGATTTTTGTTGGGGGGGGGGGGTTAGCACTTTTAATAGTGACAAAATAGAAATGAAAAGATAATTGTTTCTTACTTCAGTGTCTAACCATTTCTCTTCGAAATTTAGCGATTTTAGCCATAACAATTTTCCTAAATTTAGGGGAGGGGGCGTGAATCCATGATTTTTGTTGGGGAGGGAGTTAGCACTTTTAATAGAGACAAAATAGAAATGAAATTTAATTTAAACACTTTTTTTTCAGATATAATAATGTTTGGTGTGATTGACACAGAATATATTGGTCTGAAATATTCCGCAACTGGCATTATATTCGAAGCAGCTTTCTTACTCCTAGACAATCAACGACGTGAAATTCATTGCTATAAATGGAACATCAGATACAGTATGTATAAGTACGAGAAAAACAGATGGAGTCCAACACTAAATTTTATAAATTGAAATGGCTTTTACGTTAAAACCATACGACCACATAATGAAAATGGCTATGAAATAAAACATGTACAAGAGGAAATTCAGGAAATATTCAGTTTTTTCGGTGCGCAAGCTGTTTATGTTAAGGGAAACGTGCCAACTGATAAACTCTTACTAGAAAAATGTGATAAAAACATAGCATTATTCAATTTAGAAGACTTCAAATGTGAGAAATACATGCATTCAGTCCATGACCCAGAAGATGAAGCTAGATATTTCGCTAAATGGATACCGGAAAAGATAACTGACATGGAAAAATGCATCAGATATCCAAAGTCCTAAACTTGCTCCTCCTCATATCAAATGGATTAAGCTTCTTTTTTTTTTTTTTAAATATGTCATTATTTTTTTTTCAAATGTTTTAAATATGTTTAAGCAATAAATATCTTAATCCACAACCGTTTTTATTCTTTAGAATAGTTAATCGCCATGAAAATTATACTTTCAGATTCAACATGTCAGGGAACACACTTTCAAGTTCAGCATGTTTGAGAACCCTAAATAGTCACCCCTAAAAAGGTAAGTTAACCCTAAAAGGTTAAAGCATTTTTCTAAAATTATCTTAAGCCTGAGACGTTTTTATTATATATAATATTCCATAGCCACGAAAATTATACCTTAAGATTCAAAATGCCAGGGAACACACTTTCAATTTAAACATGTTGGAGAACCCTAAATAGTCATCCATAAAAAGGTAAGTTAACCCTAAAAGGTTAAAGAATTTGTCTGAAATTACACTTTCAGATCCAGTATGTCAGGGAACACACTTTCAGGTTCAGCATGTAGGAGAACCCTAAATGCTCATCCATAAAAAGGTAAGTTAACCCTAAAAGGTTAAAGAATTTTTCTGAAATTATCTTAAGCCTGAGACGTTTTTATTCTTTAGAATAGTCCATCGCCACGAAAATTAGACTTTCAGATTCACCATGCCAGGGAACACACATTCAATTTCAGCATGTTGGAGAAACCTAAATATTTATCCATAAAAAGGTAAGTTAACCCTAAAAGGTTAAAGAATTTTTCTGAAATTATCATAAGCCTGAGACGTTTTTATTCTTTAGAATAGTCCATCGCCACGAAAATTAGACTTTCAGATTCAACATGCCAGGGAACACACATTCAAGTTCAGCAAGTTGGAGAACCCTAAATATTCATCCATAAAAAGGTAAGTTAACTCTAAAAGGTTAAAGAATTTTTCTGAAATTATCTTAAGCCTGAGACGTTTTTATTCTTTAGAATAGTCAATCGCCACGAAAATTAGACTTTCAGATTCAACATGCCAGGGAACACACTTTCAGGTTCAGCATGTAGGAGAACCCTAAATGCTCATCCATAAAAAGGTAAGTTAACCCTAAAAGGTTAAAGAATTTTTCTGAAATTACACTTTCAGATCCAGTATGTCAGGGAACACACTTTCAGGTTCAGCATGTAGGAGAACCCTAAATGCTCATCCCTAAAAAGGTAAGTTAACCCAAAATGGTTAAAGGATTTCTCTATTTATGCAGAGTTTCAACTAGCTATGGCTAAGTTTGCTAAAGACAAGCTATTTTCTTGCGAAAACACACAAACTCAGAAAAAATGTTCAATGTTCCTTTAGTACCTACGCAATTAGGCTGAAATGAAGATATTTATACACAGTTTCAACTAGCTATGGCTAAGTTTGCTAAAGACAAGCTATTTTCTTGCGAAAACACAAAAACTCAGAAAAAATGATCAATGTTCCCCTAGTACCTACGCAATGAGGTTTAAATGAAGATATTTATGCAGAGTTTCAACTAGCTATGGCTAAGTTTGATAAAGACAAGCTATTTTCTTGCGAAAACACGCAAAATCAGAAAAAATGTTAAATGTTCCTTTAGTACCTACATAATTAGACTAAAAATGAAGATATTTATGCAGAGTTTCAACTATCTATGGCTAAGTTTGCTAAAGACAAGCTATTTTCTTGTGAAAACACACAAAATCAGAAAAAATGATCAATGTTCCTTTAGTACCTACGCAATTAGACTAAAAATGAAGATATTTATGCAGAGTTTTAACTAGCTATGGCTAAGTTTGCTAAAGACAAGCTATTTTCTTGCGAAAACACACAAAATCAGAAAAAATGTTCAATGTTCCTTTAGTACCTACTCAATTAGACTAAAAATGAAGTTATTTATGCAGAGTTTCAACTAGCTATGGCTAAGTTTGCTAAAGACAAGCCATTTTCTTGCGAAAACCCACAAACTCAGAAAAAATGTTCAATGTTCCTTTAGTACCTACGCAATTAGACTAAAAATGAAGATATTTATGCAGAGTTTCAACTAGCTATGGCTAAGTTTGCTAAAGACAAGCTATTTTCGTGCGAAAACACACAAAATCAAAAAAATGTTCAATTTTGCTTTAGTACCTACGCAATTAGGTTTAAATGAAGATATTTATGCAGAGTTTCAACTAGCTATGGCTAAGTTTGCTAAAGACAAGCTATTTTCTTGCGAAAACCCACAAAATAAGAAAATAAATGTTCAATGTTCCTCTAGTACCTAGGCAATTAGGCTTATATGAAGATATTTATGCAGAGTTTCAACTAGCCATGGTTAAGTTTGCTAAAGACAAGCTATTTTCTTGCGAAAACACACAAAATCAGAAAAAATGTTCAATGTTCCTTTAGTACCTACGCAGTTAGGCTAAAATGAAGATATTTATGCAGAGTTTCAACTAGCTATGGCTAAGTTTGCTAAAGACAATCTATTTTCTTGAGAAAACACACAAAATCATAAAAATTGATCTATTTTCCTTTAGTAACTAATAAATTAGTCTAAAAATTAATTTATTTATGCAGATTTTCAACTAGCTATGGTTATGTTTGCTAAAGAAAAACTATTTTCTTGCGAAAACACACAAAATCAGAAAAAATAATCTATGTTCCTTTAGTACCTAAACAATTAGGCTAAAAATGAAGTTATTTATGACCAGTTTCAACTAGCTCGTGCTAAGTTTACTAAAGACAAGCTATTTTCTTGCGAAAACACACAAAATCAGAAAAAATGTTCAATGTTCCTTTAGTACCTACACAATTAGGCTAAAAATGAAGATATTTATGCACAGTTTCAACTAGCTATGGCTAAGTTTGCTAAAGACAAGCTATTTTCTTGCGAAAACACACAAAATCAGAAAAAATGTTCAATGTTCCTTTAGTACCTACGGAATTAGGCTGAAATGAAGATATTTATGCAGAGTTTCAACTAGCTATGGCTAAGTTTGCTAAAGACAAGCTATTTTCTTGCGAAAACACACAAACTCAGAAAAAAATGTTCAATGTTCCTTTAGTACCTACGCAATTAGGCTGAAAGGAAGATATTTATGCAGAGTTTCAACTAGCTACGGCTAAGTTTGCTAAAGACAAGCTATTTTCTTGCGAAAACATACAAAATCAGAAAAAATGTTCAATGTTCCTTTAGTACCTACGCAATTAGGCTTAAATGAAGATATTTATGCAGAGTTTCAACTAGCTATGGCTAAGTTTGCTAAAGACAAGCTATTTTCTTGCGAAAACACACAAAATCAGAAAAAATGTTCAATGTTCCTTTAGTACCTACGCAATTAGGCTTAAATGAAGATATTTATGCAGAGTTTCAACTAGCTATGGCTAAGTTTGCTAAAGACAAGCTATTTTCTTGCGAAAACACACAAAATCAGAAAAAAAAATGTTCAATGTTCCTCTAGTACCTACGTACTTAGGCTGAAATGAAGATATTTATGCAGAGTTTCAACTAACTATGGCTAAGTTTGCTAAAGACAAGCTATTTTCATGCGAAAACACACAAAATCAGAAAAAATATTGTTAGGTTAGGTTAAGTTAGATTAGGTTAGGTTAGCCCACGTACGCGCGCATATAGGTTAGGTTAGGTTAGGTTGGATTAAGTTAGGTTAGGTTAAGTTAGGTTAGGTTAGATTAAGTTAGGTTAGGTTAAGTTAGGTTAGGATAGGTTAGATTAAGTTAGGTTAGGCTAAGTTAGGTTAGGCTAGGTTAGCCTACGTACGCGCGCGTACGTAGGCTAACCAAGCCTAACCTAACGTAGCCTAACCTAACTTAATCTAACCTAACCTAATCATACACCTAACTTTTTGCCTGTCTCTCACCTAACCTAACTTAACCTAACCTAAGTGAAGCGTACGTAGGCTAACCTAACCTAACTTAACCTAACCTAATCTAACCTAACTTAATCTAGCCTAACCTAACCTAACCATATTCGCCAGAAAAGGTTAGGTTAACTTATCATGAGCGCTCATGATAAGTTAACCTAACCTAGGTACTAAAGGAACATTGAACATTTTTTCTGAGTTTGTGTGTTTTCGCCAGAAAATATCTTGTCTTTATCAAACGTAGCCATAGCTAGTTGAAAATATGCATAAATATCTTCATTTTTAGTCTAATTGCGTAGGTACTAAAGGAAAATTGAAAATTTTTTCTGATTTTGTGTGTTTTCGCAAGAAAATATCTTGTCTTTAGCAAACTTAGCCTTAGATAGTTGAAACTCTGCATAAATATCTTCATTTCAGCCTAATTGCGTAGGTACTAAAGGAACATTGAACATTTTTTCTGATTTTGTGTGTTTTCGCAAGAAAATAGCTTGTCTTTAGCAAACTTAGCCATAGTTAGTTAAAACTCTGCATAAATATCTTCATTTCAGCCTAATTGCGTAGGTACTAAAGGAACACTGAACATTTTACTTCTGATTTTGTGTGTTTTAGCAAGAAAATAGCTTGTCTTTAGCAAACTTAGCCATAGATAGTTGAAACTCTGCATAAATAACTAAATTTTTAGACTAAGTGAGTGGGTACTAAGGGACCATTGAACATTTTGTATGATTTTGTGTGTTTTCGCAAGAAAATAGCTTGTCTTTATTAAACTTATACATATCTATTTGAAAAAAAGCATAGATAACATATTTATGAGCCTTAGTGCTTTGGTACTAGGGGAACAATGATAATTTTTTCTGATTTTATGTGTTTTTACACGAAAAAAGTTTGTCTTTAGCAAACTTAAACATAGATAGTTGAAAATCTGCATATATAACTTCATTTTTAGACTATTTTTTTAGGTAAGACAGGACAATAGAACATTTTTTCTGATTTTGTGTGTTTTCACAAGAAAATAGCTTGTCTTTAGCAAACTTAGCCATAGCTAGTTTAAACTCTGCATACATATCTTCATTTAAGCCTAATTTCGTAGGTACTAAAGGAACATTGAACATTTTTTCTGATTTTGTGTGTTTTCGAAAGAAAATAGCTTGTCTTTAGCAAACTTAGCCATAGATAGTTGAAACTCTGCATAAATATCTTCATTTCTGCCTAATTGCGTAGGTACTAGAGTAAAATTGAACATTTTTTTTTTCTGATTTTGTGTGTTTTCGCGAGAAAATAGCTTGTCTTTAGCAAACTTAGCCATAGCTAGTTGAAACTCTGCATAAATATCTTCATTTAAACCTAATTGCGTAGGTACTAAAGCAATATTGAACATTTTTTTGATTTTGTGTGTTTTTACTAAAAAATAGCTCGTATTTAACAAACTTAGCCATAGATAGTTGAAACTCTGTATAAAGATCTTCATTTTTAGTCTAATTGCGTAGGTACTAAAGGAACATTGTACATTTTTTGTGTGTATGTGTGTTTTCACAAGAAAATAGCTTGTCTTTAGCAAACTTAGCCATAGCTAGTTGAAACTCTGCATAAATATCTTCATTTTTAGTCTAATTGTGTAGGTACTAAAGGAAAATTGATCATTTTTTCTGATTTTGTGTGTTTTCGCAAGAAAATAGATTGTCTTTAGCAAACTTAGCCATAGCTAGTTAAAACTCTGCATAAATATTTTCATTTTTAGTCTAATTGCGTAGATACTAAAGGAACATTGATCATTTTTTCTGATTTTTTGTGTTTTCACAATAAGATATCTTGTCTTTATAAAAATTATAAATAGATCTTTGAAACTCTGCATAGATATCTTCATTTTTAGTCTAATTATGTAGGTACTAAAGGAACATTGAACATTTTTTCTGATTTTGTGTGTTTTCGCAAGAAAATAGTTTGTCTTTAGCAAACTTATCCATAGCTAGTTGAAACTCTGCATAAATATCTTCATTTAACCCTAATTGCGTAGGTACTAGAGGAACATTTATCATTTTTTCTGATTTTGTGTGTTTTCGTAAGAAAATAGATTGTCTTTATCAATCTTAGCCATATATATTTTAAAATATTAATTAATATACACATATTATCATATTTGCTTATGTACTAACTGAACTTTGAACATTTTTTCTGATTTTGTGTGTTTTCGCAAGAAAATAGCTTGTCTTTAGCAAACTTAGCCATAGCTAGTTGAAACTCTGCATAAATATCTTCATTTAAGCCTAATTGCGTAGGTACTAAAGGAACATTGAACATTTTTTCTGAGTTTGTGTGTTTTCGCAAGAAAATAGTTTGTCTTTAACAAACTTAGCCATAGCTAGTTGAAACTCTACATAAATAGAGAAATTCTTTAACCATTTAGGGTTAACTTACCTTTTTAGGGATGAGCATTTAGGGTTCTCCAACATGTTGAACCTGAAAGTGTGTTCCCTGACATACTGAATCTGAAAGTGTAATTTCAGAAAAATTCTTTAACCTTTTAGGGTTAACTTACCTTTTTAGGGATGAGCATTTAGGGTTCTCCAACATGTTGAACCTGAAAGTGTGTTCCCTGGCATGTTGAATTTGAAAGTCTAATTTTCGTGGCGATGGACTATTCTAAAGAATAAAAACGTCTCAGGCTTAAGATAATTTCAGAAAAATTCTTTAACCTTTTAGTGTTAACTTACCTTTTTATGGATGACTATTTAAGGTTCTCCAACATGCTGAACTTGAAAGTGTGTTCCCTGGCATGTTGAATCTGAAAGTCTAATTTTCGTGGCGAAGGACTATTCTAAAGAATAAAAACGTCTCAGGCTTATGATAATGTCAGAAAAATTCTTTAACCTTTTAGGGTTAACTTACCTTTTTATGGATGACTATTTAGGGTTCTCCAACATGCTGAACTTGAATGTATGTTCCCTGGCATGTTGAATCTGAAAGTCTAATTTTCGTGGCGATGGACTATTCTAAAGAATAAAAACGTCTCAGGCTTAAGATAATTTCAGAAAAATTCTTTAACCTTTTAGGGTTAACTTACCTTTTTATGGATGAGCATTAAGGGTTCTCCTACATGCTGAACCTGAAAGTGTGTTCCCTGACATACTGGATCTGAAAGTGTAATTTCAGAAAAATTCTTTAACCTTTTAGGGTTAACTTACCTTTTTATGGATGACTATTTAGGGTTCTCCAACGTGTTGAACTTGAATGTGTGTTCCCTGGCATGTTTAATCTGATAGTCTAATTTTCGTGACGAGTGACTATTCTAAAGAATAAAAACGTCTCAGGCTTAAGATATTTTCAGAAAAATTCTTTAACCTTTTAGTGTTAACTTACCTTTTTAGGGGTGACTATTTAGGGTTCTCAAACATGCTGAACTTGAAAGTGTGTTCCCTGACATGTTGAATCTGAAATTATAATTTTCATGGCGATGTACTATTATAAAGAATAAAAACGGTTGAGGCTTAATATATTTATTGCTTAAACATATTTAAAAAAATTGAAAAAAAAATAATGACATATTTAAAAAAAAAAAAAAAGAAGCTTAATCCATTTGATATGAGGAGGAGCAAGTTTAGGACTTTGGATATCTGATGCATTTTTCCATGTCAGGTATCTTTTCCGGTATCCATTTAGCGAAATATATAAATTCATCTTCTGGGTCATGGACTGAATGCAGGTATTTCTCACATTTGAATTCTTCTAAATTGAATAATGCTATGTTTTTATCACATTTTTCTAGTAAGAGTTTATCAGTTGGCACGTTTCCCTTAACATAAACAGCTTGCACGCCGAAAAAACTGCATATTTCCTGAATTTCCTCTTGTACATGTTTTATTTCATAGCCATTTTCATTACGTGGTCTTATTGTTTTAGCGTAAAAGCCATTTCGATTTATAAAATTTAGTGTTGGACTCCATCTGTTTTTCTCGTACTTATACATATTGTATCTGATGTTCCATTTATAGCAATGAATTTCACGTCGTTGATTGTCTAGGAGTAAGAAAGCTGCTTCGAATATAATGCCAGTTGCGGAATATTTCAGACCAATTTATTCTGTGTCAATCACACCAAACATTTTTATATCTGAAAAAAAAAGTGTTTAAATTAAATTTCATTTCTATTTTGTCACTATTAAAAGTGCTAACCCCCTCCCCAACAAAAATCATGGATTCACGCCCCCTCCCCTAAATTTTGGAAAATTGTTATAGCTAAAATCGCTAAATTTCGAAGAAACATGGTTAGACCCTGAAGTAAGAAACAATTATCTTTTCATTTCTATTTTGTCACTATTAAAAGTGCTAACCCCCCCCCAACAAAAATCATGGATTCACGCCCCCTCCCCTAAATTTAGGAAAATTGTTATAGCTAAAATCGCTAAATTTCGAAGAGAAATGGTTAGACACTGAAGTAATAAACATTTATCTCTTTTCAGTAAAGCAAAAAGTAAAAATTTCACGAGAAATATATTAGGCTTAGAAATCAAACGTTTTTATTAGACAATCAGTAGTCTATAGCAATAGGATATGAATCATTGTTTCTATTTTTACCATTTAGAAAAATATTAAATTTTCCGGTCTATAGGCTTTAAATTAGATCGTTAACCCATCGACCTGTAGGCCTATATTTTACAAACATAGGTTAAAATGCTATTCAATTTATACATAATATTATCAACTGAAGATAATCTAAGATATGACATAGAAGGCGACAATTTGTTCGTTTATTTTCAAAGTGTTCAAATTTTTTTTTTTTTTTTTTTTTTTTTTTTTGGCGCTTTTCGGAGCCATAGCGCATCCCTGTGGTGCTTCTCGGGGGCCACATTACGTCTCGCGATGCGTCTCAAGCCCGTGGCACTTTCCTGACCCGTGGCGCATCCCCCAGCGCGTCCCTAACCTTGCCCCCACAGCACTTCCCGGACCCATTGGCTCCGCGGCTCCCGGCCGTTTACATAATGTTCCAAAAAAGTTGAAATATTCGCTTAGACTGCATAAGTCCAAGTTTCTCTCTAATTCCTTTCTATAAGTTCGATGAACTCTTCATTAGCTCACAATTATTGTAAGCCACCGCGTGAGTGTTCCGATTTCCAAGACCAAACTTCAGACTAGAAAACAGTACACTTAAATGCTGTAAACCGTTAACTCAGTATATCGTCAACAATGTTTCCCCATCACTAAAATATTGGCAAGGGTTTGTAAGATTGAAGGCTATTTTAAAATATCCTTGCGCAAATTACGGGGTCCATATGTGACAAATAGATAAATGTGAATAATCTCGGAGTTCCTTCTCATAAAACTTTGTGATATTCAATTGTGAAAAATAGGGGATTTTGAGTTTCAAATGGTGAGCATTAATTGACTTGAAATTACCCATGAAAAATATTCGCTTATGAGATAGCGGCGAAGAGATAGGGGGAATGCATAGAAAATAGCAAAGATTAGAAAAAATAGCATTTTGAGTTTCAAAGGCAGTGATTATTAATAGAAATTACCTAAAAATATTCGCTTATGAGATATCGAAGCGATAGCAAAGATTAGAAAAGAGCGGTTTCTTTGCAAAAAATTACAATTAGATATCTCCAAGGGAGAGAAATTTAAAACAATGGTTGGGGGTGAGGGGTTAATATCCCGCTGAGATATGTTTATATTTGGGATTGAAAAAGAAAAAAACAATGGAAGAAATAGATAGGTAGGAAAAAATGCTTACATTTGCATATCCTGGCTGCACTTGGGTGCCCGAAGGACCAGGTAGTGCATGCTGGAGGGCCAATTCCTGACCTTGCATAAGTGGGGCAGCTCTTGAAGGCCCAGGCAACGTATGATGGAAGGCGGACGGGCCGGCGGCGTTACATTCTTGTACAGATGATTGCACATGTTTTGGGGTCGAGCCAGCGTACTTAATAATGGATGGTCTTGTCTCGTCCACTCTCGCTTTCTTAGCGGGCGGCGGCGCCATACATTCTTCATAATTTGCCTTAAAAAGAAGAGAAAAAATTAGTATCAAAATGATTTGCCCCTTTTTTACAGAAAGAAAGTTAGTACCCTCATCCATATAATTTTGTTTAGTTTATCACTAAGAAAGCAAAACGTAAAAAAATTTCGTGAAATATACTAATTGCATCCTTTTGAATCTGAGAATTACGGCTCACTGAGCCGTTCAAAAGCCAGCCTATATAAGTCAGCATAATTTCTTATTTTTAGGCGTTTTTGTTCTTTTCTGGTTTTAATCTGCCTTGAACATGCCTTGTTTGATGCATTTAAAGTATTAACGATATTTTTTATCTTTCCATATCCTTTTAGGATAGCTGGTATTTACCCCACCCACAGAAAAAACACCTCGAGGAAAATAACCCCCACGGAAAATATCCCTGAGAAAAGACATGGAAAAATACCCCCTCCCCTCACCGAAAGATATCGCATCCTTTTGAATCTGAGAATTATGGCTCACTGAGCCGTTCAAAAGCCAGCCTAGTTTGTTTGAAGAAAATCCCCCCCCCCTAATACTAAACGTTGAAAATGTGTATATTTAGTCAAAAAACGAAGCATTGATCTGAGCTATGAATATTTTTCATTTATCCAATAAAAAAAAACATGTTTTTAGTCGTGTCCTTTTGAATCTGTGAAATCTTTGGAAACTAAACTGCTAATGAGCAGGAAATGCTTTAAAAAGGGTCAGACCTAATTATATGCCTCGCGCCGGAGAGCCTTGTGTCAAACCAGAGCGGGTTAATAACAACAGTGACGGAAGTCAGTAGACACTTTAAATCACAATAGAGAAAGGCTATAATTTTTCGAAAGAAAATTATTTCTTTTTGCTATAATTTTGGTTGTAAAACAATGGGGGATGGGGTTAGGTTTTGAGGGTAAAAGAATATATTTTATGTTTTCCTAGTGAGTATAAAGATTGTAAAGTGATGTTTGTAGTGTATTTGGGGGGGGGGGGGGTTTACTCGAATATAGTAGAGGGTGACCACGGAAAACAATTTTATTTGAAAATGTATTAAAACGGAACTTACATGGTAAATTGTAGTTGCCAAGGCTTCTAATTCATCAATATTATCCATTGTTGTTTCCATTGTGTCAAAATACTTTCTGATAATTTAATCACATTGTATGTCCGTTATATACGAAATCTCAAGGGTGAATTGTTATGTAATGGGGAAAATTATATGTAACCAGGCCTCTGATTGGCTGAGAAGGAGGATGTATCCGACTCGCTGATTGGCTGAGAAGGAAACACGTGATCTAACTGTTACCGGGAAAGTCTTAACATTGCCTAGAGCAACAACAACAAATACTATTTCTGGACACCATGACATTCACGATCGATTACGCAATCAAGTTCTCGGAAATTCACTTCCCCCTCGAGTCCTAGATCAATAACATTGTTCCCGTTAGAATTCAATGCGCATGTGCAACCTTCGTTCCGGAGTTATTACACATAAAAACATCAAATAAATTGACCTTGGAAAAAGAGGTCATTGACCGATTACGCAATCTTTCTCCCTAGGGAGGCTATGCCCTTTTTTGGGGTGCAAAAAAGTTATAGGTGGCAGCAGGGGTGCCACATGGGAGGAGCACCTCCCCTTCTACTTAAGACTGAGGACCGAAGGTGTTTGACAAATCAGGAACTTCTTGATAATTAACCTAAGAGTGAAAATTTGGTCGACACATCCTCTACCGTTTCTTAAACTGCTCTGTTCTTTTCTTAAAACTTTGTGTACAGCATGTCTCCGTCTAAAAAGCATCATATTACTAAGTAATTTGCTACCTGCAGAGACCAGACTAATGTCTCGATAATTACCACACTCACTCTTATCACCTTTCTTATACAGTGGTTTAATTAAGGTTTTCCCTAAAATCTTTAGGTACTTTTCCTTTTTCAAAAATCACATTCATAGTCTTCAGTAAGCACATTCTCAAAATGTTCTACCCATCTCTCTTTAACTCTTTCCTTATCACTAACTGTGGCCCCGTTCCTATCTTTAACTGGGATAAGTCCAGATTGATTACTCCCTCTCAATTTATTAACGTACCAGTACAGTATTTTACTATTATGCCGTCTAGCTGCGTCTTTCAGATCCTCGGCGATTTTATTCATGGCCTCCATTTCACACCTCCTTAGCTTATATTTTAATGCTTTCTCTACTTGCTTTACATTCCTTTTGTTTTCATATTATCTGTCACTCAGACAATTCTTTTACAAGCCCGTTCTTCTCTGTATTAGGCATAAAGCTTTTTCACTAATAATATTCCCAGCTGCAGTCCTAACTTTCTTCCCTAAGACACCATCAGCAACTTCAAAAATTGTTTTTCTCAAATTATTCCAACCATCTTCCACATTGCCAAATTTGAAATTCTCAAGTTTAGTATTCATCTGAGTTATTAGTATCTCCGTCAGTCAGTTCTGCAGGGGCATATACCACTATAACTGATACCCTGAACTTTTTAGTCACAAAATGAGCAGTTAGTATTATATAATTAATACCTTCCCGGCCTAAACAGGACTTAGCAGCTTTCTTATTCATCATAAGCCCTACTTCCTGTCTATGTACCCCATCCGTCCTGTCTGAGTAAACAAATTCTATATCACCTTATTTCATGCTTCCTACCCCTGGGATATGAATTTCTAAAACTCCTAGTAAGTCCAGTTCGAATCGTCTGAATTCGTCAGTCAAAATGTCGATACGATACTCATTTTTTAACGTCGTAACATTCCAAGCTCCAGTTTTCATATTCTATAAAACATTAAAACTATTTTGGCCTCAGGAAAAGCAATGATCCCAGATACCAGTGCAGGACGGGGATCACATATCTTTTCAAGTCTACACCGAAGCGCTTAAGCCGGCTTAGAGCCGGACAGTAAGAATTCCCTGGGACCTCCAGTCTGAACGAAGGCTTTGTGCAATCCTGGGCCCACCTTGGTCAACACATGGTTTTCAGCACTTGACGATGCTCTTCTATCAACAAGAGTCGAAATTTTGCACAGACAGTCTCAAGCCTATTACATTCGACTCATTATATATTTATTCCCATAATTCTTCTTTGTTAATCGTTCTTTGTTAATCGATGATTTTGCTAGCAAATTCCAAAAAACTTACGGTATGCTTGTCTTTTCGAAAGCTTCATGTAGTCGACAGATTCGGGCCCAGCTGTTTTCGGCGATGGTTACACCATATGTGCTAGCGCTCTCTCCATTTTGGGCTCTTTTATCTGATAAGATAAACATATGGTGCGTTCTTGCTTCTTCCGGTTTTTTAAATTTCTCTTGCGGGGCCTCCTTGGAAGTGTAACACAGCGATTAGCAACCGTTACAATATACCCGACCCGTACACGGTTGTTCAGAGAAGAGTAGAGAGGTTACATACGAGCTTAACGGGAAATGAACTTTATGATGCTCTGCGATATTAGTGTTATTTTTTTGTCCTGTATATACCTGTGCGTTTCTTATTTCTTATTGCTTTTTTGTCTTCCATTTTTTACTCCACTAGTGACGTTTTGTCTGCATTTAGTGGGAAATAAAATTCATTCACTCATTCATTCATTCATTATGCTACTACGGGGAGGCATCCCATAGTAGATAAATTAGCTAGGAAGAGGTTTTTCAGCCCGAAAACGCCCGTGCAAATGCTTTCGTTTACTAGGCCATAATTTCCTCAAGGAGCACCACTCCTCAAGTGGGAATAGAGTTGACCGCAAGCCCCCCAGTCTTGCAGGTACCCCGAAAGGGTCGATGCAGCCCTTTGCAGAGACCGTTGTCCATAGATAAGATAAGATATTTATTTCAAAAAGATCACTATCACAAGCCCACAAAGGGCCAAATTCGGACTTCAGAGTCAAATTAATAAATGGTTGCACTAAAACTGGAAAAAATGAAAAAAATAACAAAGACAGATAACAATAGATTAAATTTAAGTAATTAAAAATCTCAAAAGACAGATAAAAAGTTAAAAAGATAAAAACTGGTCAAACTAAACTGACATAAATATTAATAGGAAAAATAATTAGAACAGACATAAAAAAGGAAGGGGGGAATAAGCGAATAAACACAAAAAAAAGAGCGAGACATAAATGCATATAAATTAAAAGGGACACTAAGACAGTGTCAATAATCCAACTACAGTAATTCAATAAAAGAGTTAAAAAATAAAACTGGTCAAGAAGGGGGGGACAAAAAAGAGAGGGAAAAAAGAAACTATTGGGACATTTTATTCATTTTTCTGTAATAAAGGGGACAAAAGTTCTTTCGTATCTCGAAGTAACGCAGCGAATGGGGGACAAAACAGGGATGGGCTCAGAAACAGCTCGAGGCGGCCGTAATCTTGACGGGGAATGACGTTTGGGGAAAATACTTGCCGTCTGAGGGTTTGTTATGGCATTTTTTGCAAAACGGAGGCACAAATTATTTCTTCGCCTCTCGAGGGTCTCTAGTTTTGAAATATTTAACAAATGCAAATGTGGTATCTTGCCCTCTTTAAAAATAATTCTTAGAGCTCTCTTTTGGACATTTTCAATTTTTTGTGTTCTAGATCTGGATCTTACGCCCTGCCGCAGTTGTCCTCCTAAAGAGGATCCTCCTGCAATGGTGCCCTGCATTGCCATGTAGTTTAACCCATTACTGGGAGAAGGTTTGTAACTCACGGGACATGTGGACACACCGGTAGGCCCTGTTCAGTGTACATTTGAGGGGCCTTCAGCAGTATCAATTCTATATATTTGAACCGTACATTCAACCGTACATTCACGCCTACAAGAATATGGTCAAAAGTGTAATAGATATGAAGCGTACAAGAAACTGTTTTTTTTTGTTATTGATAAGAATTGCACAAGAATGTCCCGTTTGACGTAGACATTTTTTAGGAGCCAATCAGAGACATCGAAGATACTTTGTTATTAAAAAGAATTGGATGTTACAATCAGAATTGTTTGATTGACATTTGCAAAAAAGGGGTAAGGAATTCACAAATGGGACTCTATGAACGATATTAGTTAATGTTTGAATAATAGGAGTGTGATTGATTCTAATTAGTGATTGGATAATTTTCTAACATGAAATTTCTGAAAAAAATATTTTTGGAGGGATGGGGTGATGGGAGCGAAGTGTCTTAGAGTACTTATAATGGTGTTATTTGGGGAGATTACGTTCCTTGGCACCTTTTCAGAGCAAGTACTAGTGGATACCTTTCTAAGCAACGTGATTAAACACGATTTTACGATCGGAATTGTTTGATTGACATTTGCAAAAAGGGATAAGGAATTCGAAAATTGGACTCTATGAACGATATTAATTAATGTTTGAGTAATAGGAGTGTGATTGATTCTAATTAGTGCTTGGATAATTTTCTAACAAGAAATTTCTGAAAAAAATATTTTTGGAGGGATGGGGTGATGGGAGCGAAGTGTCTTAGAGTACTTATAATGGTGTTATTTGGGGAGATTACGTTCCTTGGCACCTTTTCAGAGCATATACTTGTGGATACCTTTCCAAGCAACGTGATTAAACACGCTTTTACAATCGGAATTGTTTGATTGATATTTGCAAAAAGGGATAAAGAATTCGCAAATTGGACTCTATGAACGATATTATTTAATATTTGAATAATAGGAGTGTGATTGATTCTAATTAGAGATTGGATAATTTTTTAACAAGAAATCTCTGAATAAAATATTTTTGGAGGGATGGGGTGATGGGAGCGAGGTGTCTTAGAGTACTTATAAGGGTGTTATTTGGGGAGATTTCGTTCCTTGGCACCTGTTCAGAGCACGTACTTGTGGAAGAAATCTCTGAATAAAATATTTTTGGAGGGATGGGGTGATGGGAGCGAGGTGTCTTAGAGTACTTATAATGGTGTTATTTGGGGAGATTACGTTCCTCGGCACCTTTTCAGAGCATGTACTTGTGGAAGAAATCTCTGGATAAATTATTTTTGGAGGGATGGGGTGATGGGAGCGAGGTTTCTTAGAGTACATATAATGGGGTTATTTGGGGAGATTGCGTTCCTTGGCACCTTTTCATAGCATTTACTTGAGGATACCTTTCCAAGCAACGTGATTAAACACGCTTTTACAATCGGAATTGTTTGATTGACATTTGCAAAAAGGGATAAGGAATTTGGAAATTGGACTCTATGAACGATATTAATTAATGTTTGAATAATAGGAGTGCGATTGATTCTAATTAGTGATTGGATAATTTTTTAACAAGAAATCTCTGAATAAAATATTTTTGGAGGGATGGGGTGATGGGAGCGAGGTGTCTTAGAGTACTTATAATGGTGTTATTTGGGGAGATTACGTTCCTTGGCACCTTTTCAGAGCATGTACTTGTGGAAGAAATCTCTGAATAAAATATTTCTGGAGGGATGGGGTGATGGGAGCGAGGTGTCTTAGAGTACTTATAATGGTGTTATTTGGGGAGGTTACGTTCCTTGGCACCTTTTCAGAGCATGTACTTGTGGAAGAAATCTCTGAATAAAATATTTTTGGAGGGGTGGGGTGATGGGAGCGAGGTGTCTTAGAGTACTTATAAGGGTGTTATTTGGTGAGATTTCGTTCCTTGGCACCTTTTCAGAGCATGTACTTGTGGAAGAAATCTCTGAATAAAATATTTTTGGAGGAATGGGGTGATGGGAGCGAGGTGTCTTAGAGTACTTATAATGGTGTTATTTGGGGAGATTACGTTCCTTGGCACCATTTCAGAGCATGTACTTATGGATTCTAGCCGACTATGTTCCTTCCTGTGCTATTTGGGGAGATTACGTTCAGCGGGGAGTCTGAAGATTTAGAACATTTTATGTGTTGTTGTGAAGAACTCAAGGTACTTAGAAGGGAAATTTTTGGGAGCGATGTCATGCATAGAAATTGTTTAAAAATTAAAATAGGAAATAGTTGTAAAGTGGATATTATAAGTTTGAGAAATTTTGTGAGTGCGGGGATGAGACATAGGGGGGGTTTTCTACACCGGGACAAGAATATGCAGCATAGCTTCACATGGAATTGCACAAGAATGTGCAGCGTAGCTTCACGTGGACATTTTTTTTTTAAACGAGATATTTATTATAAATTTGGAACAATATCAATCTTTGGAAATGGTTAACGATAACAAACATGTTTTCAACCGGATGGGTTTTTGAAAGCACATTCAGCATGGCGTGCGCTATTTTTTTTTTTTTTTTTTTTTTTGGCAATTGTAATTTTTATCTGATAATAGGTACCATTCATCGCGTTCATAGCTCTTAAAAATGGAGGGGAGGGGGGCGGGGTGTCTTAGAGTACTTGATTCAAAATTTTACCTTGAGAATTGATGTTGTTAGCAGAATTTTAAAAGGATCGTTTATGAGTGCTGGCGTATCTGATGAAATAATTTAGGGCGTATGATAAATTTAACTTATTTTTTTTAATGCAGTAGTTTTTTAGTAACGGCACTCGATATCCTAAAAGTGTTTGATTCAAACTTTTACCTTGAGAATTGATGTTGTTAGAAGAATTTCAAAAGGATCGTTTATGATTGCTGGCGTATCTGATGAAATAATTTAGGTAGTATGATAAATTTAATTTATTTTCTTTTAATGCAGTAGTTTTTCAGTAAGGACACTAGGTATCCTAAAAGTGTTTGATTCAAAATTTTACCTTGAGCATCGATGTTGTTAACAAAATTTCAAAAGGATCGTTTATGAGTGCTGGCGTATCTGATGAAATAATTTAGGTCGTATGATAAATTTAATTTTTTTTTTTAATGCAGAAGTTTTTCAGTAAGGACACTCGATATCTTAAAAGTGTTTGATTCAAAATTTACCTTGAGCATCGATGTTGTTAGCAGAATTTCAAAAGGATCGTTTATGAGTGCTGGCGTATCTGATGAAATAATTTAGGTCGTATGATAAATTTAACTTATTTTTTTAATGCAGTAGTTTTTTAGTAAGGACACTCGATATCCTAAAAGTGTTTGATTCAAACTTTTACCTTGAGAATTGATGTTGTTAGAAGAATTTCAAAAGGATCGTTTATGAGTGCTGGCGTATCTGATGAAATAATTTAGGTAGTATGATAAATTTCATTTATTTTTTTTTTAATGCAGTAGTTTTTAGTAAGGACACTAGGTATCCTAAAAGTGTTTGATTCAAAATTTTACCTTGAGCATCGATGTTGTTAACAAAATTTCAAAAGGATCGTTTATGAGTGCTGGCGTATCTGATGAAATAATTTAGGTCGTATGATAAATTTAATTTTTTCTTTTAATGCAGAAGTTTTTTAGTAAGGACACTCGATATCCTAAAAGTGTTTGATTCAAACTTTTACCTTGAGAATCGATGTTGCTAGCAGAATTTCAAAAGGATCGTTTATGAGTGCTGGTGTATCTGATGAATTAATTTAGGTCGTATGATAAATTTAATTTTTTTTTAATGCAGTAGTTTTTGAGTAAGGACACTCGATATCCTAAAAGTGTTTGATTCAAACTTTTACCTTGAGAATCGATGTTGTTAGCAGAATTTCAAAAGGATCGTTTATGAGTACTGGCGTATCTGATGAAATAATTTAGGTCGTATGATCAATTTAATTTTTTTTTTAATGCAGTAGTTTTTTAGTAAGGACACTCGATATCCTAAAAGTGTTTTATTCAAACTTTTACCTTGAGCATCGATGTTTTTAGCAGAATTTCAAAAGGATCGTTCATAAGTCCATTTCCCAACTTGGTTCATACCCGTAATAATCTTCTCCATGAGTTGCAGTTCCGTCTTCGCTGCCACTGTAAAATGAGCATCATCCGCATTTAGCGCAATAAGTAACTTTATGGTTTCGCTAACGGGAAAACTCAGGTCAAACGACAAACCCTCCACTGCTCCGCACAAGTCATTAATGAAGATTAAAAACAGTGTAGGCCCGAGCACAGACCCTTGTGGCACACCATATTCAACTTTCTTTGTACCAGATACGGCCCCTCCAACACTCACATACAAAGAACGATTATGAAGAAAAGACCTTAAAAGGCCTAAGAACGCACCACGAAATCCACAATTATTAAGTTTTGCAAGCAGAATACCATGATCGACCGAATCAAACGCCTTTACAATATCGAGTAGAATTAAGGCTATTTTCCTATCAGCATCCAGGTCTTCAGTTACTAACGTTACCAAAACCAGAACGGCTAGTTCCGTTAACAATTCTCTTCAGAATCTAAACTGGGTTGGACTTAAAAGTCTCCGCGATTCTAGAAACTCAACCATTCATTTATCATCTTTTCAAACACTCTACTTAACACTGGGAGTAGAGATATAGGTCTATAATCATTGAAAGAATTCTTATCACCACCTTTAAATAACGGAATAACCTTAGCCGACTTAAAGCAATCAGGAAAAATACCATATTTCATGCACTGATCAAATAGGTACACCAAATGCTCTGATACAACTGGAAATACATGCTTCAAAACTTTCAGGGAAAAATTATCACTACCTGCTGCATTACTCTTCATGTTCCAAACTGTCTTTCGGAGCTCCTCAACATTAATCGGACGCAAAAGAGCAGAAACATCACTAGCCACAGGTAAAAACTGAACAAAAGACTCTTCTGAAGAGGAGGAGGATCCTGTACCTATCATATTTTTTTCCAATATTTCTAAAGTGGTTGCCCATCTGATCAGCTGCTTCTTGTGGCGATGAGGTACAAAGTGGGGTAACAGAACTCTGGGTTGGGCGGATTACCGAGTTGATTGTTTTCCACGTCTTCGCAGGATTTCCTTCCGACTTTTAAGTTCTTCTCTGAAATATTCTATTTTACCTTTTCGAAGTAGCTTATTCAATTCGTCATTATATTTTCTGTACCTCTCTTCGGCGTATGGTGATGTATTAGAATACTTTAACCACCTCCTTTTCGTTATCGCAGCCATCAGTACTTTAGAAATCCAAGGTTTAACTGGTTTCTCGGTATGAACTGACTGCCTTTACATTTTACAGCATGACTTCAATATTTCATTCACTTTACCATATCATAAACAAAACTTTATATTTACATCAAGTTCACTATCTTCAAGAAACTGAAACTTACATTTTTCTAATTCATTTTTAAACCGAAGCAAAACATCTCCATCAATTCTCAATCCATCATTATGTTTTTTTTTTAATTCTTACTTCAGTGTGCAGATATTATTCACACACAGCAGAACGCAAAAGTGATCAGAAACATCATTAATCACAACCGAAACTGAATCATACTTAATATCACAAAAAATATTATCAAAGAGGGACTCAGAATTAGCAGTTATCCGAGTACAAATATTCACCATAGGAAACACATCATAACAAGACATCACATTCAAGACTTCACGAATATTAGGATTAGCACTCACTCTATTTAGGTCAAGATTAAAATCACCACACACGAACAAAGGTTTATTATCATCAGCAAGCTCATCCAATTGCTTTTCTAGGAGCTCCAAGAATTCCTCAGTAGAACCTGACGGCGGGCGGTACACTACAACCACAAAAAAAATTATTTCCCGATTTACATAATTCTAATACCACACTTTCAAACAATTTCCTTATTTACACGCTTTTCATTCCTCACCTTAATATCGAGACCATTCCTAACATAAACTGCCAGTCCACCATGTTGCCTTTTCTCTATTTCTGAACATGAAGTCGATACTATATCAAATAAACTTGTTGTATGATCTCTCAACCACGTTTCTGTCAGAGCAATCCCATCTAATTTCGAAAACAGACACAATTCCTTTAAATAATCCAATGAGCTATCTAGACCTTGACAATTCCCCGATAACAAATTCAGTTCACTGGGTTCTGACAACACATTATTAATTTCAATAGTGCATTTATGATATGTTTTAGGGTGTACCTCACAAAAATCCTGATCTAGATATCTATGGGGAATACCACCTTGTAAATCCTGAAAATTTAACGAATCTCTCTCAAGTGATCTCAATCTTTCCAAATCAACAACTAGAATAATAACGATTCATCGAAGGGGTAGCGAGAGAACGGAGAAACAAAACTACTACTTTACCAATTACTTTTCCATGTTTACACGAAATCGAAGACAGGCCGGCCGTAAAAATATAATAAACCTGAAAAAAGAAAAAAGATTAAAAAAACAAATAACAGAAAAATGGAACAGAAAATAAAAACAAAAAGAAAAACAAATTAACACACAGCTAGCAAAAGGAAATTCCACCACAATAATAAGCGCATCCATTCAACAACATAGGAGCCTACTACCACCTACTCATATTTATCCTTTAAACTAAAATAAAAAAATCTCTACTCTTAAACAAACAAACAAAAAAACAACAAAACATTTTTTCTTTTCATAAGCTAAAGTTTTCATATTTTTTCTAAACAGCCAAACTTAAACAAAACCAAAAAAAAACATAAAAAAAAACAAAAAACTATCAAATCAATCATTCCTTAGTGCCCCTCGGAGCTGCAGAGGGGGGAAGTGCATACGCTAATTCATCAATCCACTCATCACAAGTAAACCTCACTTTTTGACCACCCGGTCGTTCAAACTGGAGATACGGTGGCACTGTATTTGATACCCATGACGTAATACTGATCGAACTAAGACGCGATTTCTTTTCATACAGTCTTTTCCTTGCCTCTCTCACAGAAAGTGGGGCATCATCCCTCACATAAATATTTTGCTGGTTTCGCATCACTTTTCCCTTAAGCTTTTTTCCATTCCTGAGAATTTCGATCTTACTCTCAAGGTTGCTTGCATTAACCTTGAAACATTTCTTGTCCTTTTTAATCTCATTAACCGGAAACTGTGGTATCACTAGTAAAGCCAAACCGTCTGTACATATCTCAGTAAACATTCGTTTAGCCTGATCCTCGTCTTCACAAACTGCGTTCCATACTACCACATTATTTTCCGTCGGTTGATACTCTGTAGCCATAATCCTACCAGACATACGCAAAGTTGTTCTTTGTAGTACTTCACTTCTGTTTGCAGGGTAACAACTTGAGTTTTCAGCATAGAAATTTCATTTCCCACAGCAGTCATACGTGAAATTGACCCCGAAAGTTCAGACCGTAAAGTCATTTGCTTCGATTCTATTGCTTGTATTTTATTTTCTAGTGCTGATCGATCGAATGGACTGAGTTACGAGTATCTCGTAAAATGTCCATCATCTTCGCAAAATCCTCTGACAAGGACTGTAATGATGCCGGAGTTTTCGCCGACTCCCGAGTAATTTCAGACGTATTTGGGGTGCTTGTCGTCATATTCTCACTTAATAAATCCTCATCCTGACGACTCCTCTTATTCTTATTCCTAACCATTTTAATGTTGGAATAAACAAAACTGTCTTACCAGAAAAAGCACCAAATCTGTACCCACGTTGGTGCGAACGTGCTGTAATCTTAGCCGTTACGCACGGCAAACACCTTGATCCGCCTTTAATTGAATTCAAGATCCAAATCTTCTTTCTGTGCATCAACTGGTTACAGCAAATATTCCTTCAGACAGCAATGTATATTCTCAATAAACCTCTATTATTTTGCAAACATTTTCCTCCGATCACAGCACACAGAGTTTAGCATTAATCAAACTATATTCATTTCGTGACGTCACTCACAGAGCAGGCGATAGCAAGCGCCTATAGATGTTAACCGGCTGATGGCTGATTCATAAAAAAGAAAACCAAAAGTTTGAAGCTGAGTACATGTCGGAGCTAGAAATCGGACTAGCTTCAGTATAGGCATTTACGCTGCGATAAAAGTGACAGGAGAAAAGTAAGCGGAGGAGGGGTTACAGAGTTGTCTGCAAGAGCCGTGGTACCCGCTGGGCTTGCCCCTTAAATTGTGGGGACAAAGTAGACAGCCTCCAGCGCTTCCCTTACTTCGCTCGTAAGTGAATTTCTGCTATTAATATTTTTGGCTCCGCCCACTGGCTGAACTTGGACTCTGTGTGATTACGTTCTGTACAAAATATGCCATCGGATTATACTGGTGCGAAAGAGAGATTGATACGGAATGCCGTGTTGAATTTCGCAGTAAGAGTGTATAAAGCGGGAAACCAGAGTGCGGATATAATGAGCAAAGCTGCAGAGTTCTTTGAGTTGGATGATATACGGAATGCAAAGAAATTACTGTGGTCTGAGGCAGGCCAGTCAACTAGGCCAACTAATCGTGACAAACCTACTGACCACATATTCGATATCATAAAAGCAATGCAATACTGCGATGACAACAAAGTCAATTTGCCATATTTTGTTATCTATGAGCCTGACGAGGTTCCTATGATTGCCGAAGAAATCTCAGTGACACTGACCAGGAAAGTGAATGAGCTTAGTGCTAAGTTTGACAGTTTTGTGAGATCCGCGAGTCAGTCCCAACCGGCAGCCTCCTCTGTTCCACTGCAAACTGCGACAGTGTCGACTTATGTAGTTGTGCTAAAGAATCCCCCCAAAGGACTGGACGATCCCGTTTCACGAAAGGATTATCTCGATAAAGTATTTGGAAGCAACTGTGGAAATATTGTGGAACTGAAATCTCGCAAAACCGACTGGAAAGTTGTTCTAAATGATCAAGAGGCTGCGAAATCAGTTGCACAGGCTATTGCTAAGTCCGACTCAAGTATTAAAGCAAAAGTGTCCAGTTCTGCGTTCTTTGGCATAATCAGGCACGTATCCACCAGCGTTAGTGAGGAGGATCTTTTTGGTCTTGGGAATAATTGTGCTGAAGTCTCTCAGATCGGTAAAACGAGATCGTTCGGACTGAAATTTGTGACCAAGCATCATCTAGCCTCCGCAGTGAAATCTTCGCTCATTATAGGCTACGAACAAAATCCAGTTGAGGACTTTCATTTTCTCCAGAGGCGTTGCTACAAGTGTCAGGCCTATGGGCATATTGCAAAGGACTGCTCAAATAAAGCAAGATGCTCAAATTGCGGCGGGGACCATACTAATTCTAAAGACACCCCGTGCCAGAACCATATGAAGTGCGCCCTCTGTGGCTCCGATAAGCACCCCTGCTACAGTTTAAGTTGTCCAGAAGCCAAAAAGGCCCTATCTAAGCGATCACTAGCTCCAACACCCTGAAGATAGTGACGTGGAACATTAATGGCGGAGTACTATCTAAATTACCACTTTTAGAAAACCTTGCTGACAAATTTGACATTGTGCGCGTGCAGGAACATTTCCTGTCGGCTGAGGAACTCCAGCTTTTACATCTAAATAAAAACGTAAATGTGTTTGGCACTCCTTCTAGGACCTTGGGAAGAGGTCGTCCTTCTGGTGGTGTTGCTATCAGTGTCCGTGCCTCGCTTCGCGCCTTGACGTTTAAAGAAGCGGACTTTTATATTGCAGTGAAAATTGAAAATACTGTAGTGCTCTCAGTCTGTATGCCAACGAAATACAAGAATGTTCAATCTGACAATAAGTTTAATATTGCTTGTGGAAAAGTAGCCGCTGTTGCTACATTATGCGCGGCGGGAAAACTTTCATGTATTATTGCCGGAGATATGAACTCTAACTTCTCTGATGTTAATGATCCAAGAGGTCAAATCCTGCTCGACGCCTGCCCAATTCTGAGGGTACTGAGAAATAGAGTGGACGTCACGTATGTGCATAATTCTGGTTCCACGTCCTTGCTCAAATTTCTTCTCTGCTCTCCCGACTTGAGGACTCACGGTGACTGTGAGGTAGATATCGGCTTTTGTGTTTCTGATCACCTTCCAGTGGCTAATACCTTCATTATTAATTACCTCCTGAATAATGCCCCAAATGATGTTCCAAAGGAGAAAAAGTGGTTACAGAAGACTGAATGGCATAAAGCTAATTTAGCCATTTTCGGGTCTGTGTGTGACGGAATCCTGGAAGAGATTAAAGTCCCTTTCCAGCAACTACTCCAAAGCTCGCCGATCGCACATGATGAGAAACAAATACTTCTAAATATCTACTGTAGTGAAATAACTCACGCCTTGTGCTGTGCAGAAAAAAACCGCGGTTCCTATTCGTAAAGTGAGAAGTGGGTCAGAAGTTCCATGATGGTTGGAAAATCCAGCTGTGGTTAATGTATGTCAACAAAGTAAAATGTCGTAGAGTGAGGGGATTGATGCAGGTCGTCCTAAACAAGGCGTTATAAACAGTGTTCGTTTGTATACAAAGCGGCAGTTCTCTAAATTTCTCGCCTTGCATCATTATCGTGTGATTGATGAAAATAGTGAGTCGTTACGAGTCGATCCAAATAAAATTTGGAAGTTCGTCAAAAAGAATAGATCTGCTAAAGCACCTAGCAACGAATCCGTCCCTAGTAAAAGTGAATTGAATACTTATTTTCCGAGCAAGTTTGCTGCACCTGATCCTGAATTGGAGTGCAAGTTTGAGAGAGATCTTGATCTCTGTTTAGAATCTTTGGAACCGGATCTTGGCCACTCAGTGAGTGTGTCGGATGTTCGTTCGGCTATCCTTAAACTAAAAAAGAAGTACTCTAAAGGAGTAGATAATATCTGTGGTATGCATCTGATTATCGGTAGTGAACTGTTAATAGTACATCTAGCACTTATGTTCCAAATGATTTTTAGTTGTGGTCTAGTGCCAGATATTTTTTGTACCGGTGTAATCACCCCTGTCATCAAGAAAGGTAAAGACCCATCTGAATGTTGTTCTTACTGCCCGATAGCCGTTGCTTCCGTTTTTTGTAATTTTTTTGAGTTATTAGTTATTGAGGAGGTAAAGTATGTTTGTAGTACGCCAGATTCGCAGTACGGTTTCAAGAGAAATATTAGCCGCGAGCACGTGCATAGCCTATTGTCTAATGTTTTGTTGGACGCACATGCTAAAGGTGAAACCGTGGTACTTGCAGGCCACGACGTCTGCGGGGCTTTTGATTCGGGTATCCATGCACAACTGCTTGTCTCTGCGTTTAAGAGAGGTCTTGACAGATCTATAATTGCTACTTATAGGAACATGTATTTTAAGTTGAATGTTAGAGTAAGGGTACTAAAAAACCAGAGCCCGACTGTATCCGATTTCCTCATACCAGTACGAAAAGGCATTCGCCAAGGGGCTTCATAATCACCGTCTCTTTATAATAACAGTATCATCGAGGCTCAGAAGATGGTGAAAACTAGCTTTTAATTTTCGTGGAATTGATTTGTCTCTTGTTAATTATGCCGATGACATTTTAAATCTGAGTAGATCCGTCAGTGGCACAGAGAGTAATTTCAGAGTTTTGTCCAACGAATATGCTAACATAGGCCTTGAACTCAACTCAAGCAAAATCGAGGTGGTCGCCTGTAATTATTGTAAGAAGGAGTTGGTGTCTGTAATGTTTTGACTAAGTAATAATACTGTTACAGCAGCAGCGTCAATGGATTAGCTTGGTTTGTCATATGGGTCTAATCTTAATACTACCCGATCCTGTTTAATGATTGATCTCAAACAGAAAGTCCAAAAAGCGTATGGGATGATTTTATCATGCAAACGCCTATATAACCGCCGCATTCTAGCACGGATCTTCAATTCCTTTGCCACCCTTCATGTCTTAGCTTTGTCACCTTTCTGGTCTTTGTTCACTGTTGATGATAAAAAAACAATCCGTACAGTGTTCTATAAGTTTGCAAAATATCTGCTTAGCCTTCCCCCTGGCAAAGAAACCGCCCGATTTCATCACGTTACGGACTCGATGACCCCTTCGTCGTGATCGTGACCAGCAGGGAAAAGTTCCTGAAATCTTTAGACCCAACGCATAGTATGTTTGAAGCTATAGTTAGTACTGCGTAATGGTTGTCTTTTTATGTAAATAGTTTCGCCTTTGGTTTTTGAAGTATTAATTTAAGTTGCTCGTTTGTTTGATGTGTTGTTGTTTTCTTTTCATTTTCTCTCTACTCCATTTTTATTTTTTTTGTATTGTTAAAGATGGGTAATAAAAATCATTCATTCATTCATTCATTAATCAAATACCTATGAACAGACTGCCGTATGAAAAGACATTAAATTGCGTAAAGAGCAAAAAACTGGTAATTGCAAAAATATTTGTATATATTTTAACAAGGGATTTTAGCAATTCAAAAACCTTAAAAAAGAAAACCAAAAATTTGAAGCTTAGTAGAAATCGTTGTTAGAAATTGGACTTACTTTAATAATCAAATATTTTTGAAAAGACACAGGATGAAAAGACGTTAAATTGCATAAAGATAAAAAACTGGTAGTTGCAAAAATATTTGTATATTTTTAACAAGGGATTACAACAATTCAAAATCCCAAAAAAAGAAAAATAGAAGTTTAAAGCTTAGTATATATCGTTGTAAAAAATTATTCATTCTTTAATAATGAAGTATCTTTTAAAAGGCTCCAATATGAAGAGGCAGCAAATTATCTCAAATTGTCTGCGGTTAGAAGACGAGCGACACTGAGAATCCATATATAGAAGCTTGGTTTGTGTCGAGTATATATACAGCACCGCCAGATTTTATATTCTTAAATGGGTGCATAAAAAGCCATACTGAATACCAGATCTTAGGAATGATATTGCTCATATTTAAGTTTGAAGTTCCAGCAGACTGATAGGTTTGGCCAAAGACATTCCAAGGGCCTTTCGACTTTTTACTATTGCTATTATTCTGCTTGGATTCATTTTTATTCTTCTTTCTATCATCCCCACTAAAGGTTGTTGTTGTGACCAAGTGACAGCAGTTTGGCTTGATACTGATTTTTCTGGCTTTACAGAGCTAGGCTTCACCTTGCTAGGTTTCAATTCTGTTTGGTTTAACCCACTATTTCCAAATGAAAAATCATCGAGTATAGAAGAGAAACTAGGCAAAGGAACCGTCATAGTACTGCTGATTCTTGATTTACGCCCTTTTGATAATCCATATACACATAACATGTATTGATTTACTTCAACATTCCCCTCAACAATCTCTTAAACACTCACCTGAATGACCTTCGTCTTTTTTGAAAGTAAAATTCAAACATGCATGCCTTTCTCAATAACATATATTATAATTAAACAATGAACGAATGGCGTACCAAAAAGCTTTTTCCCTGAGGACTGCGGGGAGGTTGACATCCCCAAAGACATAATAACTGGACCCTTCGACAATGCTGGGACAGGGTCACTTACATATAATTTTGATCTGATGTTTTTTAGGGACAGACAGGCTTGGGAGAGGGAGGGGGGCTGGTTGCCTTCCATTCACTTTGACTCTTAAAAAGGGAACTAGAAATTCCAACTTCTTATTAAACGAGCCCAGTCCGATCCGAAGTTTATACGACCCCCCCGTTCCTAAAAACCTTACATGTCCCAGAGCATAACTGACAACCATTGCCCCTGGGCTCTGAGGGTTTGTGTTCAACCTGAAGGCATTGTTATATGCTCTTTGGACTATTGTTAACAAAATGGCTATCTCCAATTTTTGATTGTATGCGTTTGGGGAAAAGAGGATGTCAGGAATGGGGGGGGGGCTAGTTGCCCTCCGATCATTCTGACTCTTAAAAAGGACACTAGAACTTCTTATTTATAATCGAATAAGCCCCCTCCGAGGTTTATATGACCATCCTTTCCATAAGAACCTTATATGGCCTCGGGGCATAATTTACAACCCTTTTCCTGAGTTTTGTGGGGGGATATTTCATCTTTAAACACATAATTTCCAAACCTTTAAACTACGCCGAATAAAATAGATATCTCAAAATTTTAATTGGATGTGTTTTGGGAAATAATGGGGGTTTAAAGGGGGGAGGCCACTGGTTGCCCTCCCATTCCTATCGACTATTCAAAATGGCACTAGAAATTTCGAGTTCCAAAGGAATGAGTCCCTTTCAAAGTTTCTACGGCAACTCCTTCTAATCCAACTGCCCTGGTCTAAAAAACAACCCCCCCCCCCAAAAAAAAGAAAAAATACATTGTGTCTACATTGCTCTTTACTTAGGCAGAGCTTTTACAATGCATATGATCTTAGGACGATTTTTTGAACAAATTACTGCTACTACTACTACTACTACTACTAACAACTCACCGCAGCACCAAGCCACCTGATGCAAACACAGCTGCACGCTCCTCCTCAATCCCAATCCATTCGAAGCCTCCCTCTTTACACCCTCGCAGGAAGTTCCCGTTTCCTTTAAATCTTTCTTTATGACATCCTCCCACCCCAGACGAGGACGACCTGATTTCCATTTAGCTCTAGACGGTTGGCCGAAAAGGATTTTGGAAATCTGTTATCATTCATCCGCAGAACGTGCCCTAGCCATTTCAACCTTTATCTCATTATAGCCCTAGAAAACTGGATTGAACCACGCTTTTCGTACAGCCTACAGTTTGAAATACGGTCAGTCAGCCGGGTACCCAAAACAATCCGTAGGCAATTTCTCTGGAAAATATCTAGTAAATCTTCATCCACTTTTCGGACCGCCCATGCTTCAGAGCCATATTTGACCACTGTCATCATTGTCTCTTCCAATGTTCTAATCTTGGTTTGCAGATTTATCTTCCTATGCTTCCAAGCTTTTTTTTAAATGTGAAAAAACACCCTGAGCCTTGGCTATTCTACTTTTAATATCGCTACCAAGGTAAGTGAAGCTGCCCACCTGATCAATCCTTTCGTTACCCAATGTCACCTTTTCATCTTCACTTATTCCTAACCTTAGTGACTTAGTCTTCTTAACATTATTTTTCAAACCTATTCTAGCACCGTGAACTCGCAAAACCTCTAAAAGTTTATTTATTTTGCTCAAACTTTCATCTAGGATGCTTAAATCATCAGCATCATCTAAATCCAGGAGAGTTTTTCCTCCCCATTTGATTCCTAAGTCCCCCATTGCCTTTCCTGTGCTCCTTAAGACAAAGTCCATCAAAATGATCCATATAAATGGGGATAGTAACTTAACCCCTGATCATAGGCAGCGCAAGGGCGCTGCCTAAGTAAAGAACGATGTCGGAACAATGTATTATTTTTTTTTTCATTAGACCAGGGCACTTCGTATAGAATCAGTTGTCGCAGAAACTTCGAAAAGAGCTCATTCGGTTGAAAATTGGAGTGGCTAGTGCCCTTTTCAATAGTCAAAAGGGATTGGAAGGCAACTAACAGCCCTTCCACGCCCACCATTTCCCCAACCACATCCAATCAAAGTTTTGAGATAGCCATTTTGTTCAGCGTAGTTGATTTCCAAATAAAAATTATGTCATTGAGGATGACACTCTTCACAGCCCTCAGGGCAAGGGTTGTAAGTTATACCCCGGGGGCATATAAGGTTTCTATAGAAAGCATTGTCGTAGAAACTTCAGAAAAAGCTCATTCGATTGGAAATCCAAAGGGCTAGTGCCCTTTTTAATAGACGAAAGTGATTGGAGGGCAACTGACGCCCATCTCACGCCCAAATTTTCCCCAAACACATCCAATCAAAATTTTGAGATAGACATTTTGTTCAACGTAGGTGAAAGTTCGGGAAATTAGGTCTTTGAGGATGACCCCCCACACCTCTCAAGGCAAGGGTTTTAAGTTATGCCCTGTGGGCATATAAGGGTTTTATAGAAAGCGTTGTCGTAGAAACTTCAAAAAGGGCTCATTTGATTGGAAACAGGAATGGCTAGTGCCCTATTTAATAGTCAAAAATGACCAGAAGGCAATTAACATCCCTTCCACGCCCACAATTTATCCAAACACATCCAATCAAAATTTGAGATAGGCATTTTGTTCAAAGTAGTTGACAGGTCCAGAAATTATATCTTTGAGGATGTCAATCCCCCCAGTTGTGGTAAAGCGGTTTTTATGGTTGTTAGGTGAAATTGTGGTTGTTGCCTTTATTCTCCCTTTTTGGAGTAGATAAACTATGACCCTTAGGTAATTAAACTTTGGTAGTGTGCCTTAGGCTAGGATCTGACTAATGGGGCGTACCAGCTGGGTATATTCGAGGGACTAAATTAAGATTGTAGAGAGGTTGGTTATAACACAACACAATTTATTCAGTTAACATACACCAGTACAGGGATTAATAATAGATATATATTCTGCTGGGACTGGTTGTCCGAGGGAGACCACAAGTATCATAAATCTACAATAGTATATAATGCAATAGGATACTTAGACACTTACAATAATCCGACAATATTCCAAGGTATTTCTATATCAACGGACCAGAGGTCAGTCCGGCATAAGATTAGTATCAGGCATTCCCTTCCCATAAAATATATCTTTTATACATTTCCTCAACCACACCTTATCGGGACCCACTGACGCACATAGCTAGGAAGTGGTAATTTCTCAGTTTCTTGTTTCGACTAAATTACCAAGATGCTTTCCCTATCTTACTAAAAATTGTTATTTTTAAACTTTTGTTTTTGTCTCTTGATACTTGTCTAAATTCCGATTTGACAGATTTAGAAAGCGTCATACCATTACTCCCTATTTTAAGAAGAGTTGCCCTTAAAGCTCAATATTTTACTTTTAAAACAAATTAATTTTGTACATAGTTCTTATGCTGCCGTCTTTGGGTCATTCTGTGCATATACCCTCAATGGGTTTCTGTAGGGTCGTGTTTATGGCCAAATATATGCCATGTCCTTTGTTCCAAGGATATCAATTTTTGAAATTTATCCTTGTTTCTCTTTTTTTTCTGTCTTTAAAACTGTAAAATTCTCTTTTCACCCTCATCCATATATACATCTTCTGTTTTAGTTTGACCCCCAGTGGCTTAAGCATTATATTAGTGATTCTGATTAAATTAGATGTCAAGTTATATTAGAAACTATTTGATTAATTGAGTTTAAATCTAATTCCCATTAATAATTTAATTTATCTTAGTGATGTGGTTGATTTACCGTTTGTTTTCCGGGGTTAAAAACGCCTTGGATAAATTACACATAACAATTTTGGTTTTTAAACTTTCACATATTTTTTTCCAATACAAAGCATTTTCACATATTTCAATAATATAAAGCCATTTAGGCTACGTAGCACATTTTATAGGCCCAATTTAAGTTCTGATTTTATCTCACTTTATGATGAACTGGTAGCAATGTTCTGTAATACTTCATATAGTTTCCAAAATATTTTTGACCAGTTATGGTTTGGTATCTGATGGCATGAGCTGTTAGTATCAGGATACAATTGTAACGGCTTTGAAATTTGCTACTTTCCAAATATGCGTCAAAAAACGATTGAAAAAATGGATCCAAAAGGATGTTACGAAAAAGTTGATTTCCAAAAAAACTAAGGCTGTATCTAAAATAAATATTCACATTAGAATACACATAAAGCATAAAGTGTTACATATATATCAAAGAGAAACACTCAATTTTGTGTATATCACTGCTTTCTCTTTTTCTTTTAAGCAAAGGTTAATTACTTTAATCACTTTTCTCTCTTTTTAATCTAAACATACTATGCCGCTTAAATAGAAACATTATGTTTCTTGCTGGCGATTTGTTTCATCCTCCTTTTCAAACTTAATATAGAGCTATGAATCACTTAACTGATTATTTCACTATAAAAATATTTATACGTTGACTCGAAGCCAAGAATTTATATATAACATTAAATCACTAGTACAAACTTAGTTATTTCTAAAAATAAAAACATAGTATATACATCAGCATTGTGTAACAACTTACACAAGCATTGTTAAATCGCAAAACTTAAATGCAACATTTATCAAAAAAAAATTGGTTAAAATTTTTAAAAGTTATTTTAACACACTATATAGTAACATAGTAACATAGTAACATAACAAACTTAATATAGAACTATTAATCACTTAACGGATTATTTCACAATAAAAATATTTATACGTTGACTCGAAGTCAAAAATTTATATATAACATTAAACCACTAGTACAAACTTAGTTATTTCTAAAAATAAAAACATAGTATATACATCAGCATTGTGTAACAACTTACACAAGCATTGTTAAATCGCAAAACTTAAATGCAACATTTATCAAAAAAAAATTGGTTAAAATTTTTAAAAGTTATTTTAACACACTATATAGTAACATATCAATGTACAAAATAAATTTAAGATTCGGTATAACTTTTTTTTCCAAAAATCAAAGCACTTAAAATACCAATTTAATTACAATCAAAAGTATTATTACTGACATAGTAAAGAATTCGCTCCACTATTTATTGTAAATTACTTTTTTACTTTCATATTTATGTACTCGTAGTGCCAACCGTTGTCTGCGGTTCCATATAAAAGTTCTTTTTTTTATAATTATTTTCTTCGTGAGAGATTATGGTTTCGTGCAGACAGGAGGTTTCTACATTCTTCCCTCCGAAGGTTTGATGTTTCCTATAATACCAATATTTTAGAGAACATATAATTAATCCCACAGTGACGATAACAGTTATGAAAAATCCCAAAGTTGAGGCTAAAGAACTCTAATAAAAAGTGTTTTCATCCTTTTCCATTTTGAAAATGGGATAATTACTTTCCGGATTTTTATTTAGATATTCCAGGGTTGTCAAAAATCTGGGTGTTTCTTCTTTTATTTTTTCCGGTATGGATATATCAGTTAATTTCTTTATAAACTTTTGTATTTTTTTTATTTTTTCATTCTTTTGTTTAGAATTGGTTGGTTTAAAAGATTCATGTTGGGTATGGGTTTTACACTTCATTTGTTCATATTTATCTCCGTAATTTCCACAATTCGAGATGATATGATTGTCTCTTTTGTCGTTAAACGACAGGATGGGGGATATTAATCCCAATAGAAGGGCCCATCCCTTCTATCCGTATATCTCTTGTATTCCTTAATCCTGAAGAATTTTACATCTCAACTGCGCCATATAGGGTTGTGGAACGCTGAATATGAAATCATTTTCACCTATTTTTTCCCATAGTTCAAGATTAACCTGGCTCACTATACCAATCGCATTCTTTTGATAGGGGACTTGAGGGTTCCATCTCCTCCCAAAGTGTAATAGCACAGACTTTTCTTGCGCATAGATGTGATATAGTCCATAAGTTGCAAAAAGGTAGTTTATAATTGTGACATTTAATTATTTCTTGTTACTTTGGTATCCTATATTTTAAGTTGGAAACGGCTTTAAATGGTGGCAAATTAATTATCCTAATCCAGCTTGTGGTGTTCGTCAGTTATGTAAGGAAAGTATTTGGTTGGAACTGTATATATTCTCCATTTCTAACTATGGGTACCTTTACAAATATCCATAACTCCCCTCGCTTGATTTGTAAATAGTTTTCCGCCATGCTATGAAAAGTATAGGATATTCTCGAAATTTGGTTCTAGTCCTAGTATTGATTGATAAGGCAAATGGCTTTTTATGTCTTTGAGTACTTTTATTAATTGACTTGGGTTTAAAAGTCGTGCTGGCAAATTTTTCGTCAAACGGGTTAGAAACTCTAATTTCAATTGATTCAATTCATGGAATATTTCCCTGATGGCACTAAATAATAATTGCAGAGCCATCTGAAGATTTATATCTTATATAATTTCACTATTAATTCCTATTATTCGTTTTAGAGTTATTAATACTGCATTGCTGATATCCTGTTTAAAAATTGAAAGCGTATTGATCGTCTGATTAAATTTTTCTTCGATCTTTGATATCCTTGTTTCGTGATGTTTTAAGATTGTTAGTTGTTTGTCTGCTCAGTGTAGAAGATTTTTATTTGTTACTTTGAATTTTCCTATTCGTTTTTCTGCTTCTTACCACGTTGTCTCAGATACTGTACCGAATATATATGCTGAGATCTCCCCTACAATACCGATTAAGCTTCTTTTCTTTCTGATCAATGTATTGTTTGGCTCCTTTTATCTTGTTTTTGAAACGTAATTAACATTCTCTTTATACGTTCTGAAACCCCATTGATCTGGTTTTTCAGTACACTGAACAAAAATGTTACCCGAGTTTGAAATAACGATATTTTCGTTTATTTTCATATTGACTTGGGGTGTGTGAAAGGAGGTGGGTTAAAAAAAATTTCTAATTCTCTTCTTGTCATTTCCAGATTTTTTTTTCAAGTACCGTTATTTGGTTCTGGAGGTTATAAAAGGTTGAAGCATCAAACCTAATGGCAATTTGCCAGTAACCTTCCATGGGTTTGATGGTATTCATCCTGCGAAACGATACTCCTTTTACGACCCTAAATTCGGCCACAATAAGCTGGAATATCTTAAAAACGCAAATTGTTGTCCAAATTCTCATCTGTAATAAATATTCCTTATATAGATCACATATAAACACTAAAAAAAAATTTGAAAATGTTGTGAATTAACGCGCAATTCCTGCGTATTCTGCATATTCTTTGACCGTTTGTAATTGTCTTGCCGTTATCGTCAATTCTTGTAATTCAGTTACTTCCTGTCTTACACCTTGTATTTTACTCTTTTGATAAATAATCCAAGCTGTTATAAGTGTCAATAAACTTACACATACAGTGCCCATTATACACCCTACTAAAAATAATTCATTGAATTGAATGCTTTCGTCCCGTATTAATCTCAGTGTAACTCCTGCTTGACTAAGGGCTATTTCTTGTTCTTGTTCTAGATTTTTCAGTATTTGTGCCCAACTAATAGGTTCTTTAATTTTTTTTCACTTTTCTAGTAGATACTTACTCCTTTTTTATGAAAAAAATCTAATTTGCCTGGTAAAATTGATTTAATTTTTAATGAAATTAATTTAGTGATAGTTTCTTCTGATCTTTTCCTATTTTCTCTATTAAGAATGAAATTATTATCTTTGTTCCATAGGTTAAATTCTGACATAGTCGATATAATTAATGGAAAAATTGGTAATTTTTTGTATTGAATACAAGTTCCGTCCAGAGTAACATTATTTGAAACCAATACTTCGGATACATTTATTTTTACAATTCCTTCAGTTGCTTCTGAAGGTTTGGAAACCTCCCAGTGGTATGCTTTCTGGATGCCTTTTCGATTTTCTAAAATTATATTTTCCCAGGAATTTAAATTTTTTCCATTTTTTGTCATTTTCAGTCCTTGTATGATCAGTTCTAACTTAAAAATACCATTTTCTAAGACGTCCATGACCCAAATTTTTTCTAGAGAAATTATTCTTTCTCCTTTGTTTTCTACTAACACATACGCTGAAGTTGATGTCATGGTGATTATGACCCCTTGTGGGCCCCCTGTTGGAATGGGAAAAGCTTGATACATTGTAAGTAAGCTCTTTTTTCTGAACCAGGGGTAATTTTTACATTTATTCGGAGGTTTCCCGCTAATAGAAAATAAGATGCTTTTAATAGCTTAGCGTACCAGCTTAAGGGGTCAATTGGGTCTAACCCCGAAGGTAAATCATAATGCCCTTCCTCTAATACAAAATACTGTGCGTTTTGCAAGATTGCTTTTAACTCCTTCGGAGGCAACAGAAGTTTCGGAATCTGTCCTAACTCTAATAAACTTAAGGCTCCTTGTACCTCAATTGTATAGTCGCTAAAAATTTGTAAATCTGTCTTTAATTCTGCCAAGCTTGCCGCTAAAAATTCTCAGTAATGGCGTATCTTCTTTACTTTTCTTATTCAGTAAATTTTCTATCTTACTGAATATATTTTGCATTTATTCTAGATTACAATCGAAATTGGGAATTTTTTCATTCTGTGTTAGCCATAACGATTTTTTTTCTTTTTCAATATGAAAATGGGTTTTGCTTGATATTTTTTTCTTTTATTCTTGCCGGATATTGGCTTGTATTATTTCCAAATAATATTTTTGTATACCCTCGAAATCTATGTTCGTTTTATTTTGTTCTTCTATTAGTGATTGAACATTAACATTAGTACGGTGTTTCGTCACATGCATTATAGCTTCTACTTGTCTGTTTATTGCGTACAATTTTGCAAGCACCGATTGCTCGAAGCTATGGGATATATTTGCAATCCTTTCATATCTGGTTTTTTTGCAAAATTATTTTGTCTTCTCGGTTAATGGTTTTCAACAAAATGGCTTCGACTATCTTTTGATAAGCATCCTTTTTTAACCTTATGGTATCTAGCATGCCAGTAATTTTCTACAATTCCACCGTCAACTACTTGTACTTTCTCGCCCTCTAATTTTGTTTTTGTCATCTTAGCACTTTTTTGCAAAAATAATAGCGATAAAATAGCCCACCAGTAAAACTTCCAAATTGTCAACAAAAAATAGATATTACCAGTATGGACACTCCTTTTTCTGTAAGGTTTTTCTTCCCCGCCATATGCTGTCTTACATGATATAGAGCTCTCCAGCATATTGGGGGTTTGAAACAAAAGTTTGGCAAAAAAGTTTGTAGGCCTGATAATTGATTACCACTTTCCCGTTATCTTTCTATACTGTTTTCATTGACAGATCTAGATTGTGTATCGCTTCACAGGAGTGATTTGAGAATCTGATTATTCATTTTATATTACTTTTTGAAACACCTCTATAAGTTCCTTTGAATGTGCTTCTTCTTTTAAAAATTGTAACAATTACTTGTTTTCTTTCGTTATTTTTATGTTAGTTTCCACCACCCCCTTTAATTTTCCCAAAAATCTGATATAATGATATTTTCCTACCTCTGAGAGGATTTGTATTAACACGGTTAACATACATTCTTTAGAAAAGTCTTCTATCACTACGGGGTGGCGTTTACTGGATTTAATAAACTTGTTTAAACCCTCTTTGTCGCTTATTGGTGTTGAGAATTCGTGCGTCATGCCCTAGAAATTTATTTATTTATGTATAATTACCATACTTCTCTTATTGTTTTTTTTCCGCCAAATTGTGTGGTTTTCATCGCAGACATGTGTTTTTTTGCCTACGGTATTCCACGAAAAAATAGAAAAAAGTAGATCGTGCCAAATTCTGTTTTGCGATAGGGGTTATCAGTGCCCATTGCGGTTTCCCTATAATCTCTTATATTATTCGCGACTGGCGTTTATTTTCAGTTTAATTTTTGCCTTAGTTTTATATAGCAATTGAGTGTAATTGTGCCCTCTCACTCCTTTGTTAGGGTTGGTACTTGTATGATTGTAATAGAGAGATTCGGTTTATTTGAATTTCCAAACCTCTTACAACAGTTAAACTTGTCCCTTTCGTGATATTTTGACTATTACCTTGTCCTAAAGGCTTATGGGTTTAGTGCCCGAGTGAAGTTTTCAACAGGTTATTTATTTTTCTAGCCTGTTGGATTTCACCCGAATATTCAGCTCAAACCTTCTCCAAAGTTTGACTTTTATTTCTGATATACATTCAGTTAGCTTGGTGGATCCCCCAATGACAAGAGGTTTAGCAGTTTTCATTTTTAAATGCCGATGGTCTTGTCATTGGTGTCCTTCGCCTGCAATTTCCTCGCCCTGGTTATTTCTGTTAATGGTGTGCTGTGAATTTATTTAATATGTGAAATTATTTATACCTGAGAAAACTTTGTTTTATACAATTCTATACTGTTTAAATTGTGGCACTTTTTATCTAAAGATCTTATTTATGTGTTACCTTCCTGATTGGGTAAGTGTTTATTTGTAATCTTCTACTATTTATAATAAGATTACAGCTAGCTTATGCACGTATTGCGCACTAAATGTAAACTCCCGCTGCCTTTCCTATTATTATTTTTAATTCCCGTCAAAAAAATTTTCTTTCAAATTCAACTTGGGATGCTACCTCAGAGGGTCAAAGGGCAGTAGATGCTTTGCATATACTTAACAACGAGAGACCAGCAGTGATTGAGCTCACTCCAAATTTTCTAGCTTCCAATGACCCTATTTCAGTAGACTACCCTCCTTCGTTTTTTAAAAAACCCCCCAAAATAATTTTTAAATATACATATCAAATGAATCGTCTTTTAATGCTGATTCTAAATATTCATAATTCAATTAGTTTCTTTACACCCATGAAAAGTTACGAGACAATAATTAATTTCTTTTCTGAAACGTTATTTTTGAGTAATGTAAGTCTTATCGGAACACTATTTGCGAAGTTTTATTTTGTCCTGGAGACAAAATTATTGAAGGAAAGCTGTGATTTTATTTATATTTGGGTTTCTTTTACTCTGGGAACTTACGAGTCTCTAGGCTATAATTTTTGAGAGTTTATATTCTATGGTAATAATTTTTACTGACGAGATATATTATGAAGGAAATTTTGACGTTGTTAACATACCGATTAAAGAGAAAAAAATGCTGATGTTTCTTTAGAGGCTCTTTACTCGTCTTCTTTTTATCAGGTTATCATTAGTTTATTGAAATAATAAACAACTGGGAGCAACACTAGTTATCAATTTTTTTGTTTCTTGATCTGAATTTCGGATTCCAAATTTTCTTTATCTTCTCGATATTATTGTCAAGTTTTTCCGTGGTCTCTATAATGTGGTTTAAAAGGTTTCAAATTCGAGCGCAGTTTTGTTGCTTCGTCAAATGTCTTAGCCTCCGTTCCTCTTGACCTTTGGCCTTTTCTTTAGGGATATATCGGATTATGCTGCTGAAGAAGGGACTTGCTGCTGTCTTTCTGGCTTGTTTACTGCTCTCCATAATTTTTCTCTTAAGGGGGTTTTTTGTAACGATGGCCGAGGTTTATTTATATCTGTTTATGCAGAGGAATTATCGGTTTCACATTCTATTAGCTCGCGTCTGGTAGATGGGGTTTGTTCCAAAGCCCATTTTTGTGTTAAGACAGTAGGCGAGTCTAGCGTATGAAAATCAGGCAATTCTTGGGTTTCTTCCAATTTTTCTTCTTCTTTGGATTTAACCTCTGGTTTATTATCTCTTAAACCAGTAGGTTGTTTTTAGGCTCTTCTCTATCGCTTCCATCGCTGTTATCTGATGGGCATTAAACTTTTCCCTTTTTCTCTTGTTTGTTGTGGAAAGATTGTAGCCAAGACTGGGCTAAATATTCCTTCCACTTTTCCCAACTGTTGTGGTCGTTAAATAGGTCATAGAATTCATATGGCCTTCTGATGCATACTTGTGCAATTATTTCATCTATTTCTTCACCTGAGGAAATCTGCCTTAATTTCCATGGTTTTGAGAAAAATCCTTTTTTCATCCTGTTATAGCGCATAAATTCGTACTTTCCATTATGTGGATGTTTTAGAACATAGGTTAACTTATTTGGTAGATTTTTTACAATTCTTTAGGGCCCGTCCCATTTTAGTTTTAACTTTCTTGTCCCTTCTAGATTGGTTTTGTGTACATAGACGAAGTCTCCTAAACAATAATTAGTCTTATTTTTGCTTTGTCTGCCATATTTTTCGTTTTGTTCTGTCTTCGCATCTTCCAAATTGTCTTTAACCTGTTCCATAGTTTTTTTCATTCGCATAAACATTTTTTGTTTATATTGGTCAAGATTGTAATTTATTCTATCATATTATATTTCATCCATTCAAACTCTGGGATCTATTAGGTGTTGTACAAAAATGGCGTTTTTTTAAAGAATGTGAAAAAGCCGTACTAACTGTAAAAACTATAAATGGTGTATGGTCATCCCATTTCTCATTTTCCTCCATTGCGTGTATCCCAGTATGTAAGCCAATTCTCTATGTTTGCGTTCAGCTTTTCCATTAGTTGACGCCATTTCAGATGAGGTAAACAATCACTTTATACCCAAATATTCCTTAGTTTTGCCTAATAATTTGGCTCTAAAAAATGGCCCATTGTCACTAAGTAAAATTCTAGGGAAAACCCTTGTTCCAAAACTAGTCGGTTGACTAAAACGTTTGCAATGGATTTTTCCTTTTTTTCTTTAATGGGAAAAGCGAACAAATATAGGTTGAAATGATCAACTACGGTTAATACACCTCGGTATCATTATCTAAAAATTGTTACATCTTCCGCCACCCCCCAAATTTTAATAGAAATTATTTATCCTACCCCTCATGGGTTTGGGTATGACCCAATTTAGCTCTAGGGGTCTATTATGGTGAATTTTTCTTAGCACACTCTTGGCAGCCTTGTATGAAAGTTTTTACTTTTGAGTAATTTTTTAGAAAATAAAAAAATCCTTTTATTGTCCCGATAGTTTTTGCTTCTCCCATGTGACAGCCATTAGTTGCGCGTGCCATCTGTAGAATTTCTCCTTCTAGCAATTTTGGAATTACTTGATTGATTTTAAAGTTGTTTTTTCTATATTCTTGTATTGCTCTGTAATATCTTATCAAAAGATTTTTACTTTCATCCAGATCAAAATTATCTTAAGTCCTTCAAAAAATTTTTTAAGTGTTCTGGCAGTTCTGTTCCTTTTAATAAAATGGATTTCATGGCTGAAGAAAAATCATCTTTTTATTGATGATTCGAAATGTTTCCATTAGATATCATTTCTACCCCGGCCAGTTCGTCTTGGATGGTTGTTATCAAATTTCCTTCCGTGTCTGGATATCGTGACAAATAGTCTGGTAAAATGTTTCTACGGCCCTTTATATATATTGGGGGTATATGAATATGCTTGTATACGTAGTATACATCGTGTCAGCCGCGCCGAAGTATTTTGCATCGTATTTAACCAAATTAATGATTTTTGGTCTACGCGTAAATGAATTTCTTCCAAGCAAAAATTGGCGAAAATATTCTCTAAAAACTACAACTGCTAGGCATTCACTTTCAACCGTTGAATATTTTCTTTCTGCCTCTGCCAGCGACCTGCTGGGGATAATAATATGGCCCCAATTCCGTACCCCGAAGCATCTGTTTGTAAACAGAAGGCTTGTGACAAATCTGGTAGTTTAAGTATTGGCGCCTGTAATAATTGCCTTTTTATTTCATTCAACGCTTGTATTGCGTCCGATGGACATTAAAATTTGCCTGATTTTTTTCAAAATATTGGTCAAGGGTCGTTCTATTGTCGAATAATTGATCGTATGATCGTAATCATCATATGATCGTATGATCATATGATCATATGATCGTAAATTTTTCTGGATTTGGCAAAATAGTACCTTGGTTTATCAGATGTCCAACAAAAACTAGTTTTGGTACTGCTATTTTTAGCTTTTCTGGTTTTAATTTTAAGCCTGCTTTTTAAAATTTTTCAAGTATTTTTCTAAGTCCAACTAAATGGTCTTCCAGGTTTTCAGTAAATAAAATTACATCATCTAAGTAAGCTAAGGAATCTTTTTTCTTTTCTGGTTCGTTATCTTTTAACACCAAATTCATTAGTCGACTAAAACAGTTTGGACTGAAGGATAAGCCAAAAGGCATACGTTCAAATGTAAAAGTTCTGTCATCATCTAAGATTACTGTTGGCTTGTGCTTTGTTTCTGAATCTAAGGCTATTTGCCAATATCCTGTTATCACGTCAAAACTTGTGTAGTATTTTGAACCTCCCAGCGAATCTAATATCGTATCAATTCGTGGTAATTTCATAACATCTTCTACCGTGACTGCATTAGCGCTCTAAAATCTATGCATAATCTCCAGGTATTGTCTTTTCTTCTGACTTATACTAGTGGAAAACACCAATCGCTAACAGCCTCTTTAATTATACCTTGTTCTTACATTTTTTTTATTCGGTTATCTAGCCATGATTTTAAAAGATAGAGTGTTTTATATTGTGATTTTTTAATTTGACGACCCTGTGTTGGTATTTTTTGCGTAACTAAGTTAGATAATTCGTAATCCGCTTTGTGTCTTGCGAATGTCCATCTAAAATCCCAAAGAATATTTCCCACCCAGGTTTTTTTATGTTTTCCGGTAAATGTTTTAAATCAAATTGTTGCAAGAGGTCAGTTTTTGTCATTCTACACTTTTCGTGTGGTTGCGGTTTCGACGACATTTCGTCGTGGCTAGTAAAACTCACGCTTCATTCCGGGCTGCTAAGAGATTCCGTTTCCGAATTTTAAATCTTTTCCACGAACCCAAGCCCTATTTGGTTTAGCTTTTACTTTATTACTACTTAGATTTGATAATTTTAAATATGTGATACCATTTTCAATTTTAATAACTTGATTTTCCATAAAAGTCGTGAGGTATTCTTCTAAGGTGTATCCCCCTATCATGGCAATCATTGTTTTAATCTTTCTTTCTTTTGTATTTAATGTCGCTAGCACTTAAGCTGTTGTTCCCTCTTCTATTGTGATTTTCCCGTTTATTCTTAAGTTATAATCCGAATCGACACTCTCTTTATCTGTTGTTACACAAATTTGCCTATTATTTTCATTTGGCTGGCTTATGGTTGTTGTAACAGTTAGGGGTTCCCATACGATCCCATATTTTCTTATAGCATCTACTCCTAGAATACAAGGAAATGGTAGCTGCTTACATATTATCACCGTTACTGTTATTTCTTTATCCCCTGTGCTAAATTTTAATGGGCATTCCCGAAAAATTGTCAGCTTGTGACCTGTCACTGATGTCAGGGTACTCTGGCATCTGCTCACGCGATTTTTGACACTAGGAGGAAACCTCTTAAAAACTTCCTTTCGAATTAATGATTTAGACGCATTCGTATCAAGTAAAAATAGTAAATTTTGGAAACACTCTATTTTAAAACAACGCGAAATCGGTAGATTATGATTATTTACATTTGTATCACAGCACTCTAAACTATAAAGGGTTCTTTGTAATGATTCAGCTCTGTCGACCCTTACAGGCTGGTTTCTCCGTCTACTTCCCACTGTTTGACCAAAAGTTTCTGGGGTTATCCCAGTTTTCTTCAACGTTGCAATTTTGACCCTGGGTGTTCTTAACCGTTTGCCTTCTAGGCAGGGGTGCCATTTGGGGGGGGCAGGGGGGCCATGGCCCCCCTTCTACACTTTGAAAATTACCTTCTTATTTATATTTCACAGCTATTTTCTATTTTAGCTATGTGCTATATTAAACCAGCAACTGGTCCAATAAATACGACCAACAAACTGGTGCCCTAATTATATAATCTTGTTTTGAAATGTCTAAGAGCGAGCGAGTCTACACTATTTTATTTCCGAGTAGGGTTCATTCAAAACTAAGCTTCATGCGGTCAGTACCCGTTTGTTATTGTTCTTGTGAAGAATTCGTTGTAAACTATGAGTTTTGTATATTGCCTTTTTTAGTAGCTGGGAAAGGAAATGTGTTCTAGGGTTTCAAGGGGTTTTGGTCAGCAGATTCTTGACGTTGTTGAATAGTTTATGGGATAACTAGTCCCAGTGGAGTGTATGGGACTGTCGTGAACAGGAAATGTAAGTGATTGGCTTATGGGGTTTCTAAGCGGGGTAGTTTCACCGTGGAGTATGGGAGTGATTTTCTAAGTGAGTTTCTACGTGTTTCTTCAGTTCTTCTCTTGCCGTGTCTGAGTGAAGTCATTGTCTACTACTCGTTTAACTATGAGTAAAAAGCCACAACAAACTTTGGATTTTTTTTCGGTGAAAATGCGGAAGAAAAATGAAGAAACTTTAGTGCAAGAAATTGGCAATAGTGTCAGCGCCCAAAGTTTCGGGTTAGTTGAGATAAATTCCCCCACCTGTGACATAATTTCGGAAACAAGCGGAACAATAAATGGCTCAGATCAACATGAAAGTTCGGTCTGCATCACTGAACCCCTTGCGGGTTCCAGTAGCAGTCAAGAAACTCTCTCAGATATCTGTAGGACGCGTCACGACAAACCAGCTCAACCTATTCTTGAGAGATATCCGGCTTCCATTTCTAACGGAAGGAAATTCAGTGCACATTACTATAAGACTTATGAATGGATAGAATACTCAAAAAACTTGAATTCCGTGTTTTGTTTTGCTTGCCGCCATTTTTCTATGGGGACTCTAAGGGCTGGAGAAACTGCTAGAAAAAGGGCTTTCATTGAGTCAGGATTTTGCAAGTGGAAAGACAGTTCTGCTGTATTAAAGCAACATGATGGTTCTGAAAGACATAGGCATTGTATGTCAGCATGGACGGAAATTAAGATAGTGAGTACTGGTACTTCGAAATCTATAGCGAATGCCATAATTCAGTACAGATCTCAAGAGGTTCAGGAAAATAAAGATCATGTGAAGTACATTTTTCGCGCTATTTGCTTTCTTGGCCGCCAGAGTCTTGCTTTGAAGGGTCATGACGAATCGGAAACATCCGAAAACCGGGGTAATTTCGTTGAACTGATGAAGGAAATATATAAAGGTGACGAAAAGCTGAAGGCCAAGTTACAGTGCCGATATGATCACTATTGCAGTCATCAGTACCAAAATGACGCAGTTACACTGATAGGAAATGCCTTGCGCCAAGATATTATTTCAGAAGTAAAATCAGCTAATTACTTTGCTATTCTTGTCAACGAGACAAAAGACGTTTCTAGAAAAGAACAATTAGCGATCCTACTCAGGTACATATCAAATGGAAAAGTAGTGGAGCGACCAATCGGCTGCTATCACATGCACAAATTAGACGCCGAGAGCTTATCCAACTCGATTTGTGAAACTATAGAAAAGCTTGGTGTAGATTCGATGCTGTGTATTGCCCAATGTTATGATGGTGCATCCGTTATGAGTGGGGAATTTAACGGAGTTCAAGCAAAGTTTAGGGAGAAGGTGCCTCATGCAGTTTATGTACACTGTCACGCCCACAGATTGAACTTGGTTTTGACTGACTGCCTAAAAAATATCAGTGAACTTTCTGAATTTTTCTCCGTGGTGCAAAGACTTTACGCATTTATATCATGCAGCAATACTCGTCACGAGCTATTTGTGGAATCCCAGCGTATTAGCGGGCAAAAAGTCTTGGAGCTAGAGAGGACCGTCCAGACTCGCTGGTTTTACGCAGTCCGCTCTATTTCGAAGCTGAAGGCCAGATTTGATTGTATTGTTGCTGTGCTTGCCGCAGTCTCTGATAGTTCCAACGGCGAGGCAGCGTGTGAAGCAAAAGGACTACTGGACAAAATCAACTCTGCCTCTTTTGTTTCAACTTTACACATAATGGAAAAAGTATTAGTCATTGTAAATTGTCTATCAGAGCAACTTCAATCCGGAAGTTTGTTGATTTATAAGGCACTTGCACTGATTTCTGGGACATATGAGACACTCCAAAAGCTGAGAAATGATAACGAATGGAACAACTTAAACAAAAACATATCTGAATTCTTAGCTTCAAACGATATCCAGGAATCAAAATCTCCACAATCTAAAACCAGTGCTCGAAATAAGAGAAGTCAAGCCATTTCCATTCGTCTCAAAGCCTTTCTTTCAAACTCAACAACCGGTAAACGCAATATCAGTCAGCCAGTTGAATCAGACTGCGGTAAACTTCTGTACTTTGAGGTAATAGATTGTTTCACGAGTGATATGGACCAACGTTTCATGCAGAATATGCCTCTGCTCGACGCTTTATCTGACTTCGACCCCTCAAGTTCCAGTTTTTTCAAATTTTCGAAAGTGGAGAGTTTTGTGTCATTATCAAGAGATTCTCGGTGTCGACGACCATGCCATAGAATCTCAGCTTTCTCTTGCAAAGCTGCATCTGTCAAAAAGTGATATTTCAAAAATGGATCTTCTTCGAGCTATCGAAATCTTATCCGACCTCTCAGTTTCCTATTCTGTAGTACTAAAACTGATGAAGCTACTTGCTATTTTGCCTGTGAACACTACCAGTAATGATCGATTCTTCTCGGCATTAGGGCGTGTGAAAGACTATCTGCGATCGACGATGGGAAACGACAGACTCAGTGATCTCATGATAATGGCCGTTGAAAAAGAGGAGGTAAAGAAACTGGATTTGGATAGATTAGTCAACGATTTTGCCAAGCAGTGACCTCGCCGCTACCCTCTGTTTTAGGTCTGTTTGCTAAATGTTGTTCTTTTTTTGCATCTTAATTAAAAAAAAATCGAAAAAAAAATCCTTGCCCCCCCCCCCTCCAGTGTCTTGACTTGGCGCCACGGCTTCTAGGCCTAAATTCAGGGATACTATTAGGTGTTTGCCAAGTATTATTTGTTCCCTGCCTTCCTAAATTTCTTTTCAAAACACCCCTCTGCGTTTTGAACTAATGTCTTGTCTTGTACGTCTGGCCTTCTTTGCGGATTCTATGCTAGCAATCTGACGCATAGTGGTTTGGTTTGCCGCAATAATAACAATTAAACTTTTTATTAAATAGTTTGTTGGGTCGTTGGCTGCTTATAAATATTCTTGATCTATCATTGTTGGTTCTCCAACTACCTGTCTTTGGTGGAGTACTTTTGCAACATGGGGATAAACAAATTCACTACCGCGATCCGTTTGAATTTTTTTATACGAATCCTGTTCGAGAATACTTTCAACGGCCTGAGACACTTCAACACCTCTCTTTGACCGCAATGGAATGGCATATGCATAGCAACTAAAAACAGTGATTGCAAGTAGAATGTACTTTCACGGTGTATTGTGAAGTCTTTGAATCTCATCTAGAGTTAAGAGATCTGCTTGCATTATATGCAATGGGAAAAAGGCTTTAGTTTTTCGATAATGATTTGCACGAAGTTTATGATTTCTATGCAGAGTGTAACTTGTTTCATTTTGTAGATAGTCTTGTAAACTTTTAGTGTGAACACCAGTGACTTTGGAAAGAGTGGCGGGGGAACTTAAACTTCCCACTTCACCAACATTTTCATAAACACTTTTCAGAACTTCAACCATTTTGAAGCAAATGTATGCAAACACTTGCATTGAACTGCACCTACTATATCATCTACAGAGTTGTTCGTTGTTCTAGCTCGCTAATAACCCTCAATAAACAAATATACCCTGGGGCACCTAAATTTCTGCTCTCAGCGTACAATCAGGCAACTAATAAACCCTACGGCTATATCCTATTGGATCTTAATCAAAATACACCCGAGGATTGGCGTGTAGTCACAGATATTTTTGACCATGAAATTACAGTATATCTCCCTGTGAACAGTAAAAAGACCTATTAGTTGCTATCATAACATTGAAGAAACTACATGAAAATAGACATTTTTTTTCAGTTCTAAGCACTTCAAAACCCCCACTTAGGAAAGCCATACTCAAACATGGTATTGATAATGATTTCATTAATCTAATACCTGAACGTTGTTTAAATTTGACTGAGAGCAATGTTCAACTGCCAGAAGTAGTTAAGCAACAGGCAAAGCAACATCGTTCCATTGTACGTACATTGGCCTCTAAAAACAAAGGAAATAATTTTAAAAGTAAATGTCTTCTTCAGGTGGGCGGTAGCTTTTTCACACTTTTACTACAGATAATTGCAGGACTTGTAAACAGTTTTCTCTAGAGAATGGCCAAACCCTATAAATTGACTCCAATAGAACTCGCTCTCTCACCCGTGGAACACTTTGAGGGCAATCTGAGTAAATTCATTGACAACGAGAATATTGAAGATGATAAAAAACTGCTTTTACTTCGAGATGCACTTCGCCGAGTGGACAAACATAAGCCCTATCGTGCAAAGGCCAGTGTTGTTGATCACAAAAAAGAACTATCTCCTCAGGATTCTTCTTCTGGTGCTGCTGCTGCTGGAACACAATTAAAGAAGGAGGAATTGGATTCAATTGTGTCAAGCATTGGAAATATAAGCCCCCACTCATATCGTGAACAAAGTACACGACTCATAATATATCTCATGGAAAGTGGTCAAGATCATATTCAAGTTGATAGCAATGGGAAGGGGATTATAATTCAAGGCAAGAGCTATAATCTACTTGATTTAATCTATGATATGGTTACAAATCGTAAAGGACTATTATCATTTGACGCTCATCTATACATCTTTCTAAATACATTAAACTTCCCCAAAAGCCTTATTAGCAATAGGCAAATTTAAAAAAAAATTAAATGAACATGCACCCTCAACACCACTAAAATATGAACATAAAGAAGAAGAAGAAGATTTTAAATCAACTTTGGAAAATACTAGCGCACTTAGTGGAAACTTGAAAATAGTGAGGAGGAGCAGCACACCACTGATAGCTAGACAAAAGCAAAGACGTATCAAGTCAACGTCACCACAACCACCGCCAACCACTAGTAAACAAAGGGGTAGCAGACGTTACACTACACGTTTACATTCAAAATGGTTGAAGTTCTGAAACGTGTTTATGAAAATATTGGTGAAGTGGGAAGTTTAAGTTCCCCCACCACTCTTTCCAAAGTCACTGGTGTTCACACTAAGAGTTTACAAGACTATCTACAAAATGAAACAAGTTACACTCTGCATAGAAATCATAGACTTCGTGCTAATCATTATCGAAAAACTAAAGCATTTTTCCCATTGCATATAATGCAAGCAGATCTCTTAACTCTAGATGAGATTCAAAGACCGCACAATACACCGTACAAGTACATTCTACTTGTAATCAGTGTTTTTAGTCGCTATGCATATGCCATTCCATTGCGGTCAAAGAGAGGTGTTGAAGTGTCTCAGGCCGTTGAAAGAATTCTCGAACAGGATTCGTGTAAAAAAATTCATACGGATCGCAGTAGTGAATTTGTTAATCCCCATGTTGCAAAAGTACTAGCGAAATATAATACACCGCTCTATCATAGTCATAGTCCTATAAAGGTTGCATTAGCAAAAAAATAGATTAGAATTATTCGGCTTTTAATTTCAAAATATTGCATATTGAAAAATACATCTGACTTTTATTCATCATTTGGACAAAAACATTTTAATTTATGATCAACGACCTTATCGATCACTATCCAACTAAATTCTAATGGACGTTCATCATTCTGATCATGATACAATTGACACCTTTCTTAAACAATATTCCAATGAAACGATTGTCAAGAAGAAAAAATTTAATGTTGGTGATAATGTTCGAATTAATAGAACAACTAATGTTTTTGAAAAGGGTAATTACTTGTGGTCCACAGAACTTTTTAAAGTGGCAAAAATCCTAGACACTAAACCCTTAAATTATCATTTGCGCGATACCAAAGATGAAGAGATTCTCGACGGCTTTTATGAGTATGAACTGCAAAAAGTTAAAAATAATAGTGACATCTATCAAATTGAAAAGATATTAAAGACTCGTACTCGCAGGGGTAAGAAATAGTTACGTGTTCGGTGGCTAAGATACAGCTCGGACTTTGATTCTTGGATCAGTGTTGAAGATATTGACAATGCCCAATGATTTCTATGTAACATTTATGTCCAACGTTTCCGATCCTCTCTACAATGACTTGAATAAAACAAGTGATTTTTGGACTAAACTCTCCCCCGCCATCAAATTTGATGACGGAAAGTATGAAGTGGCTCTTGTCGACTGTATTCTCAAAAATACCTATGACATCCTGAGAAAGGATCGTGTATATGACATAAAAGTTATATTATTCGATTGGTCACTCTTTGTCGAGTATGAATGGGTTGAAGCACTTAAATCTAGCGAATATCCACAAGTTAAATTGAAATATATAGAATATGATGGTATGACAGATTTGTGTCATATAATCAATTGAAAAATCTCATATCGTAGGAATGGTACATTCCATTTTAAGTATTTAATGGAACAGAATAGGATTTACATTACATCACCTGTTGACACTGAAATAATTCATCTCAATGATAATCTGAGAGACGTTCTTGGCTTTAAACAGAGTATGATCAATGGGAAAAACGCTGACACTGTTTACGGGATGGATCAAGTTATTTTTGCTGATTATCCACCTGGTTTCGCCTCGGAGTCTTGCATATTTCTCTATGCATCGTTTGTGGAAACTTCAAGAGTTGGTAATTCAAATGTCCTCCTCCTATGTTTTCTTGAACGAAAAAAAAAACCCATGAACTTGTTCATCACTGTAATATAAAGAATCTTCAGTATGTTCCTGTAAACGCTTCATATTTGGAACTCTGTCAGTTAACACTAAGAAGTAAATTGGGTGATCCTCTAGCAATAACAAAAGGTTTAGCAGTGATTACATGTCATTTTCGACCCATCGTCGGCGACAGTACCTAAAATTAACAATAGAAGAATTCCATTTGTCTGTCCTGATATCAATTGCTATGTTGGTGCTCTGAGTCCACGTCAAATAAGCAATTGATTGGACTAGTACAAGGGGCGTACTACAATGTCTGGCTGTGGTCTTGGTAGCTGGTTTGCTAGGTTATTTCGTTTTGCACTACCCCTTGCCAGAAAATATCTTGTACCTGCTGCATCAAATTTTGCTACCTCGACACTACAGGATTGGGGGTCGGGTAAGAGTTTCAAGGAGAGTGTTAAGGAAAATATTAGATCTTCAGCAAGATCCGTTGGTGAGCAATTAAAAACTCAGCAAAATGGGAAGGGATTGAAAAGGATGCGTGCGCGTCATTCACTCAACAGTCTCTACCCAGGCGGGAAGCGAAGAACATCAACAAGAACTTTGAGGAATAAAACAACGAAGACCAATAAGAAGAAAAAGAAAAATATTGTTAGATCAAAGAAGGATTTCTTCTCTTAAGATGACTTATCTCCCCCACAAGAAATCAAATCCATCAATCAGTTCCTAATTGAATATGTTCGATGCTGAAAATATTGATGTCAGTGATGTCAAGTTTGGCTACTATGAACAATTTCATCCCCAGCAACCCCTCTCGTAAAATATACACTTTCAAATATTTTCCAATGAAGACTATTTCATTGATTTGTCATCAAAACTTATTGATTTAAATGTAGAAGTGAAGAAAAAGTCAGATCATACAACTCCAACTGCTGCGGATGGTCTCTCCTACGAAAACTGTATTCTACACAACCTGTTCAAACAAATTAATTTATTTATTAATGGAACATTGGTGAGCACTAGCAATAATTAATCCAACTATGCAAGCTACATACAATTTAAGATGATGACACCAAAGGCATATAAGGAGTTGAGAGGACAGTGATTGGGCTATGAATATCGATCAGGTTTTGATACTGACGGTGATTTGGCTACTGCAGTGACCCAGGAGTATCATCTATTTTGAAAATTAAATCATGAGATATTCAATATATCCCAATGGTTACCCCCCCCCCCCCCCAATGTCAAGATTGACCTCAAGTCGCAACTAGCTCCATCGAATTCCATTTTGAGAAAAACACTTGCTGCAGCACTCGATGCAAATGTCATTATCACATCGGCAATTCTCCACGTCCGAAAACAACAGGTTTTGAGCTCTGTTGCATTGGCAGTGGAAAAGCTAAGAGCCAATGGCAACAACAATAAACTTCTTGTCCCCCATACGATCACCAATCAACGTCACATTGCCATTGGCTCTCGTAGCTATACCGATTCATCATTTGTCAATGGAGAAATCCCATCAAAACACGCTTTGGCCTTTGTGAAGATAGCAGTGCCGTTGGATCCTGGACTGCACCCCCCCATGATTTTAATTTTTTTGGTCTATCTAGCCTTATGTGTAAAGTGAATGGTATTCCACTGTACACTCTATCATTTGACAAAAAATCCTATAGAACTCTGTATGAGTTGATCATGCAATCCCTAGATCATGACTCCCCACTATTTGAAAATGGAATAACCGATTCAATATTTTCAAAAAATCATGGCATAATTGTTTTGGACTTGTCGGGGACCAAGGATATGAGCATAGTACGAACAGGGAATGTACGTTTAGAGTGCACATTTGCCGATGCTTTGACTGAGAGTATCAACCTAATATCATTGAGTCAATTTGAAACCTATTGGGAGATCACACCCGACGGCAGTTTTCTACTAGACCTAGCACCATGAACACAAACCAAATAATCAACGTATTTAATATAGATCCATACATGTCCCAGTGCATGTTCTATTGCATACCATCGGACTTCTTTGAAAAAATTCAAAGTGTTAACAATACCCTAATCATTGTTAATAGTCCATCGACTTTGAAGACTGGCCATTGGCTATGCATCTTTCAAACAGCGAAGAATATTGAATTTTTTGATCCTTTTGGCCTATCGTATAAATTCTACGCTCCATACATCAGCAACTTTATTGAAAGCAGTGGAAAAACTATTTTTCAAAATCAAAGGATAGTACAGGATTTAACGACTAAGAAATGTGGCTTTCATTCTCTACTCTTTTTCATGTTCAGATGTCATGGTTATACCTACAAGCAGTTTCTCGACATTTACGTTGACTTACCTCGATTGAACGACTTTTTTGTGGAAAATATACCTAAAAGCGTGTTTAATATTGATTTTAGTGCCCTACGAATAAAATTTTCTAAAAATGTATGTGGATTTGTTTATTAATAAAAATAATGTATGTACATTATAAAAACGAATTTTCTACTCTTTAGATTTCATCTTCTACTACGCATAGGTGTTTTTCGATAAGAACTGATGCGGGTATATTATCCGAATTCACAGTATACTGATCCTGATGTGTTGCAATGTCAGGCTCGCATTTTCTGCAATAGAGTGTAACTTTACTCTTATCATGTCTCTTTGTATAGTTAATGATACTATTCTCATTCATTTTGTAGAATTCATATGTTTCAATTTATTATTTGAAGCAATGTCATAAACAGTGTCCTCAAGTGGCAAATCACATTCCGTCACAGCCAAATAAAAATCAGTGGGCTTATAATCATAGTAGTCATTCTCTTCACAACGACGACGTAAAATCCAAATTCTTTTGTTGTTCCAACAGTTGAATCGCTGACCCGGTTCCTCCTCGTAGAAAAATCTAAAGCCACGACGATACCAATCTCTAAGTAGTAACCAAGACTTAAGCATTGTATTCGTTCCAATCATACCAGGATGTGTATTCTCCCATTTGTTAAATTTATCACAGCGGCAATTGAAGAATAGATCCCCTCTATGGAGAGAGTCATCAACCTCTTCAAGACAGGAATTACAACCTTTATTTTGTACGGCATATCCTCTATGCAATTTACACGGGTTGCATAATCTGCTCTTTTCATCGTTCTCATCAATCATTGTACAATTCTCACATGATGACCAGCTGCCCAGTGTAGACATGCATAGCAGACATGTATGGAACATTTTTATCATGTGTTGACACTCTCACTGCTACAATGAAACTGAGCTACTAACAACAAATGGAGTGGGAGAGAGAGAGAGAGAGGAGTGAATCATCATTGAACTACATCTTTCTCATAAAAACAATCATAAATTTCTAAACTAGTGTTTAAAAGCATATCCACAATATCATTTTGCTGTGTCGTGATTAATATGTCAATAAATTGTATAAATGCCGTCGGTCCATGACGTAAAAGCTTCATGCAATAGTCTAATGATGGAGAATCAGTTTTCATTATATCAACAAGCGTTCCCTGAGAAAATATCTTCCTTTGAATAGATAGCTCTTGAAAATCATCATCTAGAATCAAAATTTTTTCCATAAACACAAGATTCCCCATGATTCGCTCTTTCTCAAATCTATCCATTTTTTAGAGTCCTAACACTCTCACGACCAACTTCAGACTAACCATATTTTTTTCTTCAACTCTTAAAAAAATACACGCTAGCCTACTATAGAAAGATAAATATCTTTGATTTAGAAATAGTTTTATTGAGCATAAGTAGAAAAACAAGAATCACTGATTCAATTTGTTTTCATCAATATATTTCACTAGTGCATCTAATGCTACCTGAAGTCTATTTATATGCACAATATTCAGTTTCGCATCAAAACATATTTGCTCCTCCATTTTAAATTTGCTTAATGATATCACGTATCTAGCATACATATCATCCCATTTAAGGCTTAGTCTACAGCCTCGTGTTATTTCCACAGCCACGTTTAATACTCGTATATCTTTGCTACTGCTGCTACCAGCTCCACCATCAACCTCCAATAGTGTAAATACTCCACTCATTTTCTCTACTAATATCGTCTCAAATAAACTATTCTCTCTGAATTCAATTCTCTTACTAATATGAATTGCAATGAAAATCACTCCTTTTATTCAAATCCAATTACTAATCAAGTTATCGTATATGGAGTAACCTCCGCTCTCTCTGATTGGCCCTAAAAAATGGGTGTTGCCTCAAAAACCAGTCTGCTTGCATTATACAATTTCGATTATAGTTTCAAAACGTGTTTGATAACTTTGCTTGGAAAGGTACCAAGGAACATAGGTGTGAGAGGATACTCACTCTCTTTGAAAAGGTGTAGAGCTTCAAGCAAATAGCACGGTAATTCCTATAGCTTTATCCCAGCAAAGTATAAGGCCAAGTGAGGGGGTACTCACTCTCTTTGAAAAGGTGTAGAGCTTCAAGCAAATAGCATTGTAATTCCTATATAACCCAGCAAAGTATAAGGCCATGTGAGGGGGTACTCACTCTCTTTTAAAAGGTGTATACGTCCCAGCAAATAGCATGGTAATTCCTATACGTCCCAGCAAATCCATACGATGCATTCTACTGCCATTTTGTTCAGCGTAGTTGATTTCCAGATATAAAATATGTTTTTGAGGAGGACACTCCCCCACAACCCTCAGGGCAAGGATTTTCAGTTATGCCCTGGGGGATATAAGGTTTTTATAGAAGGCGTTGTCGTAGAAACTTCAAAACAGGCTCATTCGATGGGAAATACAAAAGACTAGTACCCTTTTTAATATTCGAAAGGGATTGGAGGGCAACTAGCCCCCACCCCCACGCCCATCATTCCCCCAAACACATCCAATCAAAATTTTTAGCCATTGTGTTCAGCGTAGTTTAATTCCTGATCGAAAATATGTTTTTTAGGAGGAGACTCCCCCACAACCCTCAGGGCAAGGGTTCTAAGTTATGCCCTGGGGGCATATAGGGTTCTTATAGAAGGCGTTGTCGTAGAAACTTCAAAACAGGCTCATTCGATTGGAAATTCAGAGGGATAGTGCTCTTTTTAATAGTCGAATGTGATTGAAGGGCAACTAGCCCCCCCCATGCCCATCATTCCCCCAAACACATCCAATCAAAATTGTGAGATGGCCATTTTGTTCAGCGTAGTTGATTTCAAGATAGAAAATATGTTTTTTAGGAGGCCATTCCCCTACAACCCTCAGGGCAACGGTTTTAAGTTATGCCCTGGGGGCATATAAGGTTTTTATTGAAGGCGTTGTCGTAGAAACTTCAAAACAAGCTCATTCGAGTGGAAATTCAAAGGGCTAGTGCCTTTTTAATAGTCGAAAGTGATTGGAGGGCAACTAGCCCCCCTCCCACACCCATCATTCCCCCAAACACATCCAATAAAAATTTTGAGATAGCCATTTTGTTCAGGGTAGTTGATTTCCAGATAGAAAATATATTTTTCAGGAGGACACTCCCCCACAACCCTATGGGCAAGGATTATAAGTTATGCCCTGGGCATATAAGGTTTATATTGAAATCTTAGAAACTTCAAAAAAGTCTCATTGGATTGGAAATTCAAAGGGATAGTGCCCTTTTTAATAGTTGAAAGTGATCGGACGGTAACTAACCCCCCTCTCACGCCCACCATTTCCCCAAACACATCCAATCAAAATTTTGAGATAGCCATTTTGCTCAACGTAGTTTAAAGTTCTGAAAAATTAGGTCTTTGAGGATGACAACCCCTCACAGCCCTCAAGGCAAAGGTTGTTAACTAATGCCCTGGGGGCATACAAAGTTTTTTATAGCATGTGTTGTCATAGAAACTTAAAAAAGGGCTCACTTTATTGGAAATTGAAAGGGCTAGTGCCCTTTTTAATAGTCTAAAGTAATTGGAAGGCAACTAACACCCTTTCCACGCCCACCATTTCCCCAAACACATCCAATCAAAATTTTGAAATAGCCATTTTGTTCCACGCGTGAAAGTTCAGGAAATTATACCGTTGAGCAGGACACTCCGCTCTCAGTCTTCAGAGCAAGGGTTATAAGTTATGCCCTGGGGGCATATAAGCTTTTATTGAAATCTTAGTCGTAGAAACTTGAAAAAGGGCTCATTCGATTGGAAATTCAAAGGTTTAGTGCCCTTTTTATTAGTCGAAAGTAATCTGAGGGCACCTAGCCCCCCTCTCTCGCCCACCTTTTCCTCAAACACATTCAATCAAAATTTTTAGAGAGCCATATTGTTCGGTGTTGTGGATTTCCAGATATAAATTATGTTTTTGAGAAGGAAACTCCCCCACAGCCCTAAGGGCAAGGGTTGTAAGTTATGCCCTAGGAGCATATAAGGTTATTTCTGAACGCGTCGTCGTAGAAACTTCAAAAAGGGGTCATTTGATTGGAAATTGAAATGGCTTGTGCCCTTTTAATAGTTGAAAGTGATTGGAAGGCAACTAACACCCCTTCCGCGCCCACCATTTCCCCAAACAAATCCAATCAAAATTTTTAGATAGTCATTTTGTTCCACGCAGTTTAAAGTTCAGGAAATTATACCTTTGAACAGGACACTCCCACCACAGTCTTCAAGGCAAGAGTTATAAGTTATGGCCGGGGGGAATATAAGGTTTTTATTGAAATGTTTGTCTCGAAGAGTTGGAAGATTTTAATGTAAAATTGTGCATTTTGAGGCTTCAGGCACCCTCTCTTCCACCTACACAAGATTCGTCAAATTTTCTTCATAATTGCAGATACGCAACTGGACGTCACTACATATAATTTATGAAACCTCACCTGAATCAACTATTAACCGTTCATTTTACGTAAACTACCTGCTTTCTTAAAAACGAATTAGCCACCGCGCGGTTTTCTATCTCTGAAACTAAGAAGCTTGATAAGTCTTTTTTTTTCTCTTATGACAACAATTATGGCCTTTTTAAGGCCATAATTGTTGTTTAGCGCCACAAAATGGCAGAAAACACAACTTTACTATGGTGCAATTTTTTTGCAACTTAAAAAGGGCAGTAGAACGTTTAATTTCGGTTTGAATTAGCCTTCTCTTGATATTTTAGGATAATTGAATTGATATGATCATCCTACAAAAAAAAAGACAAAGGACAATAGATTTAAGCTCCGAACCTCTGTCATAGGTTTCTCTACTATGCTGGATTGGATGGTTTATGCCGGATGCATACTACCGAAGTAGCCTAAAGTTAAGCAGCATAAGCTACGGGATTTTACTTGTGTCTCTTCACATTGAAACATAAGTTTTATTTTTATTACTCCAAAAATATTCCAAAATGAAGGAAAAAAACTGTCTCTCTTCTTAATTATGAAAAATGCATGTTGCCTATTTCCCCCTATATTTTTGTCAATTGATACCCCTGATTACAACTATAGTTTGTAATATTGACTGAAATGTCATAGATTTCACTTCCAACAATTGAAAAAAAATAGTCCTATTTACCAGAGTAGAAAGGGGTCAGGAGGTCCCACGAGTACACCATATATGGGCATAGAGTCCCTAGGGAGAACACCTGTGCTGTCAGTCCGACGGGGCACCATTTATGGGCATGGAATCCCCAGGGAGAACACATTTCCGAGAAATTGCTGTTCGTCCAGGAGAATTGTTTCCGGGGCGAAGTTTATTAATGTCTTTGGAGTTCGTCCAGGAGAATTGTTTCCGGGCGAAGTTTATTAATGTCTGACAGATGATGTCAAGGTTGATTAATGTCTTTGGAGTTCGTCCAGGAGAATTGTTTCTGGGCGAAGTTTATTAATGTCTGACGGATGATGTCAAGGTTGATTGATTTGTCACGAAAGGGGAATTATCTCCGGGCAAATGTTTTGATCTTAGAGATGAAGAGATTAAAATAGGAAAGGGTTCCCTAGGATTGTCAAACGTGACAGTGTAGGGATACCAAAACAAAAGGAGCACGCAGAAATTACGTTTAGGGGTTATTTTGACGAAACTGATTTTAACATTTTAGGTAATTATTTCGGCGAAACAGTTAGAGTCAATTTTAAAAGAGGATTTTAGAAGAGGATTTAGAAGAGCATTTGAGGGTGAAACGCTGTGGTTATTATAATACACAAGTTCCATTTAAACAGTGTCGTGAGGTCCCCTACCCCAACCCCAAAGGGCTCCAATCCCCTGATCCCAACCCCGAAGCAAGCCCCCGGTCCCCAAAGGTCCTCCGGGCTCCCAAAGGACCACCCGGCCCCCAAGGGCCCCCCGGACCCCCAAAGACCCCCCCGGGTCCCCAAAGAGTCCCCTCTTAATTTTTTAATACTTTTTTAAGGCTTTATTATATCTTTTCAGAACAAGTTATTTTCTTAATGTCCATCCTAAGCCCATTTTACAAGTTGAAGTACCCATCCTTCTCACCCACAACTTTACTTTACGACTTTTTGCACATCCCAAGATCAAACAATACTTTTCAAAAGGCATTTCAGAACAAGTTCTTTTCTTAGTGACCGTCCTAAACCCATTTTACAAATTGAACTACCCATCCTTTTCACCCACAACTTTACTTTGCAGCTTTTTGAATGCTCCAACTCCAAGCAATACTTTTCAAAGGGCACTTCACAACCAGTTCTTTTCTTAATGTCCTTCCTAAACCCATTTTAAAAGTTGAAGTAATTATCCTTTTAACCCACAACTTTAATTTACAGCTTTTTGAATGCTCCAACAACCAGCAATACTTGTCAAAAGACATTTCAGAATAAGTTCCTTTCTTAATATTATTCCTAAACCCATTTTACAAGTTGAAGTACCCATCCTTTTCACCCACAAGTTTACTATACTGCATTTTTGAATGCTCCAACACCAAGCAATACTTTTCAAATGGCATTTCAGAACAAGTTCTTTTCATAATGTCCATCCTAAACCCATTTTACAAGTTGAAGTACTTATCCTTTTCACCCACAAATTTACTTTACAGCTTTTTGAGTGCCCCAACACCAAGCAATACTTTTCAAATGGCATTTCACAATAAGTTCTTTTTTTAATGTACCTCCTATACCTATTTTACAAATTGAAGAACCCATCAATTTCACCCACAAATTTACTTTACAGCTTTTTTTCAGCTTTTTGAGTGCCCCAACACCAAGCAATACTTTTCAAATGGCATTTCACCATAAGTTCTCTTTTTAATGTACCTCCTATACCTATTTTACAAATTGAAGAACCCATCCTTTTCACCCACAATTTTACTTTACTGCTTTTTTGAATGCTCCAACACCAAGCAATACTTTTCAAAACGTATTTCAGAACAATTTCTTTTCTTAATGTTCATCATAAGTCCATTTTAGAAATTGAAGTACCTATCCTTTTCACCCACAACTTTACTGTACTGCCTTTTTGAATGCTCCAACACCAAGCAATACTTTTCAAATGACATTTCAGAACAAGTTATTTTCTTAATGTCATTCCTAAACCCATTTTACAAGTTGAAGTACCCATCCTTTTCATCCACAAATTTACTTTACAGATTTTTGAATGCCCCAACACCAAGCAGTACTTTTCAAAGACTTTATTATATCTTTTCAGAACAAGTTCTTTACGTAATGTCCTTCCTAAACCAATTTTACAAGTTGAAGTACTCATCTTTCCCCCCACAACTTTACTATAAGGCTTTTCGAATACCCCAACATGAAGCAATACTTTTCAAAAGGCTTTATTATATCTTTTCAGAACAAGTGCTTTATGTAATTTTCTTCCTAAACCCATTTTACAAGTTGAAATACTTATCTTTTTCCCCACAACTTTACTTTACGACTTGTTTGCACACCCAAACATCAAGCAATACTTTCCAAAAGGTTTTATTATATCTTTTCAGAATATTTTTTTTTCTTAATGTCCTTCATAAACCAATTTTACAAGTTGAAGTAGTTATCTTTTTCACCACAACTTTACTTTACGACTTTTTTGCACACCCCAAGATCAAGCAATATTTTTCTAAAGGTTTTATTATATCTTTTCCGAACAAGTTCTTTTCTTAATATGCTTCTTAAACCAATTTTACAAATTCTAAATTTTTCCTTAGTAGATACAAAAGGCTATATCATAGTTGTGAATATTTTCCTGGAAGACAAAAAGTTCTAGTTCAATTTTCAATTTTCTCAACGAAGTCAAGGAAAGTTCAAGTTCTATTCTGAATTTTCTCAATGAAAAAGAAATAAGTTATTGATCATTTCTATTTTTCCAAATAATATAAATATTTTCCACTTTAGTTCAGATCTGTCTGGAAGAGATGAAAAATTTTAAATACTGTTCCAAATTTTTCACAGAAGATAGAAAAGTTCATGTTCACTTCTGAATTTTACCAAAGAACACAATTAAATTCTAATTTCTCCAGAGAAAATAAAAATATTCCACTTCAGTTCTTTATTTCACAAAGACATAAAGAAATTTAAAGTTCACATCTAAATTTTTCGGTGGAAAGATAGAAAAAGTAATACCATACTTGTGAATATTTTCCCGGAAGATAAAAAGTTCTAGTTCAATTTAAAATTTTCTCTTCGAAGAGAAGAAAAGTTCAAGTTCTCTTCTGAATTTTACCAAAGAAAACACTTCAATTCTAATTTCTACATAGAAAATAAAAATCTTCCACTTCAGTTTTAAGTTCACCAAAGACATAAAGAAATTTATTCAATTCTAAATTTTACCGTAGTAGATAGAAAAAGCTATACCATACTTGTGAATATTTTCCCGGAAGATAAAAAATTGTAGTTCAATTTTTAATTTTCTCAACGAAGTCAAGGAAAGTTCAAGTTCTATTCTTAATTTTTTCAATGAAAAAGAAATTAGTTATTGATCATTTCTGTTTTTCCAAATAATATAAAAATTTTCCACTTTAGTTCAGATCTGTCTCGAAGAGATGAAAAATTTAAAATACTGTTCCAAATTTTTCACAGAAGATAAAAAAGTTCAAGTTCTCTTCTGAATTTTACCAAAGAACACAATTCAATTCTAATTTCTCCAGAGAAAACAAAAATTTTCCACTTCAGTTCTCTATTTCACAAAGACATAAAGAAATTTCAAGTTCAATTCTAAATTTTTCGGTGAAAGATAGAAAAAGTAATACCATACTTGTGAATATTTTCCCGGAAGATAAAAAGTTCTAGTTCAATTTAAAATTTTCTCAATGAAGTGAAGAAAAGTTCATGTTCCCTTCTGAACTTTACCAAAGAACACACTTCAATTCTAATTTCTCCAGAGAAAATAAAAATCTTCCACTTCAGTTTTAAGTTCCTCAAAGACATAAAGAAATTTTAAGTTCTATTTAAATTTTTCCGTAGTAAATAGAAAAAGCTATACCATAGTTGTGAATATTTTCCCGGAAGATAAAAAGTTCTAGTTCAATTTTTAATTTTCTCAATGAAGTGAAGAAAAGTTCAAGTTCTATTCTGAATTTTCTCAATGAAAAAGAAATTAGTTATTGATCATTTCTATTTTTCCAAATAATATAAAAATTTTCCACTTTAGTTCAGATCTGTCTCGAAGAGATGAAAAGTTTAAAATAATGTTCCAAAATTTTCACAGAAGATAAAAAGTTCAAGTTCTCTTGTGAATTTTACCAAAGAACACAATTCAATTGTAATTTCTCCAGAGAAAACAAAAATCTTCCACTTCAGTTCTCTATTTCACAAAGACATAAAGAAATTTAAAGTTCAATTCTGAATTTTTCGGTGGAAGATAGAAAAAGTAATACCATACTTGTGAGTATTTTCATGGAAGATAAAAAGTTCTAGTTCAATTTAAAATTTTCTCAACGAAGAGAAGAAAAGTTCAAGTTCTCTTCTGAATTTTACCAAAGAACACACTTCAATTCTAATTTCTCCAGAGAAAATAAAAATCTTCCACTTCAGTTTTAAGTTCCCCAAAGACATAAAGAAATTTAAAGTTCTATTCTAAATTTTTCCGTAGTAAATAGAAAAAGCTATACCATAGTTGTGAATATTTTCCCAGAAGATAAAAAGTTCTACTTCAGTTTTTAATTTTCTCAACGAAGTGAAGAAAAGTTCAAGTTCTCTTCTGAATTTTCTCAATGAAAAAGAAATAAGTTATTGATCATTTCTATTTTTCCAAATAATATAAAAATTTTCCGCTTCAGTTCAGATCTGTCTCAAAGGGATGAAAAATTTAAAATACTGTTCCAAATTGTTCAAAGAAAGTAAAAAAGTTCAAGTTCTCTTCGGAATTGTACCTCAGAAGCCAGTTCAATTGTAATATCTCCAGATAAAACAAAATTATTCCACTTCAGATCTCTATTTCACAAAGACATAAAGAAATTCAAATTTTAATTCTAAATTTTTCGGTGGAAGATAGAAAAAGTAATACCATACTTAGTAATACCATACCATAGTAATACCATATTCACCATGAAGATAAAAATTTCCACTTTAATTCTAAATTTTCTCAATGAAGTGCAAATTGTTCAAGTTCTCTTCTAATTTTTCCAAGAAAATAAAAAGGTTCCGCTTCAGTTCTGTTTTTTTCTCAAAGAGATGAAAAATTTAAAGTTCTATTTTAATTTAAAATTAAATTTTATCTCCTTTGTCTTATGGATTTACCCATCAAATTTTTAAATTAGAAAATGATTGACTCGTTCTACTATTAAAGACAATAGTTCAAATTTGTTCATCTAACCTCCAAAACAATAGGTTGGGTTAGGTATAAATAAATATTAATAAATAAATAGAAACATTTCTACATGTTTAAGTTAGGTTAGGTTAGGTTAACTTATCATGAGCGCTCATGATAAGTTAACCTAACCTTTTCTGGCAGTATGGTTAGGTTAGGTTAGGCTAGATTAAGTTAGGTTAGATTAGTTTAGGTTAAGTTAGGTTAGGTTAGCCTACGGACGCTTCTCTTAGGTTAGGTTAGGTTAGGTGAGAGACATGCAACAAGTTAGGTGTATGATTAGGTTAGGTTAGATTAAGTTAGGTTAGGTTAAGTTAGTTTAGGCTAGGTTAGCCTACGTACGCGGGTGTACTTAGGCTAACCTAGCCTAACCTAACTTAACCTAACCTAACTTAATCTAACCTAACCTAATCATACACCTAAGTTTTTGCCTGTCTCTCACCTAACCTAACCTAAGTGAAGCGTATGTAGGCTAACCTAACCTAACTTAACCTAACCTAATCTAACCTAACTTAATCTAGCCTAACCTAGCCATACTCGCTGGAAAAGGTTAGGTTAACTTATCATGAGCGCTCATGATAAGTTAACCTAACCTAACCTAACTTAAACATGTAGAAATGTTTCTATTTATTTATTAATATTTATTTATACCTAACAGAAGAGAACTTGAACTCTTCTTCACTTCGTTGAGAAAATTTTAAATTGAACTAGAACTTTTTATCTTCCGTGAAAATATTCACAAGTATGGTATTACTTTTTCTATCTTCCACCGAAAAATTTAGAATTGAACTTTAAATTTCTTTATGTCTTTGTGAAATAGAGAACTGAAGTGGAAGATTTTTATTTTCTCTGGTGAACTTAGAATTGAAGATTGTTGTTTAGTAAAATTCAGAAGAGAACTTGAACTTTTCTTCACTTCGTTGAGAAAATTGTAAATTGAACTAGAACTTTTTATCTTCCGGGAAAATATTCACAAGTATGGTATTACTTTTTCTATCTTCCACCGAAAAATTTAGAATTGAACTTTAAATTTCTTTACGTCTTTCTGAAATAGAGAATTGAAGTGGAAGATTTTTTTTTCTGGAGAAATTAGAATTGAATTGTGTTCTTTGGTAAAATTCAGAAGAGAACTTGAACTTTTTTATCTTCTGTGAAAAATTTGGAACAGTATTTTACATTTTTCATCCCTTTGAGACAGATCTGATCTAAAGTGGAAAATTTTTATATTATTTGGAAAAATAGAAATGATCAATAACTAATTTCTTTTTCATTGAGAAAATTCAGAAGAGAACTTGAACTTTTCTTCACTTCGTTGAGAAAATTGAAAATTGAAGTAGAACTTTTTATCTTCTGGGAAAATATTCCTAACTATGGTATAGCTTTTTCTATTTACTACGGAAAAATTTAGAATAGAACTTTAAATTTCCTTATGTCTTTGGGGAACTCAAAACTGAAGTGGAAGATTTTTATTTTATCTGAAGAAATTAGAATTGAAGTGTGTTCCTTGGTAAAATTCAGAAGAGAACTTGAACTTTTCTTCTCTTCGTTGAGAAAATTTTAAATTGAACTAAAACTTTTTATCTTCCATGAAAATATTCACAAGTATGGTATTACTTTTTCTATCTTCCACCGAAAAATTTAGAATTGAAATTTAAATTTCTTTATGTCTTAGTGAAATAGAGAACTGAAGTGGAAGATTTTTGTTTTCTCTGAAGAAATTAAAATTGAATTGTGTTCTTTGGTAAAATTCAGAAGAGAACTTTTTTATCTTGCTGTGAAAAATTTGGAACATTATTTTAAATTTTTCATCTCTGAATTGTGAAAAGCCATTTGAAAAGTATTCCTTGGTGTTGGGGCACTCAAAAAGCTTTAAAGTAAATTTGTCGGTGAAAAGGATGAGTACTTCCACTTGTAAAAATGGGTTTAGGATGGACATTATGAAAAGAACTTTTTCTGAAATACGCTTTGAAAAGTATTGCTTGGTGCTGGAGCATTCAAAAAGATATTTTAGTAAAGTTGTGGGTGAAAAGGATGGGTACTTCAAATTGTAAAATGGGCTTAGGAAGGACATTAAGAAAAGAACTTGTTCTGAAATGCCTTTTGAAAAGTATTGCTTGGTGTTGGGGTATTCAAAAAGCTGTAAAGCAAAGTTGTGGGTGAAAAGGATGGGTACTTCAACTTGTAAAATGGGTTTAGGAAGGAGATTAGGAAAAGAACTTGTTCTGAATTGCCCTTTGAAAAGTATTGCTTGGTGTTGGAGCATTCAAAAAGCTGTAAAGTAAAGTTGTGGGTGAAAAGGATGGGTACTTCAATTTGTAAAATGGGTTTAAGACGGTCACTAAGAAAAGAACTTGTTCTGAAATGCCTTTTGAAAAGTATTATTTGATCTTGGGATGTGCAAAAAAGTCGTAAAGTAAAGTTGTGGGTGAGAAGGATGGGTACTTCAACTTGTAAAATGATTTTAGGATGGACATTAAGAAAATAACTTGTTCTGAAAAGATATAATAAAGCATTAAAACAGTATTAAAAAATGGAGAGAGGACTCTTTGGGGACCCGGGGGGTCTTTGGGGGTCCGGGGGGCCCTTGGGGGCCGGGAAGTCCTTTGGGAGCCCGGTGGACCTTTGGGGACCGGGGGCTTCCTTCGGGGTTGGGGTCAGGGGATCGGAGCCCTTTGGGGTTGGGTAGGGGACCTCAAGACACTGTTCAAATAGAGCTTGTGTATTACAATGACAACAGAGTTTTACCCTCAAATCCTCTTCTAAATCCTCTTCTAAAATCAAGTTTTAAAATTGACTCTAACTGTTTCTCCCAAATAATTCCCTAAAATGTTAAAATCAGTTTTGTCAAAATAACCCCTAAACGTAATTTCTGCGTGTTCCTTTTGTTTTGACATCCCTGCGCTGTCACATTTGAAATTCCTATGAAACCCTTTCCCGCGTTAATCTCTTCATCGCTAAGATCAAAACATTCGCCCGGAGATAATTCCCCTTTTGTGGCAAATCAACCAACATTGACATCATCCGTCAGACATTAATAAACTTCGTCCAGAAACAATTCTCCTGGACGAACTCCAAAGACATTCATAAACCTTGACATCATCTGTTCGACATTAATAAACTTCACCCGGAAACAAGTCTCCAGGACAAACACCAAAGACAATAATAAACTTCGCCCCGGAGACAATGTTTCTGGACGAACATCAATTTTTCGGAAATGTGTTCTTCCTGGGGATTCCATGCCCATAAATGATGCCCCGTTGGACTGACAGCACAGGTGTTCTCCCTAGGGACTCTATGCCCATATATGGTGTACTCGTGGGACCTCCTGACCCCTTTCTACTTACCAGTTGGCGTTACAATTTGGTATTGTACTGATTATTGGCACCTAAATATACAGTTTTGTGATTAAATAACGCTAGGCTAGTTTCAGCTTCAGTCTTTTAGTATCTTTGTATAGTTTTCAATTAATAATAAAAAAAATGCAATAAGGTGCCAGAGAAAAGGAAGCCAGCCAGTAACATGTGTATTATCTTACTTATCAAACAATTTACCTCACACTTTATTGTGTGAGCTAAGATTAGGTATTTTGTCTTGGTGGAAGCGACGAGAGACTTCAGAGCCATGGCTAATTGGAGTAAAGCCAAGGAAGATAGTCTCAGTGAGAGACAAAGCAGGCACAGCCCTCTTTCAGAATCATAGGCAGCGCGCTAGCGCTGCCTAAGTAAAGAACGATGTGGGCACAATGTGCTTTTTCTCCAGCCGGGCACTTCGTATCGAAGGAGTTGTCGTAGAAAGTTGAAAAAGGCCTCATTCGATTGAAAATTGAAGTGGCTGGTGCCCTTTTAATTGTCGAAAGTGATTGGAGGGCTAATAGCCCCTCCCCCCCCACCCATCATTCTCCCAAACACATCCAATCAAAATTTTGAGATAGCCATTTTGTTCAGCGTAGTTGATTTCCTTATAGAAAATATGTTTTTGAGGAGGACACTCCTCCACAACCCTCAGGGCAAGGGTTCTAAGTTATGCCCTGGGGGCATAAAGGTTTTTATAGAAGGCGTTGTCGTAGAAACTTCAAAAGAGGCTAATTCTATTGAAAATTCGAAGGGCTAGTACCCTTTTTAATAGTCCAAAATGATCGAAGGGCCACTAGCCGCCCACCACGCCCATTATTTCTGCCAATACAACCAATAAAAGTTTTGGGATAACCATTTTGTCCAGCGAAGTTGATTTTCAAAAAGAAAATATGTTTTTGACGAGGACACTCCCCCAAAACCCTCAGGGCAAGGGTTTTAAGTTATATCCTGGAGGCATATAAGGTTTTTATAAAAGGTGTTGTCGTAGAAACTTCAAAACAGGCTCATTCGATTGGAAATTCAAAGGGATATTGCCTTTTTTAAAATTCGAAAGTGATTGGAGGGCAACTAGTGCCCCCCCACGCCCGGCCGACCCCTAAACACATCCAATCAAAATTTTGAGATAGCCATTTTGTTCAGCGTAGTTGATTTCCAGATAGAAAATGTATTTTTGACGAGGACACTCCCCCACATCCCTCAGGGCAAGGGTTTTAAGTTATGCCCTGGGGTATATAAGGTTTTTACAGAAGGCGTTGTCGCAGAAACTTCAATAAAAGCTCATTCGACTGGAAATTAAAAGGGCTAGTGTCCTTTTCAATAGTCGAAAGTGATTGGAGGGCAAGAAGCTCCCCCCCCTCCACACCCATCATTCCCCCAAACACATCCAATAAAAAATTTGAGATAGCCATTTTGTTCAGCATAGTTGATTTCCATATAGAAAACACATTTTACACGAGGACACTCCCCCACAACCCTCAGGGCAAGGATTATAAGTTATGCCCTGGGGGCATATAATGGTTTTAGTGAAATCCTTTTCGTAGAACCTTGGAAAAGGGCTCATTTGATTGGAAATTCAAAGGGCTAGTGCCCTTTTTAATAGTTGAAAGTGATTGGACGGTAACTAACCCCCCTCTCATGCCCATCTATTCCCCAAACACATCCAATCAAAATTTTGAGATAGCCATTTTGTTCAACATAGTTTAAAGTTCTGGAAATTAGATCTTTGAGGATGACAACACCCTCACAGCCCTCAGGACAAGGATTGTAAGTTATGCCCTGGGGGCATATAAAGCTTTTATAGAAAGCGTTGTCGTAGAAACTTCAAAAAGGGCTCATTTGATTAGAAATTGAAATGACTTGTGCCCTTTTTAATAGTCAAAAGTAATTTGAAGGCAACTAACACCCCTTCCACGCCCACCATTTCCCCAAACACATCCAATCAAAATTTTGATATATCCATTTTGTTCCACGCAGTTAAAGTTCAGGAAATTATACCTTTGAGCAGGACACCCCGCTCACAGTCTTCAGAGCAAGGGTTATAAGTTATGCCCTTGGGGCGTATAAGTTTTTATTGAAATCTTTGTCGTAGAAACTTGAAAAAGGGCTCATTCGATTGGAAATTCAAAGGTCTAGTGCCCTTTTTAATAGTCGAAAGTGATTTGAGGCTAACTAGCCCCCCTCTCTCGCCCACCTTTTCCTCAAACACATCCAATTAAAATTTTTAGATAGCCACTTTGTTCAGTGTTGTGGATTTCCAGATAGAAATTATGTTTTTGAGGAGGACACTCCCCCACAGCCCTCCGGGCAAGGGTTGTAAGTTATGCCCTGGGGGCATATAAAGCTTTTATAGAAAGCGTTGTCGTAGAAACTTCGAAAAGGGCCCATTCGATTAGAAATTGAAATGACTTGTGCCCTTTTTAATAGTCAAAATTAATTGGAAGGCAACTAACACCCCTTCCACGCCCACCATTTCTCCAAACACATCCAATCAAAATTTTTAGATAGCAATTTTGTTCCACGCAGTTAAAGTTCAGGAAATTATACCTTTGAGCAGGACACCCCGCTCACAGTCTTCAGAGCAAGGGTTATAAGTTATGCCCTTGGGGCGTATAAGTTTTTATTGAAATCTTTGTCGTAGAAACTTGAAAAAGGGCTCATTCGATTGGAAATTCAAAGGTCTAGTGCCCTTTTTAATAGTCAAAAGTGATTTGAAGCTAACTAGCCCCCCTCTCTCGCCCACCTTTTCCTCTAACACATCCAATTAAAATTTTTAAATAGCCACTTCTGTTCAGTGTTGTGGATTTCCAGATAGAAATTACGTTTTTGAGGAGGACACTCCCCCACAGCCCTCAGGGCAAGGATTGTAAGTTATGCCCTTGGGGCATATAAGGTTTTTACTGAACGAGTCGTCGTAGAAACTTCGAAAAGGGCTCATTCGATTGGAAATTGAAATGGCTAGTGCCCTATTTAATAGGCGAAAGTTATTGGAAGACAACTAATACCCAGTCCACGCCCATGAGGTCCCCTTAAATGTCGAATAAAATTTTGTAGAGAGCCATATTGTTCAACGAAGCTCAAAGCTCAGGAAATAAAACATTTGAACAGTACACACCCACAACAGCCTTCAAGACACGGGTTCTCAGTATTGCCCTGGGGGAATATAAGGTTTTTATTGAAATGTTTGTCGTAGAAACTTGAAAAAGGGCTCATTCGATTGGAAATTAAAATGACTAGTTCACTTTTAATTATCTAAACGTGATGGGAACGCAACAAGACCCCCTCTCACGTCAAACTTTTCTCCAAAGACATCCAACCAAATTTTGTAGATAATCAGTTTCATAAATGTAGGGGTAATTTTTCAGAAGTAGGTCTTTAAAGATGACAACCCATCCCCCCCCCCACAACCCTCAGGGTAAGGGTTTTAAGTTATGCCCTGGGAGCATGTAAGGTTTTTATTTAAATTAATGTTGTAAAAACATCCAAAAGGGCTCATTCAATTGAAAATTGAAAGGGCTATTGCCCTTTTAATAGTTGAAAGTGTTTGAAGGGCAAATAACCCCCCTCTCACACCCACCATTTCCCCAAACACATCCAATCAAAATTTTGAGATATCCATTTTGTTCAACGTAGTTGAAAGTTCTGGAAATTAGGTCTTTTAGGATGATGACCCCATCAGAGCTTTCAGTGCAAGGGTTATAAGTTATGCCCTGGGGGTATATAAGGTTTATATAGAAATTTGTTTTATAAATTTGAAAAGCGGCTCATTTGATTGGAAATTTAACTTGCCCTTTTTAATAGTCGAAAGTAAGTGGAGAGTAATTCCCCCCCCCCCCAGGGCGAAGGTTGTAAGTTATGCCCTGGAGGCATATAAGGTTTTTAATGATAGAGTTGTCGTAAAAACTTCAAATGGGGCTCATTCAATTGGAAATTGAGAGGGCTAGCGCCCTTTTTAATAGTTAAAAGTGATTGGACGGTAACTAACCTCTCTCTCACACTCACCATTCCCCCAAACATATCCAATCAAAATTTTCTGATAGCCATTTTGTTCAACGTAGTAGAAAGTTCTGGAAATCATGTCTTTGAAGATGACAACCCCCCCCAGCCCTCAAGGCGAGGGTTGTAAGTTATCCCCTGGGGGCATATAAGGTTTTTATTGAAAGCGTTGTCCTAGAAACTTCAAAAGGGCTCATTCACTTTTAAATTGAAAGAGCTAGTTGAAAGTGATTGGATAGTGACTAACGCCCCTCTCACACTCACCATTTTCCCAAACACATCCAATCAAAATTTTGAGATAGCCATTTTGTTTAACATAGTTGAAAGTTCTGGAAATTAGGTCTTAGAGGATGACAACCACCCTCTCAGCCCTTAGAGTAAGGGTTGTAATTTATGCCCTGGGGGCATATAAGGTGTTTATAGGAAGTGTTGTCGTAGAAACTCAAAAAGGGGCTCATTCGATTGGAAATCGATAGGGTTTGTGCTCTTGTCAATAGTTGCAAGTTATCGGACAACGTGGCATTTTTATAGCAAAGAACGATGAGGGTATGATATATTATTTTTTTGTTGTTGTTGTTGTTTAGCCCACGACCCATCTCATCAACGATAAGATCATAGAGACTTCGTAAGGGATTCGTCTATTTGAAAAAAAAAAGGGTTGATGCCCTTTTTAATAGTCGAAAATGATTGGAGGAAATTTAATCCCCCTCCCACGCCCACCCTCCATTTTGACTTTATGTTTAAAAACTAATTGTTGCCATAAGATTAAATCAAAATGCACTCTGTTAATGCTAATTCCCAATAAGGCATTTCAGCAGTATCCCAAGAATGACTGAGGGTTTTATATTCAAACTTTTGGGGCTGCTTCTGCTCTTAAAATTTAACCAAGTCAAAACAGCGTAAGTGTATCCAAGCTATCAAAGAAAGTAAACAGATTTTTTTGCGAATGGTATCAAGTTTTCCATTTCAGGTCAACTAGACGAGGTATGAAACTAAATTAAACACTTTTCAAAACCCCATGCCTTCCCAAGGCCAGAACATAATTTGCACTTTACTGAAAAAAATACAAATGAATGTGCATTGTCGGTTTAATATACATATACTGATATTTGGTAATCAAAATCTTCATATTATTTGATTTATTAAAGTTATAAAAGCAAAAATATTTATATTTTTTTCAGTAAAGTGCAAATTATGTTCTGGCCTTGGGAAGGCATAGGGGTTTTGTGCCCAACTTATGTTAATTTATGCTCGTTTTGAGTTTAACTCGGTTATTTATTGTAATTTCTGTTCGTTTTGAGTTCATTTATTTATCGATGCTGATTTGTGGCAGTTTCACGCTTGGTAGACTATTTGATTTTATTTTTTCTCATTTTTTGTTTAATGGAGTTGTTAACTTTTCTTTGAAAAACTTATTTTGTGGAAAAAGTTTTTTAATTAATTGTATAGAAACGATGTCATTTCACTTGTTGATAGATAGTCCATCATCCGTCCTTGGGCAGAACTGAGGTAGATAGGCATGGAGTAAGGGTATTCAAAGGAGCTTTGTCTACTCAAAAAGCCTACTGGAATCACATTGGGGATTATCGAGATTTTTGGGTTGACTTATTACGGACAATATCCGCTGTGAGCTAAACTGCTTGTTTAGACTAGCTAAACAAATATTTACAATTTAATTATTCTATAGACCCAATCCTAGAATCACATAGTAGCCATTGTAAAATTTTAGATGAACTGCGTATCGTGGATAGTGTCCTAGTAATTTTCGTTCTTTGAATTGAACAAACTTAGGGAATTTTACATGCATAGAATCACCATAAAAAATCCTTTTATGTATATATACCAATTAAAACTCCCTTTTTAAAGAGTTTTTGGCCCTTTAGTGCCAGTTGCTCCTTACTTACAGTTTCTCATACCACAATCTGCCGTTTTCTGATAAATATTAAAATTATTCCTGAACATATTTTCATGGTAATGCAAAGGGCGATAGAGCCAAGCGTACATTTCTCTACATACTACACAGAGTTATGGTGCAATAGCCCTTAACCTCAACGTTTTCATCTGCAAGATCCCCACGATATCTACAACTTCCCCAGAATCCCCGCTCTGCAGATTTTTCCAAAAAGAGGATGACACTTCAGGCCACTTACTGACAAATTGCAGCGCTCCAGAGATACAACCCAATAAAATCTTTCTACTGCTGCTGGAAGCATTTCGGGGTCTAGGTCCCTCAGCAGAAAAACCCCTCATGCAGCTAAAGTTGGACCAGTAATCCCAGAGGGAGATCTACTTAACCTTCTTGAATTTCTACGATCTTACAGACTGCTAGATACACTGTTGTAGGCCGTTTGAACCTCTGTGAAGTCGTCGTTTGTTGACAGTGGGCTAGTACCTGAAGGTGAAGGCCTCTATTTTAGAAGAAGAAGAAGGGATTAAAACAATTTTGTTCCTTTAATTTGAAAGGTGGCCTGAATGTTAATTTACTATTTGGTTTGCTCGTATATTATAGGCTATGCAGGTTCAATGCTGATCTAAGTAGACTCAGCATTCACCCGTGGGCTATAGTTTTTGTCCATTAGGATATTTATTTATTTATTAATACCGACAGCGGTAAGCTAGGCTATACAAAAAGCTTGTCGCACTAATATGAGTAATGAGTGGTAGCCTAGGCTAACACTTTTGTGCTTCCCCTCCTGAACTAAATATTAGGCTATCAACGAGTAGCCTACCAAAAGAGAAGTGCCATTTGATCTCCTATTCATTATTCCTTCTAACTATAGGCCTAATAGCCTAGTATGGCTGTGACAATTGCATCCCAGCCCTCCTGCTCCATAGGGTAGCGTAATAGCCTAGCCTAGGGCCATAGTTCAAGCTTATTCCTAGGCTATGCAAAAAAGCTGTTTGTCTTTTGTTTTCTTTACTAATTTGCATTGGTTTACTCATTGATGAGTAAGAAGTTCTCAAGTGCCCCACTTATGGTTTAGGCCTAATACCAGATTTCTTGAGTTGTTGGGGTGTATCTCCCCCTTATTTTCATAAATGAGGCAAATTTTCTCAAGCTTGTAGCTTTTTAATGGATAAGATTAGGTAAATTTGTACTTTTCAGCATAGTTTAGCTAGCATAGAAGTTAAAACATTAGGTCTACTTGATAATATTTTTTATTCCCTTTCATGATTCAACAATTACTTCTGAGGAAAATTACATTTTGAGCCCTTAATGGGACCCCAAAAGGCTTAAACAGTCCATAGCAGCCTAACCAAATGTTTGTTTTTAGTTTTCTACACTGTTAAGAATATGAGTTGAAGATGGATTTGAAGCATAAGCTAAGGTATTATTTAATTATACAGTTATATTATTTTTTTTGTGTGAAATGAAATAGTAAGTTTTGGTGGAAACTATTACTACCAACAACTCATTACAGCAGATAGCTGCCTGAGTCCTGTGCACTCTATTCCTTGACACTACTCTATTGGTATACTCTTAGACCCTCCTGTGAAAAGACCATAGACCTGCCTGTAAAAGACCATTTTAAATATTTTCTTATGATCTTTTCCAACCTAATTTGAGGATTGTCTCCATTTTGTTTGGCCTCAACTGGATTGCCAAAAACCATGGCTCTGGGTAACCTATTATCCTTCAACAATAAAAATTAACCCTTATGACCTTTGACATGAAAAAAAACAACAACACAGAGATATAAAAAATACAACATTAAAATGGGGCAATTTTCAGCCAGTGGACAAAAAGAGGCATAAAGACAATAACAGATATTTCAGTAAGGACCTCTGCTCAACTGTTCTCAGTGGTTAAAAAAACCTTTTGATGTGAATTTTAACAGAGTGACTGAAATGCATATCTAATACTATTCTTAGACATTGGAAAACATCTGTCATAACTTCTTCTACTTTTTGAAGCACTCATGTTTTAGAGCCATACTTAACAAATTTCATTTCTACAACTTCTAGATCTTAGAATCTTAATTTCAAAACACATCTTCAAGTTCTTTCAGTCTTTTTCTTTCAACCGTAATAAAGCACCCTGTACTATGACTGTTCCTTACTTTATATCCTCATTGCATCCACCATCCTTGCTAAAAATGCTAGTCTACATAAGTAGGGAATAGGCAGGTGAAGGTACTGTTGCCCCCTAGATCTCATAGCCTCCCTGTAGATTTGGAAAAAAACAACATATTTTTGGTTTGGAGAAATACCTTCCCCTCACATTTTCTTGAATTGGTGCCCATGGTAGGTGAAGGGGTCCACCTTGGTAATTTTAATGGTTATTAATGTACTTTCTTTGTCCACACTAATTCTAAATTTCAGGGACTTGGTTTGTCTTAAAACTAACCTTATTATGAACTCACCTAACCCCCCCCCCCCCACTTCCTCTCTTCTGCATACAAGATGTTTTGTCTGAATTTTTCCTGAAAATATAGAATACCAATAAATTTGTTACATGTAAGAAATAACAAGATACAAAAAATACTGGTTCAGTGTCCTATAAGGCCCTGTGGAGAAGAAAGAGGTAAGAGGTATATGACAAAGCTCCTTTCTGACAGAAATTTAAACCAAAAACATTTTCTGATCTAATTGTATGTGTAAAATACCTTAAAAATGCCTAACTAGTAATAATCTGAGTACAACTCACAAGCTCCTCAACCCTTTCAACAGTGTAGTTGAAACTAATGGATAAGAATCCAAGCTTGTTAGCATTAAAATGTTGGCTTGTGAAAGGAAACTAAGTGTATGTTTGTGTCAAATTTTAAGTTGTTGTCCTAGGCCTACACTAACAGCAAAGGTTAAAAAATGAAAAATTTTGCTCTTTCTATCTTTGATGTTATAAGTTAAAATATCTTAGCAATAAGAATTAGTGCTAGATTGCATCACTCAAGTCTTGCCCTGTAGGATAATAACTGTTGAAATCTTCTTTTAAGGTCATTTTTGTCAATGGTTCATCTAAGGATCAATTTACTGTCCAAGTGAGTAACATTGTGCTGAATTTTATGCTTAAATTCTCCTACTAATTTCTGATATCCCATTATAACTCCTCTGTTCTTGCACATTTTGAAATTGAGCTGGGGGAGGGGAGCAAGGTTGAGGCTAAAGCCCCTCTATAAATATCAAATTTTAAATTATGATTTTTGTAATTTCTTATGTTTTTATATCAATCAATCAATCAATATACAATGTAATTTGTATATTTCCCGTGTTTCTTTTTGTAATTTTATCTGTCATAAATAAGCTCTTTTTTAGACTAATTTAAAAAGCTTTTTCCACAAAACAAGTGTTTCAAAGAAAAATAAAGAGCTCCATTAAGCTGAAAATGAGTAGAAATAAATTCAAATAATCTTCAAGAGTAAAACTACCACAAATCACCATCAATAATGAATGATACCCAAAACGAACAGATGTTACATTAAATAATCAAGCCAAAATCAAAGCAAGCAACAACCAACATTAGTAGGACTGACAACCCCCATGCCTTCTCAAGACCAGAACATAATTTGCACTTTGCTGAAAAATCAAAACAAACAAAAATAAAATGACCATGAATTGTCAGTTTAATATATATATATATATATATATATATATATATATATATATATATATATATATATATATATATATATATATATATATATATATATATATATATACAGCTACCCCCCCCCCCCCACACACACACACATGTCGTATTGTCCCGAACTGCATCTAATATAAAATTTGCCATATATATATATATATATATCTTGAGAAGGCATGGGGGTTGCCAGCCCTACTCATGTTAATTTCTGCTTGTTTTGAGTTTGACATGGTTATTTATTGTAATTCTTGTAAAATTTTATACCTCCTCAAGTTGACCATGAAAATTGAAAATTATTATCATTCCCAAAACATCCTATCCATGATCTTTGACAACCTGGATACACTTACACTCTTTTGATTAATTTAAATTGTAAGAGCAGAAGTAGGTTCCTTTTGATTTAGTTTTAAAGCATAATGGGTAAGTTGCATAATTCTGGGGATTGACATACCCAATATCCCTTGAGACATAATTGCTGGATCATTCTACTATGCTGAACAAAATAGTTGTCTCAAAATTTTGACTGGATGTGTTTAATTTTTTAGAACTTTTAATTTGAATCAAATTTGCTCCTTAAAAGTTTCAATTTATTTCCAGCTATTGTAGAGTGGCACTGCCTATGATATTGCTTATATGCCCTTTTTAAAACCTGTATGCGTACAGGACCAGATTTAAAGCTTTGATGCTCTTAGGCCCAAGCGTTTTTGCTGCTCCATTTTTGTAAGATTTTTGGGGAAGTCCCCAAAAATTTTGGGATGTTGGAAACATTGAAGAGAATGCAACTGATGAGCCAAAAGTAATGAAAGAGAGAGGAGCTTGCACATATTGCCTTTTGGTCAGATGATCTTCCCCTTTAAGCTTTCTCTGAAAGTTCCTACTTAATACCCAAATCAATTATCGAGGTACACTCTTTTGACAATGTACATGCATATAGCCGTCTAGGCCCCACCCTCAGGGTACCTTCCTAGACCCCACCCTCTTCCTCATTTACATAAATGATATGACAAAGGAAGCCACAAATAACATCACGCTTTACGCTGATGACTCCAAGCTTTTTTGGAACAGCTGTTCAACAAAGCCTGCAATCAGACCTCCAGAAGATCCAGAAGTGGACAGGTGAATGGCTACACGAGTTCAACATGGATAAATGCAGTGTGCTTCATCTTGGCAATAACAATCCTCATCACCAGTATACCATGCATGACCAGAAGGCGCAGTCTGATATTCAGCTACAAACCAGTCGTGAAGAACGAGACTTGAGAGTAATTGTTGATGAGCAACTGAAGTTCCATGGGCATTGGCAACAAGCGGTGTCAAAAGCTAACTCAAGTCTAGGCCTGCTGAAACACGCTATCACCACCTGCTCCCATACTGTCTTCCTGAGACTTTACAAGGCCTTTGTTAGGCTGCTCTTGGACTTTGAAACATGTCTGACCTCCTCTACTTATAATCATGACACCATACTAACTGTAGGAGTTCAAAGACATACCACAAAATGCATCATGAGTCTGCAAAATATGCAGTATGATAAGAGACTGGAACACCTAAAACTACCAATGCTTGTCTTCAGATGTTGCAGATGTTATATGATGCTGACCTACAAATATAATAATCAACCAAACAACACCCTCCTCAGGTCAACACACCACTAGACACTCATAGAAGCTAGCAAAGCAAAGAGTGAAGATCAGAATGCGCCAACACTTTTTTACCAAGCGCATCACCAACAACTGGAACAAACTTCAAGGCAAAACCATGACTGCACCCACTAGTGCCTCCTTCAAGTCAAGACTTGACAAAGAATGGAACAACAAGCTATGGAAATATAAGTGGGACAGTCCATCCGTCTCAGCTGTCAACTAATGCAGCATCATTGGGCACATATCACAGTGACGTTCCAAATTACCATCATTGACGCGGAGCAAAACGGATCCAGCATGGATCTTATTTCGCTCCAAAGTGCAAATTAAGGTAATTAATTAATTAAGGTAACAGCATCATTTTATTTATTTCAAATTTCCATCAACGTTTTAAATTAAATAGTGGGGTAGTAGTAGTGGTAGCAGTAGTAGTTATGGTAGCTGGAGTAGTAGTGGTATCATGGAAATATTGCCTTTTTGGTCATCTCCTTTATCATTTTCTGAAAGTTCCAAATTAATATATTCAGTCATTCCTGAGTCATGCCCTTTTAACAGTCTGTATACATATAACATGTCTTGATTTAGTTCAACACTCTACTCAACATTCTCCTAAAGTCTCACCTGAATGCCCTCTGTCTTTTTGGAAAGTAAAGTTCAAAATACTTACCTTTTTCAATAAGATATACTAAATGTAAATAATGAACAAATTGCCCTGAGGACTGTGTGGAGGTTGACATCCCCAAAGGCATAATTACTGGATCTTTCAATAGGTAGTCAGCGTTTACCCCCCCCCCCCCAAAAAAAAATACCCCTACGCGGAAAATACCCTGCCCCCGGGGTTTACCCCCTGGAAAATACTCCCCGTGGACCCCCCCCCCCCTGTGGAAAATAAGGTTTTCTAAATTAAATAATTTTTATAAGTTTTCTTGTTTTATTTTCTGTTGGGGGAAAGAATTTTGGTATTTGTGTATTATACACTACTCACTCAAGTTTACGCCATATAAAACTCCAGAGCAAATCGGTTTCTTCGTTACTTTCTTTCAGCTTTGCATGAGACAAGACAAAGACAAGTGACAGAATAGATGGGAAATATATAATTTGGGCTATATATTTGCACATAAGGAGGGGAAAGTATTTGGACAGTTTGAAGTCAGGAAACAATTCTTAGTTCATAATAAGTAGAATAATTGTACCTAACACATTTTGAATGCAGACCTGCTGTACTTTACCCCCCCCCCCCTAATGTGAAAATATATAGCCCTCCAACTGAAAGTAATGAGCTTCTCCCGAAGTCATATATATATATATATATATATATATATATATATATATATATATATATATATATATATATATATATATATATATATATATATATATATATATATATATATATATATATATATATATATATATATATATATATATATATATATATATATATATATATATATATATATATATATATATATATATATATATATATATATATATATATTTATATATATATATATATATATATATATATATATATATATATATATATGAAAATTAATCAGAAAAAAGTTAATTAGATTACTTGAGCTAGAATATAGCTTAATTTTATGACCTACATATGTAATAGTTTATATTTATAGCATTGGATTCATTAGTTTCAGAAGCAAGGATGCATACGGTCAAATTGCATCTGTTATCCTTAGCAATGCTAGATTGGCTTTTAGTTTTGAGAAGGAAGGATGCATAAGGTCAAATTACATCTGTTATCCTTAACAATGCTAGATTATTTTGAGGTACTTAGCTTTTAGTTTTGAAAAGTAAAGATGCATAAGGTCAAATTGCATCTATTATCCTTAGCAATGCTAGATTAGCTTTTAGTTTTGAGAAGCAAGGATGTATAAGGTCAAATTGCATCTGTTATCCTTAGCAATGTTAGATGATTTAGAAGTACTTAGCTTTTAGTTTGTTATAGTGACCATACTTTGTTCTTGATCTGTATTGAAGCTAGTTTTATGTGTCCACTTGGAGATAATCAGCTAAGCCTGAGTGAGATAATGGTATCTATGTCAGTATATTTTAATTAAATATTTAATCTTTAGAAATAATTAGGTTATTATTTAATATGATGTATTCTTTGCAGTCTACTTTCCATAATTCTCTGTTGTGATTTCCATAACTCTGTTACTAAGGCATTATATTTTTATCATATTTTGGTATATGTCACTATGACTAACTTTAGTTCTTTAGTGGGGTTGCTATAAAATGTAGCCTAAGTACCATAATTTCTATCATCATTTGTAAATCTGCTTTCATTTTATTGTTTTGGCTTTATTGTCTTAACTTATGTTCATGGCCTCCCTCAAGCCACTCGGCTTGTTCCCAGGTGGCCATAGGAGAACGCTCACATATATGGTGGGTACCTTCCTAGGAGGCACGGACCTAGGGGGGACCTTGTCCCTGGGGGTCCATAATAGAAACTGGGGCACCCTCAGCGAGGACATAAATAGAGGCAGAGGAGGGAGGAGGCCCCACAAATATACACTTAATAGGGCCCACCGGTGTGTCCACAAGTCCCATGAGTTACAAACCTTCTCCCATTAATGGGTTATATTGCATGGTGATGCAGAACACAATTGTGGGAGGATCCTCTATAGGAAGACAACTGCGGCAGGACGTAAGATCCAATTTTATGGACAACTACCTCTGCAAAGGGCTGCCTCGACCCTTTCGGGGTACCTGCAAGACTGGGGACCTTACACTCAATTCTATTCCCACTTGAGGAGTGGCGCCCATCGAGAAAATTATAGCCTAGTAAATGACACAGCATTTGCACAGGATTCTGATTAATGGACAATTCTTCAGGGCATGGTATGATTTGATTGGCGTTTTCGGGCTGAAAAACCTCTTCCTAGCTAATTTATGGACGATGGGTTGCCTCCCCCTAGTAGCATAATATTTGTAGGCATAAATATATAATGAGTCGGAGGTAATAGGCTTGAGATTATCTGAGCAGGATTTCGACTCTTGTTGATAGAAGAGCATCGCCAAGTGCTGAAAACCATGTTGTGACCAAGATGGGCCCAGGATTGCACAAAGCCTCCATTCATGGAGGTCCCAGGGACTTCTTGTTGTCTGGTTCTAAGCTGGCTTAAGCGCTTTGGTGTAGACTTGAGAAGATATGTGATCCCCATCCTGCACTAGATCCAGGATCATTGCTTTTCCTGAGGCCAAAATAATTTCAATGATTTAAAGAACATGAACATTGGAGCTTGTAACGTTACAGCATTAAAAAATTACCATCGTATCTAAATTTCGATTGATGAATTTAGACGACTCAAAGTGGACTTATCAGGAATCTCAAAAACTCATATCCCTAGGGTAGCAAGCATGGAAGTAGGCCAAAAAGACTTTATTTACTCAGGAAGGACGGATGGGGGTATACAAGCAGAGAATGCTGCTCATGATTAATCAGGTAATTGCCAGATCTTCTTTCGGCTTGGAAGATATTTATAATAGAATACTCATCGCTCATTTTATGACTAAAAAGTTCAGGGTATCAGTTATAGTAGTATATGCCCCTGTAGAACCGACTGACAGGGATACTAGTGACTCAAATGAATTTTACTTACAGTTACAGGAGCAAATAGACAGGGTCCCAGGTAGAAATATGATGTTTTTACTAGGGGATTTTAACGCCCATGTTGGTAGAAATAGGGATAGATGGTATCCTAGCCTAGGTAAACTTGGTGTAGAAAAAGAAAATGGTAATGGATACAGACTTTTGTAATTTTATAGGTATAACAATCTAGTTATAACCAATAGGCTACAGTGCTTGGTCATAAAATGGCTCATAAGTCAACATAGTATTCACGTGATGGTAAGACAGCAAACCTTATTAATTAGATTATAGTAAACCAAAGACTGGCAGGACCAATACAAGATATTAGGGTATATAGAAGTGCTGTTATTGATGTTAAAAGTAAAGATCACCATCTAGTAGTGTCAAGGGTTAATTTAAAGCTGAAATTTCTGAAGGGTAACTATCTCCTGGGAAGTTATGATGTTGGTAGACTCCAGGATAAGAATTTGAGAGAAACTTTCCAGGAACAGTTGAATACTAAACTTGAGAGTTTAAAATTTGATAATGTGGAAGATGGTTGGAATAATTTTAGAAAAATAATTTGTGAAGTTGCTGAAAGTGTCTTAGGGAAGAAAGCTAGGACTGCAGCAAAGAATATTAGTGAAAAAGCGTTATGTTTAATAGAAAGGACACAGGACTTGTGTACAAGAATTATCTGAGTGATAGATCATATGAGAACAATAGAAATGTAAAGAAAGTGGAGAAAGCATTAAAATATGAACTAAGGAAGTTTGAAGTACAGGCCGTGGATAAAATTGCCGAGTACCTGGAATACGCTGCTAGAAGGCAAAATAGTAAACCAAATTGTACTTGCATATCAATGAATTAAGAAAGAGTTCTCTATTAAGACCTTGCCCTGCTAAAGACAAGAATTGGGCAGCTGTTCTTGGGAAGGGATGAATTAAAGAGGGATGAGCAAAACATCCTGACAGTTCACTAGATAGTTGTGAAGTTGATTTACCAAATATAGAGGATCGTGACAAAGTACTGGATACCTTTGACGTAACGGAAGCTCTGCGTTTCGTCCAATAATCACCAACAAAGTTATAAGGATTCGAAAATGATAAGGCTCCAGGTGCTGATAGTGTGGTAAATGAGTTTCTTAAATATGGTGGCTCTGAGGTTAGAAATAAGTTACTGAAGTTTATGAATATGATTTTTGAAAAAGGGGAAGTACCCAAAGATTTTAGGAAAACCTTAATTAAGCCACTTTATAAGAAAGACGATACAGGTGAGTGTGGTAATTATCGAGGCATTAGTCTGGTCTCTGTAGGTATTAAATTACTTAGTAATATGATACTTTTTAGACTGAGAGATTCCATAGCCTTATTAGAAAACCAGAATGGGTTTTGGACCCAGAATTAAAAGTTGTAAAGAATAAAGCGAAGTTTTGGCTACGAATATGGGTGTCTTGCGATTGGCCAAATCGAGGAGCTGTCTTCGATCTGAAGCAAAGTACCGAGCGTGCTTATAAAAAACGTTTACGGCAGTCTAGGGTATCTGGTTTTGATTTTCCTGCCGCGAGACAGGAGTGGTCTCATGTTATGAATTTGGATAAGCTTAGTAGTGATTTTTCTGAAAGTCCTATAGCAGTTCATACTTGGGTGTCGTATTATAATGATATTTTTGGCAAGGTGAACCGGGAAGTTGAAAAGCTTTTTAGTAACCTTCTTGAATCGTGTTTGCCTAATCGTATTTCTCAGAGTAATGTATGACCAGTTTCTACTGTTGATATTGGTCAAGCTATTAAGAACATGCAATCTAGCTCTGTTGGTCAAGACGGAATTTTTTCTTATCATCTAAAAGTACCGTAGTTTGCCCAACTTTGATAGATCATCTTCAGCTACTGTTTCAGATGTGTTTATCTACTTCTATAGTTCCCGACAGTTTTCTCTGTGGCACAGTCACCTCGGTTTTGAAGCGTGGAAAAACTTCGTCAGAGTGTAGTTCTTATCGACCGATTACTGTGTTGCGCACTCTTAGCAAAATCTTTGAATATATTTTTCTCCCTTTCATTTCAGGAAATGTTAATTTTGCTGAAAACCAATTTGGCTTTCAAAAAAGGCTGGTATGTCAGCACGCTCATCGTGTTCTAGCTTCCCTCCTGTTGCAATCTGTTAATGATAAATCTCCTCTTCATATCTGTGCTCTTGATCTTTCGAAAGCTTTCGATAGTATAGTCCACTCACATGCAGTCTATTCCCCTTTTTCCAGCAATATTAACCTTTCTATTGTTGTTTTGTTACGGTACTGGTATTCTAACTCTTTTATTCGGGTAAAATGTAATGGAGTAGTTTCTGATTCAAAGGTGTTTCTTCGGCGTGGGGTCCGTCAAGGTGGTGTGCTTTCTTCAACTATATTTAAGTTATATATTGCTCCTATCCATTCATCTTTGCGTCCGACCTTCATTTCTGATGGTATGTCTCGTTACTTACTTATTCGGACGATATTTTCCTTGTCAGTCCTACAAAGGCAGGACTCTCACATTCAGTTAGCTGGATCTCAGATTAGTTCAGATAAACTGGGACGATGTTAGACATTGATAAGTGCGAATATACTTCATTTAATTCGAGTGCAAGTCTCCCTCTTAATTGTGGTTTTTGCTCTATTCCCTGTGTCTTTTTTTTTGGTGGCTTGGTCTTCACATTACTAATAATCTCAAAACACTTCGGGCTCTGACAGTTTCTAATGCAAAAAAAAAATTCGGATTGAATATTCAAAAATTGTTGCAAATAGAGGGAGGTACAATAGAAAAGCGATTGGGAAATTATATTCTTCATTTTGCGATCATTCTATTCTTTTTTTATCAGGTTTTCTTCCAATGCTGAAGTCTAAAGATCTAAACTCTATCCGAACTTATTATTTTAAATTTTCTCGGTTCCTTTTGTGACCCCCTTCTTGGTTCCGGAACCGGCATCTAATATCGCGATTCGGCCTCCCTGATTTACGGGAAAAAGTGACTGTGCTTGCGGCAAAGCTGTCGTTATCTGCAGGTCTTACTGCGCACCATAATTTACGTCGTTTTATGTAAATAATTTTTAAGTGTGTGAGTTTGCTTTTTTGTTGTTTTAAGAGAAGAACAATGCGGTTTTAGAAAAGGTAGAGGATACGTAGACAAAATGTTGACTTTTAGGTTAATAATAGAGAAGTACCAAAGTCGTCAAACACCTTTAGCCCTTAGCTTTATAGATTATGAGCAAGCATTTAATTCTGCTGATAGAAAAGATTTAGTAAAGGTTTTATCCTTGTATGATATACCAGACAAATACATTAAAGTGATTAGTGCTATGTACAAGAATAACAGGATTTTCGTAAGTCGCTAAAGAACCATTGTTTTGATGTGTATATTTTGAATGGATTATTCCACGCCACTTAAGTTTTGTTTTTGAGGAGGGTTTAGTTGCAGCTGAATATGATTATAATTATTATAATTTTGTTGGGTGTTGTTTGGAGGTTCGTTGGTTTTCGGGTCCGATAAGTTGAGCTCTAATTATGTTTTTTTTCTATTTCTTTTTTTTTCTTTTTTTTCTCTTTTTTTTCGGTTTCTTGTTTTTTTTATTTATTAGGAGGGTTTTCTCCCGCACAAGCATTGCTTCAGGGAATCGATGATGCATATATTTTTTTTTAAATAATCCCATTGTTACTTAAAACACTGCTGCGGTTAAGGTAGGAAATGAGGTTAGCAGCTGGTTTTGTATTAAATCAGGAGTTAAGCAGGACTGTGTTCTATCCCCCTTTGTATGGATATTGTGATGGACTTTGTCTTAAGGAGCACAGGAAAGGCAATGGGAGACCACAGAATCAAATAGGGAGGAAAAAGTATCCTGGATTTAGATTATGCTGACCATTTAAGAATCCTAGATGAAAGTGTGAGCAAAATGAATGAGCTTTTAGAGGTTTTGCGAGTTCAGGGTGCTAGAATAGGTTTGAAAATTAATGTTAAGAAGACTAGGTCACTAAGACTAGGAAAAAGTGAAGATGAAAAGGTGACATTGGGTAATGAAAACATTGATCAGGTGGGCAGCTTCACTTACCTTGGTAGTATTATTTGTAAAGATGGTGGGAGTAGTGAAGATGTTAAAAGTAGAATAGCCAAGGCTCAGGGTGTTTTCTCACAGTTAAAAACAAGTTTGGAAGAATAGGAAGATAAGTCTGCAAACCAAGATTAGAATATTAGAAGCTACAGTGATGACAGTGGTCAAGTATGGCTCTGAAGCATGGGCGCTCAGAAAAGCGGATGAAGATTTGCTAGATGTTTTCCAGAGAAATTGATTAAGGATTGTTCTGGTTACCCGGCTGACTGACCATATTTCAGACAATAGGCTGTACGAAAAATGTGGTTCAATACCGCTCTCTTGGGCTATAATGAAAAAAAGGTTGAGGTGGCTTGGGCACGTTGTACGGATGAAGGATGACAGATTGCCGAAGATTGTACTTTTAGGCCAACTGTCTAGGGCTAAACGGAAAGCAGGTTGTCCTCGTCTAGGACTGAAGGATGTTATAAATAAAGATTTAGACGAAATGAGAACTTCGTGGGAGGGTGTAAAAAGGGAGGCTTTCAATAGCTTGGGATGGAGGAGCTGTGTTGACCTCAGGAAGCTTGGTGCTGTGGTATCAAACAGTTCGTGGTAACGAACTGTAAGTAAGGAGCGACCCGGCTCAATGGTAACCAAAACTCTAAAAAACGGAATTTTGATACTATTAGATACATCAAAAGAATCAGATTTTAATTCTTATTTCAAAAATATAAGTTTTATTAAGTCTCATCTTACCCCTCAAAAGTTACGCGCCTGAGAGAATTTGGCCGATTTTCAAAAAAAGGTGGAAAGACCCCCTAAAAGTTATAGAACCTTCATGAAAATCACACCATCTTATTCAGCGTATCAGAGAACCCTACTGTAGAGGTTTCAAGCTCCTATCGACAAAAATGTGGAATTTTGTATTTTTTGCCAGAAGAAAGATCACAGATGCGTGATGCGTTTTTTTTTTCAGGGGTGATCGTATCGACCCAGTGGTCCTAGAATATAGTGGGATGGCTCATTGGAACCGAAATTAAAAGTTCTAGTGCCCTTTTTAAGAGACCAAAAAAAATGGAGGGCAACTAGGCCCCCTCCCAGGCTCATTTTTTCCCCAAAATCACCGGATCAAAATTTTGAGATAGCCTAGCCATTTTGTTCAGCATGGTCGAAAATATTATAACTATGTCTTTTAGGATGACTTAATCCGTCGAAGCCCCCGGGGGGGAGGCTGAAAGTTATGTACTTTACCCAATGTTAACATATAGTATTGGTTATTGGGAAGTATACAGACGTTTTCAGGGGGAATTTTTTTCTGGTAGTGGGGGTGGGGGTGGGTCGGGGGCTATATGGGAGGATCTTTTCATGAAGGAAGTTTTCCTGGGGGAAGGGACATTGCTATGAAGGGGGCGTCGGATTTCCCATCATTATTTAACAAAAGATCAGAAATTAATTATAAAAAAAACAAGTTTTCCAACTGAAAATAAGGAGTAACATCAAAACTTAAAACGAACAGAAAATATTACGTGTATGATTGGGTTAACTCCCTATTCAATACCTCGCTCTTTAAGCCAAAGATTTTTTAGTACTTTCATAAGAACTATGTATTCTAAGTAACGGCAGTTGTGATTAAGGGTTATTTTTAAATAATTGGAACAAAATTTTAACTTTAGCTTCAAGAGCGAGGTATTGACTAGGGGGCAAGCCTCCTAATATACGTATTAAAAATATATGAATATAGTAGTTCGTTAGGTAAGTTAATTCATAAGTTAAGCATATTTATTTCTGATTTGAACGTCCGCAAATATAACTACATATCTGTTAAAAAAGCCACCTAACCAAACAAAAGTTAAATGAGTATGAGAATGTTGCTTTAAATATTTGGCCTTGTTATTAAGGGTTTGTATTTAAGGAATTGGTATAGAAGTTAAACTTTATCTTAAAGAGCCAGGTAGTGACTTAAAGGTGAACTGCTTAATACGTGTTTTGAAAACATATAAATATTGAAGGTCAATACGTAAGTTAATTCGCAAGTTACATATATTTGTTATTAATAAAAACCTTTTTAATTAAAGTTCAACAGGTTTTGAAAAAGACACTTAACCAAAAAAAAGTAAAATCAATATACTCATTTTGTTTTAATTAGTCATGTACGGTGAGCCCAAATCAAAACCTGTATAAGTTCAAAATAGTTCAAAAATTAAATAAAAAAACAAGTTTTTTTTACTGAAAGTAAGGAACGACGTTAAAACTTAAAACGAACAGAAATTATTCCGTATATGAAAGGGGCTGTCCCCTCCTCAACGCCTCGCTCTTTACGCCAAAATTTAACTTTCTCATAAATCAATTTTTTTAAACAATACAATTTTGTTTTAATTGCAAATTTTGTCTTAATTAACTTTAACGAAAATGACACCATCAGATTCAGCTTATCAAAGAACAATATTAAAGAAGTTTCAAACTCCTATCTACAAAAATGTGGAATTTTCCATTTTTAATTAACTTTAACGAAAATCACAACATCACATTCAGTTTGTCAGATAACCCTATTAAAGAAGTTTCATGCTCCTATCTGCAAAAATTTTGAAATTTAGATTTTTTGCTCGAAAAAAGATCACGATGCATGTTTTTTTTTCAGGGGTAATTGTTTCGACCCAGAGGTCATAGAATATTGTGAGAGGGCTCATTCGAACGGAAATTAAAAGTTCTAGTGCCCTTTTTAAGTGACCAAAAATTGGAGGGCAGCTAGACCCCCTCCCACGCTCATTTTTTCCCCAAAGTCACTTGATCGAAATTTTGAGATAGCCATTTGGTTCAGCATAGTCGAAAAATGTAAAAACTATGTCTCTAAGGATGACTTATCCCCCCCACAGTCCCAAAGGGAAGGGCTGCAAGTTTCAAACTTTGCCCATTGTTTACATATGGTATAGGTTATTGCGAAATATACAGACATTTTCCGGGGGGATTTTTCTGGTAAGGGGGGGGGCTAGGGGAGGGGTTTACATGGGAGGATCTTTCCATAGAGAATTTTGCATGGGGAAGGGAATTTTTCATGATGAGGGTACCATATTTCCAAGTATTATTTAAAAAAAGCTCAGAAATTATATTAAAAAAAAAAACATTTCTGAAACTGTAAGTAAGGAAGAACATGAAAAACTGATACTAAAATAAATTATCAAATATTTTAGGGGGTTCACCCTGTCTTTAATACCTTGCTCTTTACGCTAAATTTTTTCTTTGCACTTTCAAAAGAGATTTTTATTCGAACTAAAAGGCATTTTTGATTTTACCGTAAAGAGACCAGGGGGGGAACCCCCTCATATCAAACAGTTCGTGATAATGAACTGTAAGTAAGGAGCGACCCGGCTCAATGGTAATCGAAACTCTAAAAAACGGTATGTTGATACCAATAGATACATAAAAAGAATCAGATTTTAATTCTGATTTCAAATATATAAGTTTCATCAAGTTTAATCTTACTCATTAAAAGTTACGCGCCTGAGAAAATTTGGCTGATTTTCGAAAAAAGGGGGAAAGGCCCCCTAAAAGCCATAGAACCTTAATGAAAATCACACCATCAGATTCAGCGTATCATAGAACCCTACTGTTGAGGTTTCAAGCTCCTATCTACAAATATGTGGAGTTTTCCCTTTTTTGCCAGAAGAAAGATCACGGATGCGTGTTTTTTTTTTTTTTTTTTTATTTTACCAGGGGTAATTGTATTGACCCAGTGGTCCTAGAATATCGTTGGAGGGCTCATTGGAATGAAAATTGTAAGTTCTAGTGCCCTTTTTAAGTGACCAAAAAAAATGGAGGGCAACTAGGCCCCCTCCCACGCTCATTTTTTCCCAAAGTCACCTGATAAAAATTTTGAGATAGCCATTTGGTTCAGCATAGTTGAAAATCTAATAAATATATCTTTTATGATGACTTAATCGCCCTCAGTTCCCGGGGGAAGGGCTGAAAGTTATGAACTTTACCCATTGTTTACATATAGTATTGGTTATTGGAAAATGTACAGGCATTTTCAGGAAGGATTTTTTCTGGTTGGGGGGGGGGAGGAGGTTGGAGGAGGGGGTTACTTGGGAGAATCTTTCCGTGGAGGATGTTTCCTTGGGGTAAAGGACATTTCTATGAAGGGGGCGCCGGATTTCCCAGCATTATTTAAAAAACGATCAGTAATTAGATTTTAAAAAAACAAGTTTTTTCAACTGAAAGTAAGAAGCAACATTAAAACTTAAAACGAACAGAAATTATTACGTATATGAGGGGGTTCGCCCCCAAGTCAATACCTCGCTCTTTACGCTACAGTTTTTTTTTAGTGATTTGAAAAGAGCTATCTATTCTAGTTAAACGGCCTTTGTGATTGAGGGGTTTGTGATTTAAACAAAATTTTAACTTTAGCGTAAAGAGCGTGGTATTGACTAAGAGGAGAACCCTCTCATATACGTAAAAACAAATACGTAATAAAAAAACCATAAAAAAAAGCGATACGGCTCAATAGTAATCGAAACTTTAAAAAATGGAATTTTCATGTCAATAAATGTACCAAAAGAATGGGCTTATATTGCTGATTCTAAATATATAAATTTTATTAAGTTTAGTATTATTCATCAAAGGCCCCCCTACGAGTGAACGAATTTTAATGAATATCACACCGTCAGATTCAGTGTATCAGAAAACCCTTTTACATTGGTTTCAAGCTCATATCTGCAAAAATGTGCAACTTTGTATTTTTTGCCAGAAGAGATCACGGATGCGGGTTTATTATTTTTTTTTAAGGGGTAATCGTACCGACCCCGTGGTCCTACAACATCAAGAGAGAGCTCATTCAAACGTAAATTATAAGTTATACTGCCCTTTTCAGAGACCAAAAATGCTGGAGGGTAACTTGGCCCCCTCCCACGCCCCTTTTTTCCCAAAATCGTCTGATTCACAAGGGAACAAATTTTTTTGTACTTTCATCAGAGATATTTATTATAATTAACGGCCTTTGTGATTAAGGAGTCATTCTTAAAGAATTGGAACACGATTTGAATTTAACGTAAAGAGCGAGATATTGACTAGAGGGCGAACCCCATAATATACGTAATAAAAATATACGAATATACAAATTCGTTACGTAAGTTAATTTGTAAATTACGCCAGAACCAAATTTAGAGAAAGCCATTTAGCAAAAGAAAAGTAAAATTAATATGCAAATTTTGTTTTACTCATTCAATGATGGTGAGCCAAAGTAAAAGCTGCATTAACTAAAAAACGATCAGAAATTAAATAAAAAAAAACAAGTTTTTTAAACTGAAAGTAAGGAGCGACATTAAAACTTAAAACGAACAGAAATTATTCCGTATATGAAAGGGGATGTCCCCTCCTCAAGGCCTCGCTCATTACGCTAAAGTTTTTTATTGTTTGAAAAAACAAAGTTGTGGGAAAGTCAAACTTCAGCTTAAAGAGCGAGGCGTTGAGGAGGGGGCATCCCCTTTCATATCGGAATAATTTCTGTTCGTTTTAAGTTTTAATGTCGCTCCTTACTTTCAGTTTAAAAAACTAGTTTTTTTTTTATTTAATATATATATAGCTCATTAAGCTCATACAGGAATCATGATTAAACATTTGCCAGGCGAGAAAAGTGAAATTGGATTTGAGTTTGAAAGTGTAAAAACTGATAATGCGAAAGTTAAATCCTTGCAGTGCTTATTTGATCTAGTAGTTATGGGCTCAGAAACACAAAAAGCTACATTTTTAGGCCACCGGTTAGCCTGTAGAGACATCTTTTGGGCTAGTCTGAAAGGGAATCGTTTCCCCCTCCCTGCTTGCTTGCAAATATTTTCATACGCATGGAAGCTTGCTAAGATATCCAGTATTATATTGCTGTGACTGAAAAAATATTTAGTTATACATTATGAAGCAGGCATAGAAAATTCTTCAGGGACTATACTTGAAAACTCAGGTATAACTACATACAAACTTGAAAACTCAATAAATTTGGCAAAATATGAAAATGGTGATCTAAAAAGGATTTGGTTCAACTTTCAGTACTAGGACTACCATTCATTTGGATATTTCTAATGTAAAATAACTTGGAGTAATATGGTCCTTATTATTTGGAAAGATGATTTTAACTAAATTAGACTCTTTGTCACAATATGGAATATATTGTTTGTATAAATATACGTTCATTTTCTATTTTTGAAATTTGAATGTTTTTCTTTTCAAAAATTCAAGGTGTGGAAATGTTTTTAAGAATGAAAACGTTGCATCAAAATTATTAAAGAAGGAAAATCAAGGCCATTGTTCACTTTTGCATGAGTAAATCAGCAAAAACTCAAAATGCACAAGAAAAAAAAAATGCAAAGTCCTGCTAATTGTGTCCTGCTCTTTGAAATAGATTATAGGACGAAATTTCTGTTCCACTTAGTTTGATCAGTGGTGTTTTGGCCATAAAAAAATTAACAGTCAAGCTGCTTTGTCTGTTGCAGAAATGGTTGGCTTTTAAACAGCAACACTTAGAAAGTAGAAACCTTTGGTCAGGAATGAAGAATAATATTTCTTATCTGAATTGTATTCTGCATTGCTCTGTTCAGTGGTCAGAAATTAAATATTAAAATTTTCTTTCTTTCAGGGGACTGCTATGTCAGTTAGCTAATCAGATGATCCAACGCCAGTGGTTTCAAGCTAGAACTTTACTTATTCCAGCCGAAAGTAATGGGGAAACACAGACAATTAATGATGGTAAGAAAATTAGATATTCCAAACATTTTCTTTTATATTCCATGTTTTACGATGTATGGGTAGTTCTGTAATAGAATAAATAAAGTCTTTTTTTTTACATTTAGAAGAATCACTACCTAAACAGAGCTGCAATTCTTTGTTTGTTTTGGATATTTATAGTATACCTTAAGTAATTGTTGTTACTGAACTATTGATAAGGTTTAATGCAAAAACCCATGGGCTATGTAATACAAAAAAAAGACCAAAAACAAAACACAACTTCAATTAATACAAAAAAACACAACACAAAAAAACAACAACAAAAAAAACACACAGGCACAACAAGGTAAACAGCAAAAAACCATATTGACTCATACACACCTTAAAAATCTATTCACTCAAACATAATTTCCTTTGTTTAGCCTGTATACAATAGAATTTGCACAACTGTTTAGTTGTGCATTCATCTCAGACAGCTGTTCAATTAAGCAACACTCACTGCCAAGGCACTCTTCCAAAACATGCATTCCCCAACTTGAACAGCTCTACACCCTCGCATACAAAATGAAAGCGTTCTCAAACACACATCAGGCAAAAGTAGGGGCCGGTCGCCATTTCAGTGAGCAAAAATATTCTCTATTAATTACTATGTGGTGTGCTCAATTAAGAAAAAAAAAATGTCTTAATCAGATTTTGATTCATTTGGTCGCTACCAATAAACTTAATATTGCTTACTTTGGCGATGAGGTTTTATTTTTTGAACAAGTTTATTTATCTTTGACAAGTGTATGTTTTTGAGAAAAGGGGTTTATTTTGTCAGAAATTGTTGGTGGAATCTCTTAATAATCAGTTTAGTAAACCAAAAAGAATGGAAAACAAATGAAGTTGTGTTTTCAGGCAGCCACTGGGTTTGAAGCATGTTTTGAGCGAGTTCGACAAAAATAGTTTTCAGGTTCTCCGTGTTTAACCAGTCACACTTTAAAGCGTTTTCATCTCACTAGTTCCAAGCACCCTAGACGCGGGTTCTTAAAAATGGTAATACGCCAAAATGGCATGGTTGGACACGGGTTTTGAGAAGACCTAAACCTCAGTTGAACACAGCATTCAGAATGATAATCTGCACAACCCGTGTTGAACTTTGCGTTGGACGTGCTATGCCTGAAAATGGAGCTTAAGATATTTTATGAGTTTCCATTCAGGACCAAGGGATAGGTGCTTTCTGGTATTTACTTAATTATGAGTAAATATGCTTAAGGTTGATAAAAACTTCGTCCAAGATGTTTCAGCAGTTAGGGAGGGTTCCTGCTGTATCTAATATATTCCTTCCATATTCCTTCTGAACCGATGTTGCCAAATTTTATTGTTTATTGCTCATCACTTCTAGTGGAAATATTCTACTTGGTCCTATAAGTATATATAAGTTTTGTCCAATTATAAACGAAAGGAACTAATTTTATTTTGGTTAGTTTACTTTGGAAGCCGATGTCTTAAAAGCTACTTTGTTTCTCAACTTAATTCACATTAATTTTATATTCACCAGTTTTAGAACCTTTTGTTACAGATAAGGCTATGTTCTATATTTCGTGTTGGCTGATTTAATATAGCAGATTACTAGTGGCGATATTACTTATAACTCATTCGACTACTAAGGGGCCTTTGGCTAACATAGGTTTGGACGCTCCTCATCCATCGAATTCCATTCAAGGCTTCAGTTTTACTCCCTCCCCCCCCCCCCCCTATACGTGGTTTCATTCCGATTTGTTCCAAATTGAAGTGATTCAAAAAGGGTATTTTTAGTAAACATTTGTAATATTTTTATTTATCCGGCTAAATTCTCAAAATTCCAGGATACCAGGGGATTTCCGATTTTTACCAAAAAAGGACGAAAATGCTTTTAGGTGGTTTTCAACAGGGAAGGTTGCTTGCAATCCTACAATTATGTTCTATGTGTTGTACGTGGGTGGATTCAGAAAGATAACATAACCTTTTTATTATGCAGATACATACACCGCTACAGTACATTGTACTGGAGTATCTATCTTACAAATACTTTCTTTCTGTATGTCCTCCGTATATGGGTTTGACAACTCTAGCATTTTCTGTTATCTTTTCAGCCATTGCTTCCCACTGGTGCTGAGTAATGTTGCATAAAACTGGTCCAGCAAATTCCTAGTTTCCTTTAGTTGGCTAGACCACATTAAGCTGTGTAGAAAGCATTTTTTTTTTTTTTTTTTTTTTTTTTTTTTTTTTTTTTTTTTTTTAGTAATTCACACAGGCACAACAAGCCGACAAATGGCTCAGAAACTAGCCACAAACACTAATATTGACATGTATTATTAAACGTGGTACAAGCCTTAGTGTCATAAGATTACACGACCAGGTGAGGTCTCGTGAAAAATGTGGTAATTATCTTAGGCTGTTAGGGTAGTTACTACATCTTGCTTGAAAACGTGTCGTACATATTAAAATAGTCCGACACTGACAGCTAGTTTATGGATTTACATTTTAGTCTTTTCTGTGTCATATGAACCATAGTTTAATAGATACTTAGCAATCAATATGTTTTTTTTCATTCTTTTCTTTATTTCTTCTAGTGATTTCGAAGTTTTCTAAGCTTGTAAAGAAGCAAGTGGCATATGAGCCAGGAAAGAACGAGCGAGAACATCTTCTACAGATACTGCCAAAGAAACAGTCAGAACTGCCGTCTAGGAGAATGCTGGTAATTCTTCGTAGATACATTAATTTATAGTTGACGATAGACAGCATTGGTTTTTATGAACTCCATGTGCTTTTTCTCTCATGCTATTGGCTAAGGTTTTCTAAGGTGTATTCCGCGTTTCTTTGCAGGGCTTCTTCATTATTTCACGTTTTCCTGGAGAATCCCACCGTTCTTGCCGGTACATGGTGGGTGTTTACATGCTTGTGTTTCGCAATGATTTTTCTATCTTATATTGTATTTCCACGTAGCAAATTTTTGAAAGTCTGCAGTCCAATTTTACGCAACATCTTACTTCATGTAATGGGTAGTGTCGGTAACTTCCGGCCAATCACTATCTGGTCGGATTGAGACTTTCATATTTTTTGTGGGGGGGGGAGGTAAGGTTACGTAGCTCACAAAACGGTGTAAGCTACATTTTTTATGCTTTATGCTTCTTGTATGACAGCCTCTTCGTCTGGTTTATCGTAAATCTTATCGAGAATGCAGTTCCTAATTCTCATTAAATTGAAAAAAAGAAGAAATTTTCTTCAAACCAATTTTTTCTCGTTGAATCACACTCAGTTAAGACACATTACTTAGAAGAGCACGATAATGATTTTGAAAGTCTATAAAATATCGTTACATTGTTGCTTACTGTAGTGTGTGCACTTTGGGAGTGTTTCTTCTGCTCTATTCGAGTTTACTTCAAAAGGTTAGTTTTTCTTCCTTTCTTTTGAGCACTGAAGGCGTTTTGGCGGAGCTCCTTGCTGAAATATCTATTTTTATCATTTTCGCTTCTTTTCTATCAACTATTCATCTATTATTTTTTTCTTTTTTGTCATACTTGTGTGGCCTTAGAATGTATTAATGTCCATCACTGCTATTGTAATTATCTAAAATACGGTTTGGTGTAGATTTAACGTGCATTTTTCTAGTTATGAGATTTAAAATTAATTTTTTAAGTAATTGTTTTACAGGATAGTTATGACTCTGCCATTGTACCACTTGCGTCGGATATTTATCTACGTGAACGCTATCGAACCTATCATAATACTGTCCGAGTTGGCCGTCTTTTAGAAGATCTTGACGTATTTGCAGGTATCTTTGTAATTCTATAATTTTAGTTGGCTTATGAAAGAATGAGAATGTAAACAAGTACATAAATATTTTACAAATATCATTAGGATAAAGGAGAAAGATCCTCCAGAGTTATTGCTGGTGCATAAGACGTCGAATCGACGTTTCAGTTGTTGGATGTTTTTAATGGGACAAGTATCGGGCCTGTTCCCCTACCTTACCGTAGTGGGAATTGACCCCTGTGTCTCGTATTGCCAAGCAGAGCATCAATCCAATGTGCTAACAATGCCGAAAAATAAAAAGCCAACTCGAACAGCGGCAAGTCGCGTATACCTTAGGTTGAAATATAATGCATTAGGTAGATATTGCTTCAAATATTAAAAAATGGACATACGAGTTAAAAGCGACCAAAGAACTCCTACCCTTTCCCTCTACATAAAAAGTGAACTCCTACCCTTTACATAAAAAACCTACCCTTTACATAAAAAAACTACCCTACCCTTTACATAAAAAGTGAACTCCTACCCTTTACATAAAAAAACTACCCTACCCTTTACATAAAAAGTGAACTCCTACCCTTTACATAAAAAACCTAACCTTTACATAAAAAAACTACCCTACCCTTTACATAAAAAGTGAACTCCTACCCTTTACATAAAAAACCTACCCTTTACATAAAAAAACTACCCTACCCTTTACATAAAAAGTGAACTCCTACCCTTTACATAAAAAACCTACCCAGTTACATAAAAAAACTACCCTACCCTTTACATAAAAAGTGAACTCCTACCCTTTACATAAAAAACCTACCCAGTTACATAAAAAAACTACCCTACCCTTTACATAAAAAGTGAACTCCTACCCTTTCCCTCTAAAAAGGGACAATTAGGATATTTGGGCATGTTAGCCCTCTTCATAGTATCCTCTCCGTGGAGGAGATAGTGTTAGTATCTCTTCATAGTAAAATTTGCTGGATCTCTCATTGTAAATTTCTGGAATAAATTTCTGATATACTTGGTGTTACTTGTCTGATAAACTTTCGTAAAGAATTTAATTTCTATAAAATGTTATGAATATTGTATGGAGCAGCAGCACTTCTTTCACCAGGGGTTACAACTAGGGATGGAAGCACCCCCAGGGACGTGAAAAAGGATGGGTTGTTCTTGGATTGAATATCTACGAAATTATTTAACATAATGCATTGTCTCTTCTAAAAAGAAGGGAGGTGGGAGAGATCAGATTCTGAAATTCAAAGGAAGTTGAGCTAGAAAAAGACAATAGATCTCTTGATTAAACATCCCTTCTGGATTTAAAAATGATCTTAAAATAAGGCAATTGTCCCGGAAAAAAAAAGGTTTGGTTTCGTACTTATGGGGCAAAAAAAAAAAAAAAAAAAAAAAAAAAAAAAAAAAAACTTAACAACAGTTACTAAAGGCAAATCTCTAAAAGACCTCAAAGCTAAAGGTAAATCTATAATTTATAAATTTGTTTGTAGTAGAAGATAGTTGAACGTATGTATATTATATTCAAAGCCTAAGCTGCACTGTTTACTTATGTGATTTCTATTTCATCTTGTTTTTTTTTTTTGTTTTTTTTTTATGAAGCTTTAGACACTTTACGAAGTGCTTGAAACTTTAGCAGAACCATTTGTAGTAATCCCTTTGACTAACGTTTGGCAAACGTCGAGTAATTATGTCTTTGGGGATGACAACCTCCTCCCCCGCAGCCCTTAGGGCAAGGGCTATAAGTTACACTAGTTGCCCATTATGAAAATATAAAATTTCAATGGAAGTAGTGGTTGCATAAACTTCGGAGGGGGTTCATTCGATTGGAAATCGGAAAATCTATCGAAAGTTTGAGGTAGCCATTTTGTTCAATATTGTATAACATTTAGTATGACATATAACAATTATAACATTCAAATCACCATTAATTAACACGAGTAGGGCTGATAACTCCCATACCTTCTCAAGATCAGAACATAATTTTAACTTTACTGAAAACAAAATACATTTTAAATGTTTTGACTTTTTTATATTTAATAGATCAAAAATTATTCAGATTCTCAGGAATAAATATCAATCCACATTCTTTTTTTTTTTTAAGTAAAGCGCAAATTATGTTCTGGTCTTGAAAAGGCATGGGGGTTATCAGCCCTACTTATGTGAATTTCTGCTCGTTTTGATTTTGACTCTGTCATTTATTGTAGTTTCCGTTCGTTTTGGATTTCATTTATTTATTGATGGTGATTTGTGGTATTTTTAGGCTTGGGAGATTATTGGACTTTATTTCTGCTCGTTTTTGGTTTAATGAAGCTCTTCACGTTTCTTTGAAAATCTTATTTTATGGAAAACGTTTTCTAAATTAACATGTAAATAAAAACCATTTTTTTTAAATTCAGTTAGATTTGCTCCGCTCAGTTTATTCAATTCAATGCATATTTTATATAAGGCATAGATAGCCATTACAAGCAGTAAAGAAAAAGAAAAAAAAGTCAAGGATAAAAAGAAAAGCAGATTAACATGAAAAGCTAAATATGGAAAAGAAAGGCTAGAAAGAAAAATAGAGCCCGTATGCCTTTGATGATAAAAAGTTTAATTAAAAAAAACAACCGCTAAATGCCCTAGATTAAGGAGGGATGAATTAAGATTATAAAAAATGCCCCAAATCTTCAGGGAACGATGGAAGGCAGAGCTTTCAGCGCGATGTGGTTGAGGGAGAAGTCTCCCAGTGTGTTTGTCTGAAGTGACTTAACGCTGTGTTGAGTTTGTGATAGTATGAGTTTATAATAAGTTTCAAATGTGCCATTTCTCGTTGATTTTGTCAAAGTTGGTTACATTTTCTAAATCTAGTCTTGATTTTGTTTCGTAGTTTGGCTCTGCTACAAACACGTTAAAAATCCAAAACAGCGACCTGAAGACCCAAGTCCATACAGTATCGTCACTGCATTAGTAGATCAGATTAATTTTGGAAAGGAACTTAAGGTACGTACTATTTATGTTTTACTCTTCCTTATTAAAATTTATTATTAATGATTTTATTATTATAATTTTAATCTGTTATATATCTTATTATTTTTATATATTCTTTTCTTTTTATTGCTATTTATTCTTTCTATACTTTCTACTTTTCAATGTTTTAAAAGTATTTTCTAAGACCAAAAATGTTTTAAAATGTGGAATATCCTTGTTTATTTATTGTTGCAAGGCTTAGTAAATAGGTAGCGCAAATGCTATTTGTGGTAAAACATGAAGCCGGTATTGGGCGTAGCTGGAAACACATTATTGCCTTGATTTAGAGTTGAGGGTAAGTCAGTTTGATAAAAATGGTCGTCCCTTCCATTGAAATACCAACCCAAGTATTAGGTTTTGGGATACTGATTGGTGAAAAGAATGTAGGATTTATAAGGCTTTCACTTAATCACAAATTGGGATCAATTAAAAACAACATAATTGCCTCCGAAGCCTAAGTGGAGTAACTGAAAAAAATAACTGGTAATAAGTATACTATGAATCAACATAGAGTAAAGATATGTCATACACGTTAACATAATTTCAAATTATTCAGTTAGCGTTAGTAAGTGACTATTAGATCATCTCTAAGTGGAATGCAGCTTTTATACACGTTTAGATACATATTTGGCATGCAATTTTTTTTTTTTTTTTTTTTTTTTTTTTTTTTTTTTTTTTTTTTTTGAAGAAAGAAGTGGCTAAAAACAGAGAGCATCATCTTATTTTTCTTTGTTTCTTTGAAGTACTAAAAATGCCTGCTTTAAAAGGAAAAATTGCTGTTTGAACATCTGTTCTCCCTTACATTTTCCCTTATCTAAAATTGAGAAGGTTGGGTATGAAAACCCATGTCTTCCCTCTTTACATCCTGGAAATACTTTGCTCTAGATAAACTGTTCTTCCCTATACATAGGGAAGAACAGGATTCTATTCCAGGATTGATCTATTGATTTGTGAGGATTCACTATGAGAAAAAAATAATCGTTTTCTTAGTCGTTATCTGCTTTAAGACATGCATATTTGACTTTTTCGGGGGTGGGCTACTTAGCTCCGCTACTTACTAGTAAAGAATGACACTAGTCCAGTAGTATAGCAAAAACTCTTGCTCAGTTTTAAATTAAAACAATGTTTTTTTCCAAATTGGCCCAAATTCGGGTTAATAAAGACCTAGTTTATGTTGAAGTTCAAATACATAAGCCCCCTTCTTTCATTTCATTTATTTCCCATTTGTCTCAAGTTTTAATAGTCGAAAATATTTAACTTGCCCCAAAAAGGTATGAAATGGCTTTTTCACATTAATATAATCTACGATGATTCTGAAGTTGTCAATAATAAACATCAATCAATCACAGCTTATAAAATTACTGAGACTGTGTAGAGTACATTTACCTATGTTGATTCTTTTACCTCTGAAAAGGATCCCTATACTAATAGAAAGAGTTTTGAATATGCTGTGTTTTGTATTTTAAAACAAAATCTTTTATTTGTTTCATAGAATGCTTTGCCAACTGATAAACGAAATTTCTCCTTCATGCTGAGCAAACGTGAACTGAATATTCCCAATATGAAGATTCTTCTTTTAATTGTTATCTGCTTATAGTGGTATCTGTCCAACAAAAATAATAATGAACAAGGTAAAAGACCATTATATAAATACACCAAATATTATGGTAATCACCCATCTTCTTGAAAGTAATAGAAAGTAAAAAAAAACGGGCTGCTGAGATTTTGAAAGTTGCTAAAGCAGCATTCACATGCGTGTCTAGCTAGAATCTCATGCCTAGACACGTTTCTGGCCAGAAATCAATGTCTAAGAAACTATCGTTCCCAAGAAGAATTAAGTGCTTAGCTAAAACTACAAATTTAGTTTCAAATGGATTACAGTTGTCATTAATAGCCAATCAAGAGAACTTACGCGGGTAAAACTTTCAAACTTGTAATCCCTGTTTTGACTGTCACAAGATAATAGATGAGACAAGCCAAACTATTGCCTTAGTGTGCTTCACTATTATGTCTGGTGTTGCATATTTGCCTAAAATGAAAAAAACAATTAATGACAAATATTGAATTTAAATTTAAAAATGTAAACATAGATGATGAAAATAGCAGAAATTGACACATTCTGATTGGCTGTAGTCAAAAATCCTAGACTTTGAGTTCTAGAGTCTAGAACTGGATAGGTAGCTGTAACTTGTCTAGCAAAGCACCAAGTCTTACTTCTGAACGGTAGTTGTTTAGACATTCATTTCGGGCCAGAGACATGTCTAAACGTGGGATTCTAGCGAGACATGCATGTGAACGCCGCTTTAGAAAACACTTTTAGAAAAGCTGGAACAATTCGTAGATCCTATGCTGTCATTGTGAATGAACATCATATAAAACACAGGAAAGAAATTGTGTGTCCCTTAATGGGAATTGGAATATTTCAGACGCAGTCAAAGGCAGCGAGCAAGACTGTCAGTAACATCGTAATTGGGCTAGCGTTCACCACTGTTGAACACGGAGATCTTACCCATCAGAGAAAAGGTGGAGCAACGTGTGTTTTTATGCACGTGTTCAATATACCCCTATTAGTGGCTACATTCTATTAAAATTTCAACCTAATCAGAGAATTTTTTTTTTTTTTTGGTTTGAAAAATTTCAGGTCTACTCTATGGACAATATATTACACTTTTTCTCTGATCAAGCTGAAATTTTCATACAATATAGTCACTAGTCCAGGAACTCCCAAAAGCGAAAAAATTGTTTTTTTTTAGAAGTATGGGGCAAAAACCGGAGTTATGCAGATTATAGGAGTTTCTGCTATAATCAACGAAGTCAAAGAGAATCTTAAGCAGAAAAAATTTGTACCATTTAGTCAAAAATAACATCTAAAATGCTGTGTCCAACGAGTTGACGCCATTTTTGTATATTTTATAATAGTGTACGTTAGTATTTTTATATCATTCTTTACTAGTAGTAGAGGAGCTAAGTAGTTCGCCCCCCCCCCCCCCAATAGAATTAAAATGTGTGTTTTTTTTGAAACTCCGTGAATGGAAAAGTGAGTTACAGTATCCTAATCAAACAGCGCTTAAATAATTGGCTGTGAAATCATGCATTAAAGATTTATCTTGGAATGGAACCTGCCCCGCGTTCAACAGAGCTTATTTCAATTGACTGCAATAACTTGTGAATAAGCGTAATTATCGTGATCTATTGAACACGGTTTGACCATCAAAATGAATTTCTTGCGTACAATAAAAATAATTCATGCAAACCCATAGAACATTTGAAACTAACCAACAATATTGTTAGCTCGAACTGATTGATAGATGTACCAAGAATTCTCTGTTTGTAAAAGAACGAATTACAGCTTATTGAACTCTGAAGCTGAATAAACAGATTAAGTAATTGCAGTAGGTTTCAGTAAATACTTTAGATCACAAATCAGTTATTGTAATTGCCCATTGAACGCCAAAAATTACAAAATCAATTGCAATAACTTTATTAAACGCAGGGCTGGTATTGGCCTACTAGATTAAGAGTATTTCCGATATGTTTTGCTTGCAAGAAACTTATTTAAAGTCATACATAAGTTCATCACTCAGCAATTAAAAAATATTAGATAAGAGATATTTCTGTAGGATTTTTAAAATGACAGTCCTTTAACATTGTTTTAAACCTACCCCTTATTTTAAAATTCTAACATTTTCAGCCAGATTTTGATATTCGTCTGCGCGGACATGTAACTTGGGTTGGGACATCATCTCTTGAAACCAGCCTTGAGGTTGATCAGCAACTAGAATCTGGAGAATGGCATACTGTCACTAATGGAACGTTCGTCTTGGTTGCACGTGACCCGCTTAATAAAGGCTCCGCTATTATTAACCCTTTAATAATCGAGACAGAGAAGGAAAAAGAATGCTATTTGCGTGGAGAAGGTGTGTGCCCCTGAACTTGAACTGTCTTTGTACTTTGTCTTTGTACTTGTGTCTTTGTACTGTGATTTTTTTACTTAATGTTGTTATCATGCGTACACTGGGCCAAATTTTTGGAAGAAGTGGGGGGAGAGTCATCATGTTTTTGGAAGAAGTGGGGGGAGAGTCATCATGTTTTTGGAAGAAGTGTGGGGGGGGGGGATTCATCATGTTTCTAATGAGAAAGTAGTAGGTCCTGATGCTTCAGAACGATTTGTAATACAGCCAGATCTTTCTTAAGAGTTGTTAGGAAGAAAACTGTTATATCCTTGTCGGGACCCTTAAATCCAAGGAGGATTATTATTTTGGTCAAGAGAGTTCGGTCTTATTAAAAGTGCGCTTTACGTTATACACTGTCAGGAAAGCAGGGAGGGGGAGGGGACTCTAAGGTTTTCTCAAAAGACCCTCACCTTACTTGGAGGATTTAGGATATTCAGGCTTGAAAACTGACTACTGGGTATCACATCGTCCTGTAAATTTTTGCTTTTCATGAGCTTTGATGATGATTGTTTTATAGAAGCTATGAGACCAGAAAAAATGAACTGTTAGCTTTTTGTGAATTATATGCTCTGGAATTTTTGATTACCTACAACGTGAGGATTGGGAAGGAAGGTTATTTTCACTAGAATTACACAGAAAATAGTCATTTGGGCAATATGCGTCAATATATATATATATATATATATATATATATATATATATATATATATATATATATATATATATATATATATATATATATATATATATATATATATATATATCATTTGGGTAAAATCGCTTATAGGCATTGAATCAATGTTTGGGTTGGAATTCAAAAATGTCATACAACAAGATTGTTAGCTTCCTATTCTCGCAAGCTCAAAAACAAGTTTTGGCAAATATAAGAAGAACTAAATTCAAGAGCAATGCCGTATTTTTTGATTGTACGTTTACCGATCAAATTTGGGTCTTTCTATCGTTTTATCATTTTAGATTTAATTATCGTTTACCCTAATCTAGACCAGTACCACTTACACACTGGTTGGAAATTAATCCTCCCAATTTCCTCTCTATCATCAGTCATTTAAATATCTTACTATTTGATTTTCTTTGTTGTGGAAAATATTTACAAAAAAGCTTATTTTCGAAACGTCATTATATTTCTTTAACTTATAGAATTTTTTAGCTTCTGTCACTAAGCTCTGTATTGTTGAACTGATTAATTTTCATTCGCCCAAGCATTTGAATTTAATGATGGAAATAGGTGGCGTTGTACTGTTTACTATAATAGATGTCAATTTCCAGTCTTCTCAAGTATTCCATATTATATTCATAGGCATTTAAAATTGAAACTGATCTTCGCAATATATATATTTAAATAATTTTTATGGCAAATTTGTATTTATGCTTCTGCATAGTTTGCCTCTTTCTTTGTAGTGGTTCCCTGTGTTTCAGCAGGATGAAACCAGGTGGTACTATCTTCCAGAGGTATGAAGTTTTGCTCAGATAGAATCCCTCCAAGGGTCTTACTTGTAATTAATTATACGAGAAGTAATTAATTAACTATACATTTTTCCAAAATATTTTTTTTTAATTGTTTATTAGTGATGGCGTTGTCATATTTATAATATATGACAGAATATTAGAAAAATCTTAATAAGTGATTGGAAAATTCTTTTAGTGAACTTAAATGTGCATATTTCTAATAACTTTTAGAAATTTCTGTTTATTTCTTAGATTTATTTTCATCTTCACAAATGATTTTATTTAGTCTTTGAAATAGATGGTGTCATATTGTTTGCTGTAATAGGGCGAGTCCTCCTTCTGCAGGCATTCCATGTTGTATGCAAAGGTAGTTAAGTATATTAGAATTTGTGGATAATAGTGTTAAACCTTATTGTTTGTGTTGCTAAACTTGAAATTAAGTGACTTCTTGCTGTGCCAGTTTTTTTTCTGCGAATGGGCTTGATCCCGCAACGATATCGAATTTCGATTCCTGCAACGTTTCAACGATACCATTGCATCTTGCAGCGGTATCGAGTTTTCCATCGGCTGAGATCTTTTTTTCATCTGCATTTTCAATATATGTCAGTTTTATCAGATTTTCTTTTAATTTCTTCACTAATGCATTCGAAGTTGCTTAGGTAAAAATTCCTTTTGTACATCTTCGTTCAAGTTAGTCTGTCTTACGTCCCTTTATAGAAGTTGGAACAGAGGTTGGTTTAAATTTAAACCACTCTTGCGGCACAAAACAATTGAGTTTTAAAAACAGTTAAATAAAAAGGGAAAAACTAAAAAAAATAGAGGAACAAATTTTAAAGTCATAGACAGAGAAAGACTAAAGTGCTTAATAATTTCTTGACATAAACCAAGTGACCTAGCTTTGAGAAACTTTCCTTTTTGTGAAATCAAATAATTAATTAATTAATAATAATAATTTATTTGTGACTATGCGTACAAAAACATTCCGGAGGAGTGTAGCAAAAGAAATACAAAACGAGGCTATACAGAAAAGGAAAAAAAAGTCAATTTTAAAAAGAATTAGCATTTAAATCATTCAGCGAATCAGATGATCAGACTATCAATCACATTGAAGAAGACAAACCAACAGAAGATAACAGTTTCATTTTGTCGATCAGCAAACATTTTTTTGACAGAGATAGAAAATACGATATCGTCCGGATACCTATTCCAATAATTATTCGGGATGTCGTCCGATAATATAATTATTATGAATATAATTAAGAATACTATGAAACTCTTAAAAAACCTGAAAATGATATGGGAGTTGCTTTTTATTAGAGACCAAGAAAAATTTCCGAACAGGTTTAAAAAAGAATGTATGTTGTTAAGAGTGCGCATTACAGTGGAGAACAGCATAGTTATTATACAATATGGAAAACTCTTACCTTCTCCATTAACGATTTTTGGGACAGATCGGTCTCGCACATTTCTTCATGACTCCGCTTTCGTGCGTGCACAATGACAAACTACTAAGTAACAACTGAAGCTGTTACTATTTACGCAAAGGGAAACTTCCCTTTGAGCGCGATGTGATGTGTCCCATTTCTGAACAAAATTTTCCATACTTTATAATATTTATGCTGTGTTATTATAATATTTATACTGTGTTATTTATTATCAAAATGATTCTTTACTCTTGCGAGAAGCCTGTACTAATTTTCTTCTCAGAGAATAAAGTTTAAGCTCTCTTGTGCCTGAGAGCTACGCTGAGATGGCTCTTCCGTCTTCTCTGGCTACCAAAATAAATCCCATGCTGCATCGCTTGTGATTTCAACCCCAAGGCCCCTGGGTAGAAACGTCTACTTGGTCGTCAAAGAATGAAATGGTCCAATAGTCTACATCAGTTCTTAAGTGGAGCAGAAATAAGACTTGAAGGTGCACTCGTGTGGATATTCTGGAGGAGGATGGTGTCTGCTCTATCGGCGCTGGCTCCAAACGGCAGAAGAATTAATTTAGGTCTTTTGTGCCTCCAAACGAAGCGCCTAAATAATTAATCGAATCGGAAGACAAAATTATGGCTGAACCAGCTTTAATTGCGCTGTTGGATGAGATCTTTGATCCGAAAATGAGAGGCACAGTTATGGGAGAAGCAACCGTAAAAACCATTTCATATTGTCTGGAGTGAACAAACACGTATTTCTAATATGCGACAGAGTATTAGAAAAATTAGAAAACTTATTAGAAAAGAATTTTAACAAACGTGTTATACAACATTTTAGAGTGTCAAGGGAAATTCAGCTAAAAGACGGGTGTTGTTGGCACAAGCCAAGTGATTTTAATCATATAAATATGATCTTCTGCTTAGTTCCTTGAAAAACGTAGACGCCAGTTTCATTTTTCCAGGAAAATCGAGACATATTTTTACTGAAAAAGTTTATTAACTTCCTCGTCAGTTCACTTTAAGAACTAACGCAAAAACATGTCCAATAAAAATAACAAAGCTATAGTTAATTAATGCATTTTTCAGGTTGTCTATGCTCTAGCATTGTCTTTCCATGTCGGGGCAACAATGAACGTAATATACAGTTAGTGTTTTTTTATTTATTGTTCTCAGTTCAAATCAGAAAATTGTCGCATATCTCACTACGAATTTGTGTAAAAATAGTTAATTGAGTAATGAGTTAGTATAAGTGATTAAATTTAGCAGTAAATTTGGGGAATTTTGGTTAGTAAATTGGAATCACTGGTCTATTTTACAGATACTTTTTAGAGATCTGTTTCACACATTTTTACAAATACTTTTTAAATTGAATTAAAATAAGGAAATCCATAGATGTTCACTTTATGACTGTTTTAACGGTTTATTCTTGTTGTATAGAAAATAAGAAGCGACGTCTTTTAATGGAGAGAGAATCCCTGATTAAACTACCACCAAGTGAAGACGAAAGGCAACTAATTCATAAAGTATTTTTGAAAACTATTGATCCTGCTGCAGTGTCGTTTAAATCCAGGCTACTGCCACCGAACACAGTCTGGATGGAAAACGCTAAATTGAAAAATATGTTTATCTGTCACCCCCAGGTATTTAAGCTTCTTCTTTTTTTTTTAAGTGCACGTGTTATTAGATTTATTATTTGGAAAGGGGTCACCGAATTTCATCAATCAAGAACGCCGGGTGGCACGTGCCAATCGTTACGAAAGTGTACCAGGCGTTGCGGAACTTTGCTACGCGTTGCGGAATTTTGAGGCGCACATGGTACTCCAGGATGTACACCCGATGGCTGAGTGGCCAACCCCTAGTTATTGGGAGGACTCCACAGAACCTTTATTTGACATTTTTAAAGTACCGATACTCCTATTATTAGCATTTATATTAGGACATACATAAAAAATAATAAAAAAAAAGAAAAACAAACATAGATAGATAGATAGATAGCTCTCGTAAAAACAGTGAAACCAATCCTTCATTTTTTTCTCTCTCTGCATATACAGAAAAATTTATGTAGAATTTGTCTCACAGTTATTTTCCAGTCTTTCAAAATTATAGCTGAAAGTAAAGAATTCATTTATAGCCACTTAACTTTTGGCATTCTATGTCTCGATTGTTACGTAGCTAGGTTTGATCCATTTAACTCTCCTGTTTTATTGAAAACAACCTTGTAGTTTCCTTTTTTTTTAGTTCATTTTTGGTAGCTTTCTTCTTTCCCTTTGTTCTTGTATTATATAAAAGCCTATGAAACTAAGTTACGTACACGTAGAGCAGAAGGTGATAAGAGAGGGGCTACAACAGTGGTACCCAACCGATTTTAGCCCATGTCCCACCTAGGCATTCTAAAATCTTGATACCCCCTCGTGATATTTAAATTTTGCTATTCAAAATTTTACGTGAATTCACCCGAAGGAAGCTTAAAAGGCTTTAAAGACCTAAAGGCCTAAAAGACCTAAAAGGTCTTAGAACTTTTATTTGGGTCGTCCTCTAGGCATATTTTATCCTAATGAAAAATATTGTCTGAATAACACCTTTTATATAATGTACAATGTCATTGTAATACTATTATGTATCTTTTTTTGTTCTTAAGTACATTTGAATGCCACGTCATTCTCATGAAAAATGGACCGGTGGAGCCTGCGCTCACATTGGGAACCACGGGTCTTGTGGCTCATCATACTGAATTAGTAAAAATTAACTTTTTTTCCAATTTTCCTATAATTTATAGCTTTGTTTTGCTCAGTTATCCCACCAAGAAAAATTTCTTGGCGGTAGATTATTAGTAATATTTTGTTCCTAGTCTTGCTGGATCAAGTTTCTTTGTTTGTTTTTCTTTCGGTTTGTAGGGACTTCAGTATCCAGATTTATCTGGATATTCACCTTTAAAATCATCGGTTGATTAAATATACCCTAGACCCGTGATTTCTCTCCCCGGCTCTGATCCTCATCCCCGACCGAAAAATTGCTCAATTCGCTATAAGATGTAACTGACAATTATGTTTTTCCATATTTGAATAATTAATCAAATATATGGATTTTTTTAGATTTCCAAAAAATATCTTGATGATAATTATATTATCTACTTCAACATGTCTGAGAACCCCAGAAGGCAAGTTTCACTTCTATACACAAAAATAAGAGCATCCATTATTTTTTTGAAGAAGGTCGATCATAAATTGTATTTGTTTTGTTCTCTTCCAGGGTTCTCTTCCAGGTTGGTATCAAACTTGTGTTGGTAAAACACTAAGAGGGGATTAGTATTTGAGCTCTAGAAATTTGAGCTTCTCAAATTTCTCTTAGAAATTTTAGCTCTAGTTGTTTTTTTTAAAGTAAACCAAGAGATATTGCCAAAATAAGATCCATTTCTGATGATTGGGCCTTGTTTGTTTTTTGCAGCCATGTGTTTCATAAAAATAATGAATAAGGAGCTTCTAAAAGGCGCTAATGGTGCAGTGAGCCAATCAGCAATTTTTAAGGAGCACCATTGCCATACTTGAATTGAAGTTTATTTCATTATTGAAGTTTATTTCTTTATAAGTACAAGGGAAGTACTCTTCTTATTTCTTTTAAATTCATAGCGAAGTTCACAGTTAGTAATTTTATTGCTCACCTTGAACTTAAGCAAAGAAGGTTAGTAGCTAATGTAATTCATTTTTTATGCAATGGAAGAATTATAACATAATCTTAGAAATATATAACTTAATAGAATGCAGTTTAAGGAAGGAGAAATTTAGGTAAGGGAAAATCTATCGCCTTACAGAAAAAGTGAATAAGCTTAAAAAGTCTCAATTGAAAGTGAGTAGAAAAGTAGTAGACATTGAAAAAGTGAGTAGTTATTCTGACAAGACATTGTTAGTGACTATAAGTCTTTATATAAAAAAATAGTGCAACTGCACACACTGCACAGCCAACCTTGAAACTGCACAGCGTATACACAGAATCCATTAAAAAAACATTAATGGAAAATTAACATCGTGTTCTAATCACTGTATCCAGACTCTCTTTGTAGAACGTCTTGATTATAACGTATCTAATTAATATTTATGATATTCTCATAGACATATTAACGTATAGGAGAGTATTCTAGAGACAGAATGTGTTTTTGTGGCCTCTATGCGTTGTTTTGTGTGTGCCACTGGCAAAATCTCCTGAAGTTTCTTTCTTGGTGTTCGAAGTGGCTGATACAGACACACACTGTTTGGCTCAATGTGCTTCTCTGTTGCCATTGACTGCCTCAATTCTTGCTAGAGGCTGCGGTTCGCCTCTTACCAGATTCCAGGTACAGCTGCAACCTTGATTTGTAGTGGCTCTTTGCCTGCATGCGTATTGTGCGCGTTACAAATAAATTTAATTTGGCTGACAAAAAATCGTTCGTCAATGAAAAAATGCGCTTTGAAGATTATTCGTTGTCAAGATATAGGGACTTCCGAATAATCAATTAAATTTTAATTATGAATTGGTTTATTTTCGCGCTTTTCTCTATTTTGTCTTTTGCTGCTTCTTTTCTTGATTTGTTCTATTACTGTCTGAAGATGTGTTGCTTCAAAGTCATTAATTACTTTGTATTAAGCTTATACGGAAGATGTATTAAGCTTATACACCGAGCTCTGCTCTCAGTTGGCTAGAGAGCAAATTTGGTTATAACTATTTGTTTTAATAAAAATTTATTAATAGAGATATTAAAGATGGTCTGTGGGTGAACAATTTTTTATGCTGCCGAAAACGCCAAAGAGATGATTTGCAGACGCCACACAGATGATCTGAAGACGCCACAGAGACGATCGAAGACGATCTGTGTTTTTTTTTTTTTTTTTTTGATAGTGTAAGAAAGTTGAAGATTACTGCTTTAATTAATGAACGTTTCCGGTAAATGTTGAAAAAATTGCTCTTGTTAAACCAGTTAATTTTGTTGTAAGAAACTGTATTTTACCCTTCTATAAGTGCCATTATTAAAGACCAAATACGGAAATTCTTCTTATTTGCACTTCAAAAACGTCGGGCTGTGACCAGGCCTCGACCAGCGCTTCAATTTAATGTATAGTTTGTAAAATAATATTAAGTAGTATCCAAACTAGAGGTTTAAACCATTTCTAATTTCAATTTCGACTGGTCCTCCCCACGTCCTATAGAGGAAATAGGCCTAAATAACTGTCACTAGGGAATGAAGACAAACTTGGGAAATCTTTCTCGTCTTTTACTCATTTTTCAGAAAATATGAGTGACTGTCTTTCATTTTTGGTATGGTGATATTTTGTAAATTAGCTTAGTCTTGTAAAAATAGGATATCCATCTTCTAGCTTTCTTTTGTTGTTTTTTTCTTTTGTTAACTATCTATAAGGTTACTGACTTTTTGGAAAGTTTTTAAATAGTTTTTGTTTCCATTTTAGAACCGCAATATGTACAACAAGATCTTTGGTGGATTTTTAATGAGAGTTGCCTGTGAGTTGGCCTGGGCCAATGCTTATGTCTTTTCGTAAGATTTGTTTCAATTATTTTTTCAATCAATCTGATTTTATTTGAAGATCCTGCTAAACTCTCTTAAAGTCAAGGTAATGAAAGTGGGGCTATGCGTTACATAGAGAAAATCCAATATGAGTAATCATATTATTTTCTCAGTATTTTGTTTTTCTGATCAATGGAAATTAAATTATATGAATGTTTTAAGTATTTCAGTTGTAACGCTTTTAATCTTAAACTTGATTACCCTTTATCCCATTTTTTGTGTCATTTAAATATGTTTTATAGTAGTGACCTAGAAGCTTCTAAGTTATATATATATATATATATATATATATATATATATATATATATATATATATATATATATATATATATATATATATATATATATATATATATATATATATATATATATATATATATATATATATATATATATATATATATATATATATATATATATATATATATATATATATATATAAATAAATATATATATATATATATATATATATATATATAAATATATATATATATATATATATATATATATATATATATATATATATATATATATATATATATAGATAGATAGATATATATATATATATATATATATATATATATATATATATATATATATATAATTTTTATGATATTCCCTTAGACGATATACTTTTATGTTATTCCCATAGACCTATTAATGTATAGCAGAGTAGAGACAATGTGTTTTGGAGACCTCCAAGCAGTGTTTTATCTATGACACCGGCAGATTTTCCCTAAGTTTTTTTTTGGGCGTTTGAAGTGGTTGATATAGGCATATACTGTCTGGTTCCCTGTTCTTCTCTACTACTATTGACTGCCACTATTCTTGTTAGATTCGTAGTGGCTCTTTGCCTACTTGCGTATTGCAATGTTTTTTTTCTACATTTTCTGGTATCTATCATGGTTGCTCAGGTGTGGGCAACCAGGTAGGGGCACGGCCTATAGTAATCAAAAATTACAAAACGCTTTTAAAGGAAATGTCAATTGAGAAAAAATCGGCATTTGAAGTTGATTAAGGAATGGTAACTATGATTTCGATTAACCTTAATGGTAGAAGTATATGTATATTTATATGGGAATTTAAAAATATAGCCCATCAAAATGGTGTCAGAAAACTGTAATATTGGAATTGCCATTACTATAAACCTCATACAGGGGAGCTACAACCACCGGCTTGAACAACAAGGAAGACTACTTTTTTTATGGGTAGCAGGGATGTGTCCCTTTTTTTTCTCTGCTACTAGCGGGGCACTGGAACATAGAGGGCTGTTCAAAAGCTCATTCAAAATTCAGTTTATAGATCCATGAAGGTGCTAATAATTACGGTGATGGTAAAAAGTAGTCCTGGGTTATTTGAGATTTGAACTTTTGTTCTACATTATTAGAGCCATCTGAGAGCCACATCTGAACCGTAACTGCTGTGAATTTTAACTTCAGTTTTCTCGAAATTAAGGTGTATATTCGTCCTTTCTTTATATCATTAAAAATATTCCACGATTACATAGCAGAGAAAGTAAAGTAATAGAAAGAGCCTAACAGATTGCCATATAATTAGTTCTCTCGCCTTGAAAAGAAAGTCGTAACGACGTTAGTCAAATTTATAGTACTTTTCTTGCTTTCTCCAATTCTCTTATATGGGCTACATTTTTATTTCCAGAAAATGCATGCCAAGGATGCTTCATATTGATGATATATTATTCAGAAAACCGGTTGAAGTTGGATCTTTACTATATTTGGCTTCACAGGTAAATATTTAATCAAATTGGTTAATCATTTGGTCCTTATTGTTGGGTAGACGCAAAAAGCTGAATGGCAAAAACCCTTCCGTTATAACATATAACGTATTATAAGGTTGCAACCTTTTGTAATTTATGAACAAAACGATCTGAGCAACTGAGCTACAGAGTCAACAGCAACTGCAGTTCACACTTAAATTCACATCAAATACTTAAATTAACATACCCACACCCTTAAATTTATATTAAATAAAAAGTACTTAAAAATTATTCTAACACAGTACAGCAGAAATAATAAAAGGTTAAATTATATCATTCAAAATTGTCATCTTGATAAAATTTTCTGGTAGCTGGACTGACTGTTTCCTGGCCTAGCATGGAGCATCAACAGAACCTAAAATGCACCCTAAAGAAAAGAATTTAAAATACTTAATACAAGCATTCGTCAAATGTGTAAACTCTCAAATATTTTAAAGTACGTTAAAAAGCAACGCATGTCATAATACACACCACAACATATATATATATATATATATATATATATATATATATATATATATATATATATATATATATTTATATATATATATATATATATATATATATATATATATATATATATATATATATATATATATATATATATATATATATATATATATATATATAAGTCAACAAGACAAAACTTGACAGTCCATTACTGTCGTAGCAATTGAGCCCACGGGTGGCCGCAAATACATAAACTAAAACGCCGGATTTTGCCTATCACTCAGAGTAAAAATTCGTCAGCACGGGCCCAAGTACAGCAAATGAGCAAATTTATTGCAATAATTTGTCATAAAATCGGTTCTCCTAAAAATCATATAATTAGTTTTATAACATTATCTGTAATTGTACTTAGGTTCTGCGAGACATCATTCACGCGATCTATGAAATCTTGAAGACTCTCGTCTGCAATTATCATTTCTGAGTCGCAAATGTCGCATGATTGTTGTAAGACTTACATCAGGAGGATAAAATTCTCAGGTATCAACTTGCGCTAAAAGAAAGGAGTCCTAAGATAGATCCTTCTGGGACTCCACCCTTTACTTTGGATGTAGCACTTTTAATATCATTTAATCGAAACCCATCTGTCTTCTATGTAAATTGAATACTATCCTTGATACACAATCACAAGGTCCTAAACATCAATGTATCAAAATCAGCCGCGCTGTGAGCCTTTTTATAATCGGATAAGGTTGTTCACATTATTTTTCCAATCTTAATCTTAGTTTTTTAATTTGTACATTTTCTACTTAATCTTCCTCAATTTAACTTATTTTATAGGTTGCCTTTGTATATGGAAATCGAATGGTCGTTCGAGTTAGTGCCGAAGTTGTTAATGCAGAAAGTGGAAAGCATGACCTGACAAACAATTTCTATTTCATTTTGGAGGTTGATCGAGAGGTACCAAAAGTGATGCCGAAATCGTACGAAGGTAACTCTTATTTATAATATTTGGTCTTGTAATATTCCACAACGTCTCCGGGATTTAATTATATTAAAGAAAAAGAACGGTTTCTATGAATATTATTATAAATTTCTTCACTAAAACACCAGGGAGTCAATCAACCTTATTCCTACATATAGGAGACTTGGAAAGGGGGGGGGGGGGTGTAGGGAACCAGACTGATCCCAAAACCCGTTGTTGAAAAATAAAAATTGTGTTTTTATGATACAATTTTCATGTTCATCTCATATCCTCCCGCCCTATTCCACTTTTAATCGTCGGATCTGTATCTAGAGCTACTCGGAGTTGTTTGGGGACGGAGGGGGGGGGGGTATTCAACAGGGGGTCCAGGCTCAAACTTGGTGGTTTTTTGTTGTTGTTTTTCTTTGGCTTCACAGATACGTGATTTTTTTTGTGCGTAATATAATAGTGAAAATGTGAATGAAAACTACTCAGATCAAGATTGGGAATTGCCTCCCTGAGTTGAAAAAAATGATAAATTTTGTTTCAATTTTTCTCTAAAAAGTACTTTAATATGAGAAGTAAGATATGAAGAGTCCATACGGAAATGGTTTGGATCAGGCATATTAGATATTAGATATCTCCTCCCCTTGATCGCCCCTACGCCAAAATCAAGAGACTTTGATTTTTTCCTATAATGCCTTATGTTTTTCATACAATTTGTCTAGGCTATTGTGTATTTTCAATCGAAGTTTTGTTCTTCTAAAATGTCGTCTCTCCCCTCAAAAACCATCTTATGCTCATACCAGATCAAGCGTCTATGAAAGGGGGCCATTAACCTCTCACTAGTTTTATGATAATGCTAAAATTTCCAAGGATGTGCATCATTTTTTAGATAATTAGTCTGCTGTTGTTTATTTCGTTACACCCACAGCCTTTCCAAATGTGAGCCCTTGAAGATACATTTCTGCAAACTTACCTGGCACACAAAACAGCTAAAACACATATTTAATAATATCAGCATTGACAAAACCTGATGCAACAAAATGCTTTATGCTGCAAATATAATAATATAAGAAGGAGTAAATTACGATTTTTCTTCACATCGCCAATAGTTTGAGACTAAAAAGCCTCAAGATTATCATATTTCTTGCATTTATGAATATTCTATTTTTCGTCAAATAAAGTAATGTGTAATCAAGTACTATAGAGCATAGTATCCTTCATTTTTATACAGTTTGACTGTTTTTTTTTTTAGAATTCCCAGAACTAAAATTCTTTAGTAATACCTGCTCAAGTAGATAGCCGGAGAGTATACCATTTATGAAATACGAAACCGTCCTCCCTCTCGAAAAAAAAAATGACTTTCCAGCCTATCAAAAGATTGCTTCTGAGCGTTTATTTTCCTTGCGATGCCTAACGAAATTAAATAAGGTTGTCCCTTGATAAGAATTTAAAAAAATTGGACATGACAGTTGGTAGATCAACAAAGCATAACAGGCTCATTTTTATAATTTAATATAAAGCGTATTTTATAATTATTATTATAGGTTCTAATTTAGCATAAAAACTTGCACTGGCAAGCATAAAACAAAAGATTAGCTAATTTTTTTTTAAGGAAAGAGTTAGAGAAAGATGGCCAAACATTTTGAGAATAGGCTAAACCGTGATAGGGTTGCAAGAAAAGATGTAGAAAATAGTTAAACACTTTGGATGTGAAGGAAGATTCTGTGCGTGTTGATTTTTCGTTCCCAGCATTTAATTAGGCACATCTAGCCTTGCGCTTGTGACTCGTTACGTCAGATAATGAACTAGATTTTGTATTATGTTTCTCTATTTACTTATTACAGCGTATATTTGGCTACAGCTATATGACCCCCTAACCACGGTTAGGTAATTCCTAGATTATTCTTTTCTTTTTGTTGTTTTAGTTTATGGTATGTTTTTGGTCGGAATGAAAATATCAAATTTGGCTAGTGAATTTCTTTTTTAATTCTAGAAGCTATGATTTTCTTGGATGGAAGGAGGCATTTGGCAGATCCAGAAGGAACAGCTGAAATCACTTCAAAATTGTAATTGTTATATTGCAGCCAGAAAGCTCTTATATGCTTGAGTCAATTTGTCTCTTTAATCATTGGGCATGTCGCCCCATCTCTCCGACAAGGAGACATAGGTAAATGGACTGCATGAATTAATCAGATTCTGACTAAAACTTTGATCTAAAAAGAATGTGACTCGAATTTAATAGCATTGGTAACTTGCCCCCTTATCCCATGAATGGGGCGATTTTGCACTTTGCATATAGAAAATGGCTTTTTTGATTTCAGCAAAATCAAGTTTTTATATACTTTCTCTAAAACAGTAAGGCATTCAAACAACAGTATTTAGTTATAATTTAGTAATAAGCGAAAAATCAACATTACTCAGCTCACATAGAAACTTGTTTATGACACGGTTACATCTTCCCTCTATTATTTACACCTAAAATTGTTTGGTTTCAAGATCGTTTCTTCGGGTGTAGAAAAGGAACAAAAATAGTGGAGAATTTAAAGTTTTTTGTATATTGCTAGTTTTTCTGGTTGCAATGTATGTGTGTATGTTAAATGTTACAAACTGTCTATAAAATTATATTCGGATCTATAGGTGCCTTCATAGTTGCTGGAAGACTAGATAAGTTTTTTCACCGTGGCCTTTCAACACATAAGACCGAGACCAGGTCTAGTCATTTTCTTTTGTTTTTGGGGTGGGAGGGAGAGTAGATTTTTCTTAGATCTATAATCTATCTAGCTGATTGCCCATGTCAGTAAATCTTAGCCAATCATTAGAGTATATACCCAAAAACAATATTGTAACGTTATACAATGTGTACCTAAAGCCTGAAGCCAAGCAAGTACTTTTCATCATGCAGTCAGTAGGCTTCATTAAGATGATGATGATTTGTATGCTTAGTTTTGGTCTGTCTACCATGTTTTGTCTCAGGGTTAGAGAATCGAATTGAAACTTTCAGGAATTTTTTGAGGGGAAACGGTAACGGTACTTTGAATTTTGTGCTGAGGGAAAAATATTTCTCCAATCCTAACAAAAAATAATGGTATTTTTTTTTATGTCTGTCATTCGGCAAGCTCTGCTGCTTTTTTAATATAAATAACCAGCAGGGATAAGAGCAGATGCGCCAATTCACGGTAGTTAGGGGGGGGAGCGAAAATCTAGGGGGGGGGGCAACCTTTTTGTTTTTCCAGTGAAAGAATAAAAAGGATATTTTAAAGTGAAAATACTAAAAGAAGAGAAATTTTTCTAAATCTAGAGGGGAAGGGGCAAAAAATCTTGGGGGAGGTCAGCAAAGCCTTCCTCCCCTCGAATGACACCGTTGGTTGAAAGGGAAGACTCGTTTAACTAATTTCATCAAACATCTAAATGTTATCATTGACCTGAATCTTATTTAGTATTCAGATGGGAAACTAGGTAGAAATCAGATTGTTTTGTGTCGGAGGAAGTGTCAGACAAAAAAACCGGGTGTGCATTGAACATACTATTTTTCAACTGGGTGGGGGGGGGGCAGAAAAGGGACTCCCTCATTTCAGTAGTAAGGGTAATTTTCTCTTGTTTCGTGTGTAGGTACGAATAAGGATGCACACGAATATGAAGAGGTAGAACGCATGTTTAGAGGTAGAAAATTTCAAAGCTGTCAATGAAACTTTTTTTTTTTTTTTTACGCAGTTAATCCAACTTTGGCTCAAGAAGCGTAATTTCTTGCAGTGTTCCAAATGGGGCTTCGAGTTGCATAAATCTTACCGGTGTTATTTTGTGATTAACAACTAAAACTAGTCTTGGCGTCAATTTACTAATTAACTACTAGAATAAGCGACTTTGATCGCCTTTATGCTAGATTAAACAGTTTCTGTTGCTTATTTGTAACGTTAATATTTTACATTGCTTTTATTGTTTTGTCATATGTATTTTATTTGTAATCTTTCACAAAGTATTTGTATATTTTATTGGTGAAGATGTTTGCTGTAATGTCTAAGAAGTGTTTCGAATAAATACACGAATTACTAAAGCTCGTGTCTCCCCTCAAAAGGGGAATCCGGTATTAAAACACTTAGATCAGAGAGGCCATTTGCAATAATTCAATACTTTATTTGAACCCCAACCCAAGGATTGAATGTAACAAGAATGCTGTGGTCAAATTAAAAAGTACAGCAAAAGTATACCTTTCTACTTGATTGTACAGCTCTCTGCTAGAGTGTCTAGGTTCCTAATTTAAAAATCCCCTGGTAGAATGTGTTTACATGAATGGCTATACGAGTTTTCTGTTGCTCTTTTCTAATTATTGCAACCAGGACTGAGGAGTCAGAGTTTTAGTAAATTTTTTGCTGAAAGGAGTCGGTATATTGAAAATGTCTGGAATCGGAGTCGGTTATAACTAATAATATCTAGTTCAATAAAGCTTTAAAACAGGGCAGAGCAGTCGGAGTTTTATACATTTTCGCTTAATAGAGTCGGAGTCAGTATATTGAAAATGTCTGGAGTCGGTTATAACTGATAAAATATAGATAAATGAAGCTTTAAAACAGGGCAGGGAAGTCAGAGTTTTGTACATTTTTGCTGAATTGAGTCGGAGTCAGTATATTGAAAATGTCTCGAGTCGGTTATAACTGATAAAATATAGATAAATGAAGCTTTTAGACAGGGCTGTGGAGTCAAAGTTTTTGTAAATTTCCGCTGAATGGAGTCGCTGTATTGAAAACTTCTGGAATCGGTTATAACTAAAAAAAATCTAGTTGAATCAAGCTTTAAAACGGGGCTGTGGAGTCGGAGTTTTTGTAAATTTTTGCTGAATGGAGTCGGTGTATTGAAAATGTCTGGAATCGGAGTCGGTTATAACTAAGAAAATACAGTTAAATCAAGCTTTTTAAAACAGGGCTGTGGAGTTGGAGTTTTTGTAAATTTTTGCTGAATGGAGTCAGAGTTGGCGTCGGTTTATTGAAAATGTCTAGAGTCGGAGTCGGTTATAACTTATGACTTACTCCACAGTCGTGATTGCAACTCTCCTTGAGAGTTGTATTATACCGAATATAAGAAGACCCATGCACATGTATCAATATAGAATTGTTTGGTGTGAATACGATCTGAACGCACTAAGAAAGAACTAAGTTCTTTTTTCAAGATGGTGCGCCGCCTTAGTTTAACACTAAACATGGCAAAGTTTTAAGATTTAAAGAAATGTCTCTAAGAGATCACACTTTAGCACACGCGACTAAATTCATTATAGCATGTTTTTAAGATTTAAAAATACGCACTTAAGAGATCTTATTACATGTAAATTACTGAATTAGGTAAATTTGATTTATTAATCTAATCTTTTGTTGATCTTCTAGTCTGATTCTCAAAACATTTTGAAAATTTTCCAAGCAGCTTTTTACCCCTTTCATTTAGTAGGAATAAATGTAAAATAAATCATTGATTCAAGAAGTGTTTTGCTATATCTTGTAGAAAAAATATCCTTGTTTGGAAACAAACTGTTTTACTGTTATCAGTAAAATTCTTAGAAAATTGTTAAAAACGTTAACTTAGGAGAAAAGATACTCCATATTGTTCTAGAGTTTGCGTAATGAAAATTTTACATACCTTAATCTTAATGTGAAGTCCACAAAAAGTTCGGAACAAACTACAACCCATCCGGTGCCGTGCGAACAGATTTAAAAACTCCTTCATACCCTATACCATTAGTATATTTAACAAGTGACGTTTTTCCACGTCGCTGTATTTAATAACTAAGCGTTCATTTTTATTGCTACGTTACTACTACTAACAACTCACCGCAGCACCAAGCCGCCTGAAGCCAACATAGCTACGCACACTCTTCCTTTATCCCAATCTATTCAAAGCCTCCCTCATTACACCCTCCTAGGAAGTTCACATTTCCTTTAAATCTTTCTTTATGGCATCCTCCCACCCTAGACGAGGACAACCTGCTTTCCGTTTAGCCCTAGACGGCTGGCCGAACAGGACAATTTACGTTAACGAACAATTAGAAAATGTTCAATCTCACCTGTAGCTACAGATATTCAGGCATCAGTTCATCAATTAAGCGATAATTCGATTGCGCCTTCGGCGTGTCATCAGTCTTATATATTTAAGGCCAGAGACTTATGAGCTTAAACACCTTCTTCAAATTATATCCAATAATCAGGCTGGCCCAAGAAATTATCTTATAGTTCACGTCTTCTTACTAAATGCAATTTGAATTGCAGTAGCTGATTGCATCACTGTCTGATTGCTAGCAGGTGAATACAGTAAAAATATTAAATTGTTCATATGATGGTATTTGCACCGTTGATATCAAGCGTTTCAACTTGGTGTAAAAGTTTAATTTCTGTTTTCATTTTGCTGACTAGGTTCTGAAGAATATTTTTGAACCGAGTGAATAACGGTCTTCCCCTAGGGGTATCCTTGGTAAAGGGGTAATAAAACGTAACCTAAACTTGTATATCATCGAATATTACTACTACTCACCGCAGCACCAAGCCGCCTGAGGCCAACACAAATACGCACGCTCCTTCCCCATTCCAATCTATTCAAAGCTTCCCTCTTTACACCCTCCCAGGAAGTTCCCATTTCCTTTAAATCTTACATGTTGAGAAAACGTAAAAAATGAAATCTCTTTGAACTTCAAAACGGGATTTGCTAAAAATATAGATATTGATTCTGAGAGATGATATGGGGGTTACATATAGCCGACAAATTCTAAACTCGAATGTAAAGCATTGAATGAACGATAAGTTTAATACAACATTTATCTGAATGTGTATGTTTCTCAGCCATGAGTTTAGGGTGCCAAGTCATACCGAAATCCTTGTAATTTGGATTAAAAATACATTTATACCCAACATTTCAGCTTACTATACATAAAATCAACTTAATTATTGAGGCCATTGTCTTTAAAAAAAACAAAACAAAATGCTTCTTATTTTAGCATGGTAAACATAATAATTACATTAAACTCATTAGTGCTGTACGAGAATAATTTTGCAGCAGTTAAGGTAGGAAATTAGGTTACTAATTGGTTCGGTGTTGAATCAGGAGTTAAGCAGGGTCGTGTCCAATTCCTGTTTATATGGATTAGTTTGATGGAACAAGGCAAGGGCTATAACAGAATATGATAACGAATGGGAAGGTAAAGATCTCCTAGACTTGATTATACAGGTAACTTGAACTTCCTAAATTAAAATGTTAGCGAAATGAATAAATTTTTGGAGATTGTGAGAGTTCAGGTGGAAGAATAGGTTCGAAAATTATTGTTAAGAATACTTAGTCGCTGGCACTAGGGAAATGAGGGCGAAGATGCAATAGTAAGCAACAATAAAAATCGATCAGGTGGACAGCTTCACTCACCATAGTGGTTAGAATTATCAGCAAAAATGGTGGATGCAGTGATGATATAAGATGTAGAATAGCCGAGGTGCAGGATTTCCAGGAAATTAGCATGGGTGGAGATAAAGAGTGAAGCTATGAATATATTAGGGTGGATGAGAAGCATGCACACCTGTGTTGGCCTCAGGCGGCTTGGTGCTGCTGTGATTAATTAGTAGTTGTAATTCAAGTGTATGCATTGACACCTAAATCGTAAATAGAGCATGAGAAAGCTACTTGGAAGTCTTCCGGCGACTAAGAACCAAACAAGATTGATTATATACTCATTCAATAGTGACGGAACCTATCAATATCGAATGCAGTCTCCATAGAAGGAGATTTAATTCAGATTTTCCGATGATGTCTGAACTTCAGTTGCACATCCGCAAGTACAGACAGTCTACGAAGCTAGACGAAAAGGAGAAGCACGTCCTAATCCAAACACTGAGGGAAGACACGATAGATAGAATGAATATTTCATCAAAAATCGATACGTATGATTACACTAGATCCGATCGTCCTAATGACATCCTTAGTAGCAAATAATGAACTACCCATAAGTTTGAAATTCTCTACTGATAAAAAGAATCAAGAGCAGAAATAGATATTTAAACTTAAATAAAGCTTTTAGCCCAGATGATATTCAGAGTTGCTAAAATTTTGGATCGATTTTAGAAATTCGGTTTCATTATTTGATTTGGTCGTACAGCTCTTATTGTCCTACTATATGGATGTCAAGCTTTTGTTCGCTTCTGTAACCACCCTCCAGGATATATGCTAAGGTGATGAATCTGTTCTTGAAGCAAATCTTTCTTCTACTAAGCCACTGCTTGATTTGAAGTCGCTTTATAGTCTCTCACGTTGTCGTTCACTTTCTTTTAGCTACATGGCGATGTTCCTGCGGCCCTTAGAACTGTTCTATTTCTTGCCTCTGATCAATCTACCTCTTATCATTTTCGTAATTTGGGCCCCATTTCTATTCCACTCATCCCGTCAGAGAGATGAGACCCCTTGAATGCCTGGAATACCCTACGCGAGTCATCTAGAAAGTTACTCGTTTAGCACCTTCGAACAAATTATAAATTGTGTGCTTTTTTACTGGCATTTTTTTCAAACCATGATTAAAAAACTACTACTATTTTTCTTTATATAAAAGGGGAAAGGTTGATAGTAGTAGCTAAGCTCAAAGCATCACTACCAAGTCAACCATAACCTTCACAAAAATCCTTAATGACTGCCTCAAATTCTTAGCAAACGAACTGCTGTATACCCGCCTCCCCCTCCCAATCGGCTCCATTGCTAGGAACCCTAGATCTAAGACAGGTACAACTTGCAATAAAATGGGAGCCATTAATTTGTGTTGATTCATTTTGTTTTCAGCCCTGGATGTCTATTAGCTTTAAATAACAACTACTTAAAATATATCGGGCGAAAACTAGGATTGGCCAAAAAATATTGTAACCATTCTGGAAACATTAGGCACTGTCAGCATAATTATAAGTGCATCTCTCCCATAGCTTATGATTAATACCGATTTATCTGTTATTTGGATAATTCGAACTAAGGACAATTACTTTTTAATGAAGGGTATGCGGTGCCCGCCCAAAGAATTTACAGTACAAAATACAAAGTCGGTGATTGAGCCCTGGAACTGCATAGTAAAGCCAGGTTCTACTAGCCCCCTATACCTATCATTTCAAACCCTATAGCCTGAATCTTTTAAAACCTTGACAGTCCCTTTAATGACCAATGGAAGAAAAACTACCATCTCCTCCTAGTTTTCCTTCAAAGCAATTTAATGAAGATTTGATGTATTTATTTTCGCAGAATATCCCACAATCAATTTTAATTATTGTATAATGTTTACCCCCTATTCTGCCTGCTTTTTTCTGAAATTTAATGTATTTTTTCCCGCAAGTGCATGAAAAACTGAATCCATCATCATTATTTTGAGAATATACGTTTGCTTTTCGTTGGATAAAGTCAGGAACAGAAAGACAGCTTTTTCGATGAGATAAAACTTTTCGTCGGATACAGGAACAAACATCGCTCAGAAAGACAGCTTTTTCGGTGAGATAAAACGTTTTCGGTGAGATAAAACTTTTCGTCGGACAAAGCCAGGAACAAACATCGCTCAGAAAGACAGCTTTTTCGGTGAAATAAAACGTTTTCGGTGAGATAAAACTTTTCGTCGGAAAAAGCCAGGAACAAACATCGCTCAGAAAGACAGCTTTTTCGGTGAGATAAAACGTTTTCGGTGAGATAAAACTTTTCGTCGGATAAAGCCAGGAACAAACATCGCTCAGTAAGACAGCTTTTTCGGTGAGATAAAAGTTTTCTTATCAGTTATTGAGGCTAACTTGACTCGCCTAAAATGACGCCTTGTATATGTCAAGCTGAAATATTTCGAAGGCCATTATGGGGATTCGTATACGCCATTCAAAGGTAATTATGACACACAGTGTTTCTCCGAAAAATTATTTGTTTGTGAACCAAGGGTATATGATATGACGTTAAAATATAGCTATATTTTGTCAATCGGGGAAAAAAATCCGGAGTCGTTGCTACAAAGAAAATTCTAATTATATGTTTTGTATCGAGCAAAACTAAAGAATTGCAACTAAAAATAACCCATATGTTTTAGTTTTTACTGAAACATGATTGATACTTTACCGGTAGAGGTCAAGAAAATAAAACCACTATAAACCGCAAGTTTGATAACTATGGAGATTGACACGTAGACTTTATTTTGCACAAAGTACGTAAAATTTTTTAGGTTACGGATACTTTTTTTTTCAATTCTATACATTCTTTCGCATACAATCCATAAGAACGCCTTAAAATAAAGGACAATAATTTCTTCACAATAACAATAGCAAAAACGAAAAAGGAACTACCCAAGAAACATTTTCCTCAGATTCCCGAGTTAATTTATTTTTTAATGAAATCCATACAATTAGTTCTGCTGCTGAATCTTTGCAGTTTATTCGCAGAAAGAAGGGTGTCATTTCATCAATCCCTATTTTTCCGTTCAGAAAGTCTTTCTTAACCAAATTTGGCTAAGAAACGGTACTGATCCCGAATACCACGATACTCCTCAATAGCCTAAGCAAATCAAGTACTTGAAACGTGGTGTCCAAGATTAGATTCCTAATGTGAAGTAAAACACTCCAAACTACCGTTGACTCTAAGGAGACAAGGCTGGGAAATGTTAGCATAACGGAAGACTAAGTTCCCAATCTTACGGAGCAAATTTTGTCCATAACGAATACACTACCAAGTAGACTCAACCTCAACATAGAATTTACGCTTCGCAAGTTTATATTATGTTATGGAAAAGCCACCACAGCAGCAACGAAATTGATTTTCTGAATGAGCAACTGATACATTATAAAAATGAATAAATAAACTCGAAAGCCTTTCATGCTTGATCAGACCTTAAATCACCATCTCCATTTCATATTTTTGAATAACTTGGTTACGATGATGGTGATGATTTTAGATGCCTATTGTAAAAGGACTTGTTTATGTGTGAAATGTCATACTTATTATACCGTAAGTTAGCCACTTAATATAGAAAATCACGTGCAAAGTGTGAAAACCACTAAAGGCCATTTGAAAAGCTTGACATAGCAATGTGAAAGCACCCTTAGCCTAAAGTACCACGGACAGTAAAAATGCAATTTGATTGTTGGAACTGATTAAGTGAAAGCTTACGCAACATATATCTCTTCAAAAATTAGGAAACACCGGAATTCAATTTTTAATGAAAAGGTCTCCAAATGCAGTTATGCAGGTTTTGGTAGTAGCGGGCGCCAAATTTAAAAAAAAGAAATGTGCTAATAAAACCAGCTAAAAATACATGGCATTAAATAGCTTAAGAAGGTGCTATTATCCTTTGAAGGCGTAACTGTCTTTGGGAATCAACAGACTGTCAATGTTTTAACTTTTATTTACAAAAAGCGTTGTCAAATTTAACTAATCATCTTTGCTTATTTATTTTCACGACTTGACTTCGTAACACTGACAAAACGTGGTGCCGCTCTAAATACTTCATAATTTTCAAAATAAAAAACAAACAAACAAAAAAACGTGGTTTTCAGGTATGACCAGACCTAAGACGGATCTAGGGGACAAAAGATATTTTCATTTTGATGTCCTTGGTACTTAAAGTTTAATCAAGGGGAGAGCAAAGTATTTGAGCACATAGACCCAAGACGGGCCTAGGGGACAAAAGATATTTTCGTTTTGATGTTCTTGTTACTTAAAATTTACTTAAGGGGAGAGCAAAGTATTTGAGCAGCTGGACCCTAAGATGGGTCCAGGAGACAAAAGATGTTTTCATTTTGATGTCTTTGGTACTTAATTTTACTCAAAGGGAGACAAAGTATTTGAGCATGGTCAGTTTTAACCTGCAGCAATTTAGGTAAAAGTAACAAAAGCATGAAATTAGTAATGCCTGGGTTAAACATCATAAGTGTTAGTACATACTCTTTATTTTCATTAAAAAGATAATAATAAACTCTGAATTATTAATGCAAACCCAGCTCTACACAACAAGTCGATACTCCCACTAAAAAAAGAAATCCATTCGTTGGCACTCAAAGCAATTATAGATGCAGTAAATTTGCCCTTATACCACAAACAAACTAAATTAAAAATTTAATATATAACAAGAAACAAATCTTCATGAAACAACAGGTTTTTTAACTACGTTCAAGAATAAAAAATAAGGACAACGATAGATACATCTGGACTTGGGGAATGTTCTAGTCGCTCTCGTTAAATGTTTTGGCTTATATAAAACCTATACATAATTTGTCTTTATACTAAATGTCTGTCATCGTGTCTGACGAAGACTGCTTCTACAATTTTTTTTTTACCCTAATTCATTTTACTTGGAGTATATGATTTCGAAACTTCATGAATGAATTTAATTCACTTTTCTTAGCATTAAAAATTTCACGAGTAGTTTTTCTATTGTAAAAAAAAAAAGCACTTATTTCAGTATTCCTAATAAACTAAGAAATTAATTTTTTGAAGCGTTGAGTTGTTTTAGAACCCTTGCAAAATGACGGTGTGATAACGTGAACATGTTTAACGTTTTTTTCTGTTTAATTATGGTCGTTTTTTCATAGATGAGGTTCGGAAGAATGGTTAGGTTTTTTGGAGAGGGTGTTGGAGAAATCAAGCACCCCCTTCAAAAGCCATTAATAAGCTAAATCGATTATGTCTGTATAACAAAAAACAGAGAAAATTCATTAAGAAAGATTGTTTTATGATTTTAATTTGCCAATCAATTGAAACTAAACCGCCGTAGAAGATATATTGGCGTTAGCTAATGTTTCAGAATGTATTATTTGTTTACGAGTATTTTTTATTCGGAGCTAAAAAATTGATATCTATAAAAGTTGGTTTTTTATTTGATGGCTAAAATTCTTATTATCCATACCTGAATTTTAATTACTAGGGAGCGTCTTCACGAGTCCAAAAGAGACAAAAACGTCAATGTATTCTCTTGTCACTAATCCCAAAAGCTTAGATACTGAGCTTCCTTGAATAAAATTTTAAAAAACGCCGGGTGAAAAAAAGCTCAGGAAGGAAAGTACTTCCTAATTTTAAATACGATAACTTAAATGCTTTAACATCAAGATCAAATTCAAGAAGAAACAGTTTATCGCTTAGCAACGCCCTTAGCAATAGAGAAATTTCTAACGTTGATTTCCAGAGAAAGACCAAGAAAAAATATGTCTTTCGAGCATATATCAAAAACTCAACTAAAAGATATAAAGACATAAAAGTCTCTCCTTTTTTCCAAAAGAAATTCCTGGGCATGACTTCATTTAATAACAGAGGGAAAAGTCAAGGAAGTTAATAAATCTTTGAAGTAAGGCGCGTTTTTAAGCTTAGTTCTGACAGAAGACGGCAAGTTTCGTCAAACGAAAAAAAACAAACAATATGAATTTTGGCTTTTTTGGCATTCGGAGCCAAATCTTCATAGAATAGAAAACTCCTTTGAATATCTATTTAAAAAGAGCAACAGTGGTAGATTTTTACCAGCGCATAAACAGGAAGTCTTATTTCTCTTAAAACACAATTTTGCTGACTAGAAGAACACAATTTCAGCTCTTGATCCGAAACAGTAACGAACCAAATATACCCGGCGCGAAGGCATTTTTTCCGGTGGGCGACGTTTAATCTGGCTGTCAAAGGAAACTATTATCTCTGTCAGAACCAAGCCTTGAACAAAAAATAAAGAAATAAAATTGAATTGGTCACTATAATCTTTACATTCATGGTGTGCTTAGTCTGACTGACCGTCTTGTTTGGCTTCAGCATTTAAACTAATTATCTGCATCTTTACTGCTTTGGAAGCATCACCAGCATTGGGGACGTAAAACCTAAAACAAGTAAATAAACAATTTATAAGAAAAAAGATAAATCGAAAGACTGGCATTCAATAATTAGGCCTAATACTTGCTCTCTTTTTCATACATAACTGCTTTGAATAGATTGGGATGGAGAAGGAGCGTGAATAGCTGCGTTGGCCTCAGGCGGCTTGGTGTTGTTAGCAGTAGTAGTAGTCTGTTGATTTATTTATTTTTAATACACAAAATTAGGCTGATAAGTTATTAGATCATTGTAATTCTTTAATAACGAGTTTTATTCTCAATACTGAAGATAAAGATTTTCCATCCTAGATATAATATCCTTTAGATATTTCTTGGTTAACTTTTTTGACAATATACCGGAGAAAAAATGAAGAACAGGGCAGCCTCAAATGAGGTGAGAAGAGGTCATAAGAAAACATTTAAGGAAGTTAGAAATTCACAGGAGCGGTATAGAGTAAGGTTCTCAAGAGTGTGGTGGAGAGGGATTGCCCGCAGCTGTGTTTGCCATAAGCAACTCGGGGCTGGGATAAGTTGTCAACAGTTGCAGTGGTTTGTCCTACCTAGAGAAATTAGTCAACAGATCTTTGGTAATACCCCTACAAATTGTTTTAATCCTTTCCTCTTTGAAGTGTTCAGGAGCCTTTTGTAATCGAGCTGGTGCCAGAAAAATGAACATGTGGCCTGTTCAAGCTGAAATTTCCCACCACTGATAATTACGAACACTGCTTTTGATTCATAGAACCATTTTCTAAAGTTTTGCGTTTGCCTGACACCCTATACCTTATAGACCGCCTGATTTATAGACATAAATCCAAACTTAAACCGCTGATTGGTACAAAAAGGAGATTATTAAATGTGAGGGAAGATATACGGGATATGCAATCCCCCTGTTAACACCAATAGCACGACAAATTGCTACATTTTTTATATGACTACTTCCTATTGACACTGTTTCAAGACTGAGACAGTACTCCCTGGATTGAGGTCAAATTCTTTGTTTCATGTTTCAAAATTAAAGAGAGGTTAGGCTCATAAAGATACAGATTAATAATATCTTCTTTATAGGGATATTTCACGGCTAAGGGTCAGGAGTGTTTGCAAAACCTTACAGTTGCTTTTTCTTTTGTTGTTTAGTTTCTCTGCCGATTAAAACCGATAGTGTACAAAAAGAGGTTTAAATACTCTAGTCACCACTCTCTTTGAAGATTTTTTTTTAGGTAGAAAATAAAAGCCAGAATATTATTTAGCAAGCTCAAGCAATACACTAACATACCATCTATCCTAAACATCACTAAAATAGTAAAAAGTGAAAATATTAAAAAAAAATAGCAGAAAGTAATCGACTAGTAATTTGTTAATTATTTTTGCAGTATAAATTATATTTTTTCCTAGCTTCAACTGCTCAAAGATATAGTCAACAAATTCCCCTGAGATGCAAAGTTTCTTGATAGTTTTATTCAAATTCTTACACTGAATTCGAATATTCAATTAGCATAGAAAATCGACCAATAGGATATTTATCTGTATAGCATTATTAGTAAGGATTCTTGACGCAGTGAAGATTTATAAAGTAGAATGGCCAAGGTGCACTGTTTTTTTCGTACTTGCATTAAGTTTGGGTAAATAAGAGGACAAGGCTTTTAATAAACATTAGGATACTAGAAACCACAGCAACGACATTGGTCAAATGGTTCTGGAACGTGGGTTCTCGGAGTGGTGGAGGAAGATATGTATCTCAGAAGAATTTTCCAAGGATAGGTTTAGGTGCTCGTTTGACGTACCGTACAATAAATGGTAAGATATAGAAACAAATGCAGAATGGTCAAACTATAGAGGGCAGGGAATGAAAGAAATATGAAATTATCGAAATTGTAATTTATTTATTTATAAATATAATATTATACTGTAAAATATAATAAAATATACATTATACAAAAGTATATAGGCTGAGAGTATATAGCAAATCTTCAAACAGATTGTGGTGAAGCAGACAGTGACAGTACGGTAAGACGTTAAGAGTGGAACCCCTACAGACGTTACAAAATTACGTTGTACACAAATGTACTGCAGAATTTTCTTCAGCCCCCCATCGAACTTTTACATTATTCAGAATCCCACACTATAGATTTTTTCATCATCTTCAGTATTATTTTTTTCTGCAAAAGTTACAGCTTTTTCATCGAACCATAACAAATACGGCGGAAAAAATTGGCTTTAATCAATACCACAAGAATAGATTTTATTTGAGGGTATTAAATTTTACTTTTTAAAAAATATGTGCCAATAAAATCCAGCCAAAAACTCATTTTTTTGCTATAGGATTTTATATTATAATAGGGTCAATAACGCAAGATTTAATCACGAAGCTAAAACAATTTTAAAGAAACACAAGGATAGTTCCCAGAAACTTTCAATAATGACAACCAACTAAATATCTCTGTTATATGAGAGTAAAGAAGCTTTTAAATCAATTCAAGGAGTTTAAAAGACTCATTATCGATAGATGGCGGTTTTCTCAGAGACTCGTATCACTTCTAGCCTTCATCACATCGTATTATTATTCCCATTAGCCGACAAGACAACTACTCAGCTGCTATTTCCTGATCAGGTAGGTATTACAACTGAGCTACCAGTTGCTTATTGTATTTCGTGCCAATAGCCCATGAAAGATTCAGCCCTTTAAGCATAGTTGTGTATTTTGACAGGTCATTATATACATTTTAAAGCGTGCACGAAGCTCAGCCCTGTTTAACTCAACCTCGTTCAACTCAGCCCATTTAACTCAACTTTGTTCAAAAGATCCTCCATTTAACTCAATTCATGTTCAACTCAACTCCCCATTTAACTCAACCCCATTTGGTACATTTTCTGTGGTTGACCACCTCTAAAGGAGAGATGCGATTAAAATATAAGTATTAACGTTATATTTCTTATTTTATGCTCTTTCCAAATATCATGATCACATTTCTGACAATACAGCGCTCTCCCCCGAGATATGGTCTTTCCATTTCACCGTTGATTGCATCCTGTGATACGTTATACTCTTATAGTTTTTTTTTTAATGTATCCCAGGGCCATATATGGGACCATCAGGAGGCAGGGGGGGGGGGCATTGAAAAAAAAGCGACCATGATATTTAGAAAGAACCTAATGGTATTACTTTACTTAACTTGCATGTTTCCTTTACAGTTAAGAAATCACAGCTAATTTACCCATTCAACATAAACTAACTTAACCTGACTTGTTGGAGGGGCTAAATTGAATCGGGGTTGACTTGAATGGGTTGAGTTAAACAGAGTTGAGTTGCATAGAGAAACGGTTGAGTTGCAAGGTGGTTGAATATAATGAGGTAGAGTTAAATGAGAGATAGATTACATAGAGGTTGAGATGAACTAGGGTTTATTTAATGATGTTGAATTCAACGTCATTCAGTTGCACAAGAGTTACACTTTAAACAGTGAATTACAAGCGTACCTGGAACAATCATCTACAACGTAACTTCCTTCAGAATTTGCTTTTCCAAACTTGAAAGTAAGGATTTCAGGATGACGTTTTTTGCTTGTAATTTTGAAGACAGACTTCAAGTCCTTTTGGAGAGTGATTGTTGCCGAATCTTTATCATTTGGACATTTCCGAAGACAAAAAAGATGTGTCTTTGTTATCATAAGAAAGCTAAAATTAAAAACGAAGATCATAACTATTACAAATAAAATAGAACAGTTTGGGAGAACTTTTCTCTGGAATGAAGATTTTGAATCGTAGCATAAAAATGGTTTTAGGGGTTAAAAAACTCAGCCACAGCCCATCTCGTTGGTCAAAATTATAGTTCAATTAGTCTCCTCCTATAGCTCTGAATTATGGCTAACCTAACCACGACAGAGCAAGTATCATAACCCTACCCCCATAGATCATTCCTGGTAACAGCTATGGAGTCAAGTCCAGTCCTTTTCGCATTTCATAGTCTTTGTAGTTTAACCAAAGCGTCCCATTTTCAACGCAAAGTACAAAGACACAACTGAAAAATTATGCAAATTAATTATAAAATTATATATAATAAATATTATAACAAAGTGCAAGTCATTTGCTTCCACCCCATTAACTGCATGACATTAAACTCAGTTTTCTTAATTTCACTAATTGGTTTGAAAGCAAATAAAATAGCTAAGCCCAGCAACTAAATTTCCTGAAGAGCAAATGTTGCCCCTGTTTAAGCATATTTGCAACCTCGTTTTGCAGTGGTTTGCAACACTCAATTACCATGTACAGGCAGGTACCATGTACCATGTTTGTGCTATGTTTGTCTAAAAAATGGTAGGTCTTTTAGAAGAAATTGATTTTCCTGGTAAACTCATCTATAGAAGACAAGAAAATAAATTCACAGAAACATTTGAAAAAATACATTCGTCGTTACTGTTATCATTAGTTTACTTAATTATATTATATTGATTATATTATATTTTAATAGGTTCACAAATGAAATTTATATAGCAGTGAAAACCATTCCCAAAATGTTTTTTTCCAAATTCAATTATACTAGAAACCATTTATTATTTCTTAATCCATCCATATTTTCTTTACTGTATTTCTTTATGGGCTTCTACACATTCCATCAGTTTTTAAATTCCTTCTAATGCTTCAAAATAAATCGATGACGATACTTTTGAAAATAAATTACAGGTCTTTAGTTAGACGTCCTTATGGAACTTCCGGAGTTTTTTCTTAGACCGATTTCACTGTGATTTTTATTTCTAATATTTGCCATGATTTATACTCACGTATGGTTCGTTGCCCTTGAATTTTGCAGGAAAATTCATAGGTTAAATTTTTCGCGTGAAAATCGTCTGACACTGAAATCGTATTTCACTGTTCACCATCGTAGGCCATGAATCTGGAGCCCATTTCTAGCTAAAATTCATGATCATTATGATAAACGACAGTTTAAGAGGTTGTTGTAAAATAATATGTAAGTTCGAACTACAGAAGAGTAGCTCCACTTTTTTTGTGTCATATGAGCTAGTTTAAGGCGGCTCTTGTCTCTGTGTATTATTTGCAGCGCTGAAGTATACCACAAGACACATAGCTGTCAGCTAGTATTTTTGTGTTTCTTTCTATGTTTCTATTTTTGTGTTTGGATAACAGAATTTTACTATCTATTAAAAGACAGAGAAAAGATGTAAACTGTACTACCCATTGTGCAGTAGAGGAAAAATAGAGTAGAACTCAGGGAAAGGGTTTTGACTTTAATCTTTAACTTGAGAGGGTTTAAATCCAGAGATGTAGCCACAACTTAATTTTGGAGGGAGAGCCACTCATAACGTTGTATCAGTTTTTAAAAGGGGGAAAGAACGGGGAGCCCGAGACAAAGTATTTTCCACAAATATCAATGAACTTCGTGACAAGAAAAACACGAGGACCAGAGAAACCCTCCTTGACCACCTTTTGCAAGTGATCAAGTGATACAGATTTTTTTTTAACAACTTAAAAATTATACTTAGATAAGTCAACGTAATTTATCTGGTAAAAACAAGTTAGAGTTTGAGTTATTAACAAATATCCAAAAAATTTATCTGAGAGCAATTACATCAATGCAAAATATATATAGCCTAGTTCCAGTCAAGCTGAGTTAAAGGATTTGATTCAAGACCAATAAGAATACAGGAGATCTTATTTAAAACCAGAGTCAGCAACCCTGTTAATGAACAATTTTCGCTCCGCTTCTAAGAGAAATTAAATAGCAAAAAAGAAACAAGTTTTTTTCAACTGAAAGTAAGGAGCAACGTTAAAGCTTAAAACGAACAGAAATTAGTCGGTATATGGGGGGGGGCTGTCACTTCCTTAACCCTCACTCTTTACCCTAAAGTCAAAGTTCTTTAAATATACTCCTCATTCAAATTCAACGGGCCTTGTGTTTGAGCAGTCTTTCATAAAGAATTGTGGCAAAAAGTCAAACTTTAGCGCAAAGAGCGCAGGTTGAGAGGGGACAGTTTCTCTCATACAAAGAATAATTTATGCTCGTTTAAAGTTTTGATTCTGCTCTTTACTTTCAGTTGAAAAACGTTTGGTTAATTAAACTTCTGACTGTTTTCCAAATTATGTCAGGCAATTCGCTCCCCGTACAAAATATTCATCTGGAAATTCCCCTGGAAACTTTCATCCCTGCGGACCCCCCCCCCCTCCCAGAAAATGCCGTATATACGATATGTGAACAATGGGCAAATTACGTAACTAACAGCCCTTTTCCTGGGTCTATGGAAGGTCATGTCATCCCCAAATGCACAGATATTGGACTTCTCAACTATGCTGAATCAAATGGTTATTTCAAAACTTTCGTCGGATGTCTTTGGGTGAAATGGGGAGTGTGGGGAGGGGGAGGGGGGTTAGTTGCCTTCCTATATTTTTTGGTCACTTAAAAAGAGCACTAGAATTTTAGATTTCTGCTTAAATGAGTTCTCTCCTAATCTTCTAGTACCATTGGTTTGATTAATCACCCCTAGAAAAAAACAAAAACAAATGAATAATCTATTGTTATCAAAATTCCGTATTGGGCCGAGTCGCTCGCTACTAACATTTTGTTACCACGAGCTGCTTGAAAATAATTTTAAATATGCTATGAACTGGGTGATGTAACTTAAAAATCACACGATTCCCGTGAATCCCGAACTGAAGAAATAAGGTTTGAATGTCATCTAAAAAAAAGTATTAACCAATGCCCATGGTAGACATTTGCTTTATATGAATGTCTTCTGTAGACATCAAACAGTTCGTGGTAACGAACTGTAAGTAAGGAGCGACCCGGCTCTATAGTTACCGAAACTCTAAAAAACAGGATTTTGATACCAATAGATACATCAAAAGAATCAAATTTTAATGCTGATTTCAAATATAAAAATTTCATCAAGTTTAGTCCTACCCATCAAAAGTTACGCGCCTGAGAAAATTGCCTGATTTTTGAAAAAACGGGGAAAGACCTCCTAAAAATTATAGAACCTTAATGAGAATCACACCGTCAGATTCAGCGTATCAGAGAACGCTACTGTAGAGGTTTCAAGCTCCTATCTGCAAAAATGTGGAATTTTTTTTCAGAAGAGAGATCACGGATGCATGTTTATTTGTTTTTGTTTTTGTTTTTTCCCAGGGGTGATCGTATCGACCCAATTGTCCTAGAATATCGTGAGAGGGCTCATTGGAACGGAAATTAAATATTCTAGTGCCCATTTTCAGTGACGAAAAAAATGGAGGGCACCTAGGCCCCCTCCCACGATCATTTTTTCCCAAAATCACCCGAACAAAATATTGAGATAGCCATTTTGTTCAGCATGGTCGAAAATATGACAACTATGTCTTTAGGGATGATTTTTAAGTGATCCCCCAAAGACCCCGGGGGGAGGGCTGAAAGTTATGAACTTTACCCAATGTTAACATATAGTACTGGTTATTGGGAAGTATACAGACGCTTTCAGAGGGATTTTTTGTGGTAGTGGGGTTGGGGTGGGTGGGGGGTTATGTGGGAGGATCTTTACATGGAGGAAGTTTTTATGGGGGGAAGGGACATTGCTATGAAGGGGGCGCCGGATTTCCCAGCATTATTTAAAAGAAAACAGAAATTATATAAAAAAAAAGTTTTTCAACTGAAAGTAAGGAGCAACATCAAAACTTAAAACGCACGGAAAATATTACGTATATGATTGGGTTCGTCCCCTAGTCGATACCTCGCTCTGTAAGCCTAAGATTTTTTTAGTACTTTCATAAGAGCTATTTATTCTAATTAACGGCCTTTGTGATTAAGGGGTCATTTTCAATGACCCCTAATGAACCCCTAGAAATTTGGCTGATTTTCGAAAAAAGGGGGAAAGACCCTCTAAAAAATGTAGAACCTTAATGAAAATCACACCATCATATCCAGCGTATCAGAGAACCCTACTTCAGAGATTTCAAGGTCCTATCTACAAAAATGTGGAATTTTGCATTTTTTGCCAGAAGAAAGATCACGGATGCGTGTTTATTTGTTGTTATTTTTTTCCCAGAGGTGATCATATCGACCCAGTGGTCCTAGAATATCGTGGAAGGGGTCATTGGAACGTTAATTAAAAGTTCTAGTGCCCTTTTTAAGTGACCAAAAAAATAGAGGTTAACTAGGCCCCCTCCCGCGCTCATTTTTTCCCAAAGTCTCGCGATTAAAACTTTGAGATATCCAATTTGTTCAGCATGGTCGAAAATATGATAACTATGTCTTTTAGGATGACTTAATCCCCCGAAGTCCCCTGGGGGAGGGCTGAAAGTTATGAACTTTACCCAATGTTAACATATAGTTTTGGCTATTGTGAAGTATACAGACGTTTTCAGGGGGGATTTTTTCTGGTGGTGGGGGGGGGGGGTCGGGGGTTATGTGGGAGGATCTTTCCATGAAGGAAGTTTTCATGGGGGAAGGGACATTGCTATAAAGGGGGCGCCGGATTTCCCAGCATTATTTAAAAAAAGGATCAGAAATTAAATAAAGAAAAAAACAATTTTTCAACTGAAAGTAAGGAGCAAAATCAAAACTTAAAACGAACAGAAAATATTACGTATACAATTGGGTTCACCCCCTAGTCAATACCTCGCTCTTTAAGCAAAAGATTTTTTAGTACTTTCATAAGAGCTATTTATTCTAATTAACGGCCTTTGTGATTAAGGGGTCATTTTTAAAGAATTGGAACAAAATTCGAACTTTAGCTTAAAGAGCAAGGTATTGACTAGGAGGCGGACCCTCTAATATACTTATTAAGAATATAAGAATATAGAAGTTCGTTACGTAAGTTAATTCGTAGGTTACGTATATTTATTACTAATAAAAACGTTCGTAAATAAAATTAAACAAGTTTCGAGAAAGCCATTTAAACAAATAAAAGTAAAATGAATATCCAAATTTCGTTTTAATTATTCATTACGGTGAGCCAAAAGCAAAACCTGCATCAATTCTAAAACGTTCAAAAATTAAATAAAAGAATAAGTTTTTGTAATTGAAAGTAAGGAACGACGTTAAAACTTAAAACGAACAGAAATTATTCCGTATATGAAAGGGGCTGTCCCCTCCTCAACGCCTCACTCTTTATGCTAAAGTTTGGCTTCCTCACAACTCTATTTTTTTTTAAACAATTAAAAACAATATATATAGAAAGCAAGAAATTACAATAAAAAGACACGGGCTTCGGTAAAATAGTTTATTTAAGCGTTAGTGCCACAAAAAGAAGTCAGATCCATTCGGAAGAAACTAATTAAGAAGGTGTTAGCAGACAAAGGAATCCAGGCTTGATTTCCACCCCTGGCAATAGCCCTCCCCCCCACCCTAATTATGCGTGTTAAGGATTCAGTGGAACATATCTACGGGATGAAGACCTCTTTTTGAGCTATTCACTTCTTATAAAGTATGAATATGTGCTTGGTTCATTTTTTTTCGTTTGAATGTTTTCGTCGTCGATGCTTCTAATATATTTTTTATTTTGTCTTTTTTTCGTGTTGTTGGGAACCCATTTTAAATTATTTCACGCTAAAGTATTTAAATAATCGGTCAAATGATCGATATTTAGTCAGAAGTCCTGTGGTGGCGCAATAGGCTATATCTCAGCTTGGTATTACGGGGCCCAGAGTTTAAATCCAGCTGTAGCCACACACTCCAGGGCCAACGCAAAAACCTAAGTAGTCAAGAAGCGTCGTTAATCCGATACAATATATTTCAGTCAGTTTCTAGCTTAAATATGGCGTATGATAAACATGTATTATTACTCAAGCGATTTTATTGTCAAACGCCTTAATTGGTCATGCCGGTCAGTGGCAGTTCTTGTCACAATAAAAGATAAGGTACTAAACACATAATAATCACAGCCACAGCCATCGTCATATAAACTAACTTACATGCAAACTCGAAATAACACAAACAGAGTCAAACTAAAAGTTACAAAATTCAAACATCCAACTTTGTGAAAAATGTTCCAAGTTAAAAAAAACCTTAAAATAAACAACGAATAAAAAGAATACAACAAAAACCAATATATATGTACGATTATTGACAAGTGAGTATAGCATTAAAAACCTTGACGAGCGAGGGAACGAAACTATTTGCGTAGCGCATATGTCGTGCTGTTACGCATATGTAGTTGAATTTTAGCTACTTGTCACGGGAGGCGTTGGCGTGAAGGGAGATACTCAGGGGGGAGGATTTTACGAAGTCGTGAGTGTGCCAAAATACCGACACCAAACTTAGAACACAATTCAAGGCGTGCCGAAAGAGTTTTAAGGGAAAATTGTTTTAAAAGAGAGCAATAAGGGACTTGGGGGGATTCGGAAACTACCAGACGAGTTACACTTTTCTACCACTGGCAGAAGAACTACCAGAGGTCGCATAAACGTAAGGAAAATACGTAATAGGTGGGGGTGGGACACCATAACGAGTAAGGAGTTTTAAAGATAGTATACCCACGTTTGCCCGTTTGATCGTCTCGTGTGTCTGTTTTTTCCACTTCAGGTTATCTGTGAGGTATATTAAATCTGTGAGATATATCAGCACCACGCTTACAAAATGCTACGGATATCCAGCCCTTAATCGGGTATCACAGTCCAGTCAATCCAAGAAAAAACCCAGGTCGACCCGGAACAAGTTGCAATACAAATGTTTCTTTGTACGGTACAAACCAAAATAACCCGCCAATTTCAAAAACAAAAAGCTTACCTCCCTAGCCCAACCAGAAATTGGTCAAATCTGAAGTTGAGGTAGGGAGGTAGTGCAAGAAATTAACTTTTTCCCACATCAGTTGTTTTAAGGAATAAAAGTTCTTTCTCGGAGCTACAAACATCAAAGAGTCCAAATATGGCGTTTATTTTGATGTTAGGTTATGTCTGAGAGGTTTGCAATCATTATGAGCTTTACAATATTTTCCTAACCTTTTGTGAGGCGAGGTGAAGAAATTATGACCGCATATGTTTTGCAGAAACATTTCGTAAACATGGGCTTAAGCTGTGTAATTTTTAACCACGAAATATCAAATGCCGATCCAGGTCCAGTGAGCGGAAAAGGGGCGGATACAGAAAACGTACTAGCGAATCCTGTGATTGGAACCTCACTGCTCTTATTGGCGATGTAGTGCATAAAGTGTAATTACTACTATACTCAATTCAAGAAAGACTATCTGTTTAGTGCAGATATTGTATCTCTCTATAAAAAATCAAAGATGGCAAAAGGTTTCTTCAAAAAACTAGAGACTGCGAAGATATTATAAAAGCAGTTTGCGGGAAACGAAACAACGATTGATGAAACACAATAAAAGCTAAAATCTTGTTTTCGAGATCACATTTGCAGACTGCTTTGCTTTGCTTTCTGAGACATTTTTCACCTTTTTGAGGGGAGCTATCATTGAGAAATACTGTCTCTGGTGTAATAGCTGGTCCTAAGGTCGCTGTCGATAAAGAATTTGACAAAGGAAAGAATACAATGGCTATGATCACTGGCAGAAATTCGAATATCTACTCGTTCCAATGGAAGGAACTAGCAGCACTGCTGAGTTCAAAGGCAACCGTCAGAATAGATGACAGAAAGATAGCAGCAGATCATGCACTGATGTTCCTGCACATTTTCATGATTGCTGAAAAGTCAGAGAACCAAATTCAAGATGTTGCGAAGTACTAGTTATGCTCTCCATCTCTTCGACCCAAATTGGTTCCTGCAACAGCCAGATAAGACTTCCTTAGCTGACGGACTGTGAAAAACGAAGAACAACATACAGTGCCCAAGCGAAGTTGACCAGCTATCAGACGTCATCTAAGTCATCTACGATAGGCTCTTCTCCAGTGGATCTCTTAGAATAAGAATATTTTATCTCATACTATTTGTAATAATTGCTTATACCAAAGAACCTGCTCACCGCCACAGAACCAGCAGAACTTTTTCCCTGAAGTCCACTAGTATTGGCAAGAGATTTTTAATCGGAAGACAGAGAATATCTTGAGCGACTCTTCCAAAAAGCAGGATATATCCTTGTGAGCTAGAAAATGCCAGTATCAAGACAGGTCAAAGCAGATTCAAGCCTAAACGTCATCTTGACTTTAGTGGAAAGAAGCGAGATAAGTCAGTCAGTGGTGGGCGATACCACTGACATTTTGGCAATACTACTGTCCCATGCAAAATCTGAGAACAGCTTGATTTAATTTTTACCCGCAATCGGCAAACTTCAAAGAAGAGCAGGAGCAGAGATATGTAAAGTACTAAAAAACTGGGACAGTTAGTTTACAGCAAAATGCTGTTTTCCAACGCATTCTTAGGATGCGACACATTTCCATGGTGCAGGGTATTCAAACGGCTACCTCAATCAGATTACTCTCGGATACCACTTTTTCGACCGACACTCAGTCGTTTCTGGCACACCAAGTCCCAAGCGAATGGATTATCAAATCCAGAGAAGAGGCAATGATGGAAGTTCACAAAAAGTTACAAGCCGAGACATGTCTCTGATATGTCTCGGCATCACAAGTTCTTAGAAAAAGTTGCTTTCTCTAAAGTGTTAGTGGAACCTAAAAACATACCTCTAACTTCCTATACATGGAAGTCTCATAATCTAAAAGTCTATTTGCAAATGAAGCAGTAGAAGGATCTAGATTGCACAGTTTGCACAATTTAAGGCTCTGAAAATGAATCTATGTCTCAGGTCACAATGAAAGCGGCTCTTGATACACCTGCAAATCGGACTTTGAGTCCTATAGGTGTTCTTATTTCAAGCACCGCCTAAAATGTATTAAAGACTGAAAGGAGCAAAGGGGAACTAAACACACAAATTCAGAGACTGTTAGTGAGAGAGCAAAGACGAAGACGACAAAGTCTATACAAAGCCGTTCCTCCACCAAATTTCTTGTCCAACTTTATACCTGAAATATGTGTATCTGTAAGTTTTACTTTATACCTGAGATTTATACCTCATTGCTTATAATATATGAAGTCTTGTATTCGAGTATTCATTGACACGACATTCGATAAGTACCGGATAAGCACAGACAAGGCAGTTCCGACACGCTAGAAGTTTCCTTACTACATTCGTTATTTAGGCTGTATGAGGTAGCTAACCCATGAAAAACACACTGGAAAGCAGGTCTGACGCCAGATTCTTTCCTATGCTATTTTTAGCCTAAAAAATTAATTTTCTGCTGGTATGTAGGTAGTAATTTATAAATTTAATTTTTACTCTACCTCTTAACCTCAGGTTAGACCGATTTCCGGAGGAGTTTGGTAGGTAGGGTTTGATTTTCGGAATCAGCGAATTTTTTCGGTCTGAGCAGTGAAAGAAGCATTTTTTTGCAATTCGTTCAGGGTCAAACCGCAGAATGACTAGACTGTGAGCTACATGGATAATTTTGAAAGCACTGCAATAGAGGTAAGATCACAAAGAGAATGAAACTACATGTATATGTTACCTTGGAAACTGTCGCCCTTTTTCATCAATTTCATCACATTCAAAAGATCCTATTAGATCCACCCGTCTAAGCCATTCACTAATAAATTGACTACTGTCATTCTTTGATTCGTCTTCCAACTCTAGAATATTAAGAAAAAAGAATGCTGAAATAAGGAATAACAAATATTTGTGTCAGAAAAATAACAGTAAAATTAAAGTACCAGACAGTGAAAATGAATTCGATTGTTCAAATCGGCATTTGAATATAACTACGTTTTGATGTTACCAGGGAAACTGTCACCCTTTTTCGTCAATTTCATCACATTCAAAAGATCATATTAGATCTTTTACGAAGCCGTTCGCTAATAAATTGACTACTTTCATTTTTTAATTTGTTCTCAAACTCAAAAAAAGAGAATGCTGAAATAAGGAAAATAAATATTTTTATCAGCGCCATAACAGCAAAATTAAAGGGCCAGAGACCGTGAAAATGAATTCAATCGTCCGAACATGCTATCGAATTTTTCTCAGAAGCACAACAGCAAAACTAAAGTGCCAGGGACAGTGAAATTCGATTGAAATCGGTGTTCGAATCGAGTCGGAAACATCAGGAATTAAATTTTTAACGAAAACGATTTCATATGCAGTTATGTAGTTTTTTTTAGTAAAGAGAGTAAAAAAAAAAAAAAAAAAAAAAAAAAAAAAAAAAAAAAAAAAAAAGGGTAAAAAATCAGCTAAAACATATGGCACCAAGTAGCTTAAGAAGATTTAGCTTTCTTTTGAAGGTGTTGTTGTCTTTGAGAATCAATAGATTGTTGTTTGAATTTTTATGGACGGTAAGCATTTATTTTGACGGTTCAGGCAACACTGACGAAAGTATGGCACTTTCCCGCACAAGGGCAGATCCAGGATTTTTGTTGGGGGGAGGGGACATGGTACTGTCCTGCATAACATTTTTACGTTTTTAAGAGTCGGGAAGAATTTCGGGGTGGGGGAGGGGGTTCAAACCCAGTAGACGCCCCCTGGATATGGCCTTGGCCCTACATAGTTTTGAAAACAAAAGAAAATCATAAAAAATCACGATTTTCAGGTATGAATAGACCTGAGATGGATCCAAGGGCCATTTTTTTTTCATTTTGATGTCCTGGATACTCTAAGAGTTCTAAACAGCAGTATAAAGTATTTAGGATGATTCGCATCTTGTTCCCCTAAATAAAATAAGCCCTTGAACTCACTTTTAAGAGCTAACTATTATGGGATGTGAGTGCTGTTGGAAACCAAACTTTGTCTGTTTCTTGAATACAGGTCATCCCTGTAAGCAAGCACATAAGCAAACAACAAATATTTTGGACTGTCTTTCCCCCACATGATTGGTGCATTAACATCAAAAGAATTAACTAACCTTGTTTGACTTTTTACCACCTTTTGTTTTCCGGAACTTGTTCAAATTGACCTTTGGACAGTTTGATCAATTTTGGGCGTGGTATTTGCTGTTCTTGTCAGTTTGTGTACAGAAAGCAAACCCCCAACATTGTTTTTTGTACCTTTCTTTAATTCAGCTCTTATTACCTTTCTTTGTCTTATTCTCCTGTAATTCAATCAAATTATGCTAAGAATAGTAATATACCTCGTTTTTAATAAACAAAAGATAGTTTTCGTATGGTTTTCATTTCGTGTCCAAAACATATTACAACAAAGACCTGGATAGCTCCACTGTTCCCTGATCCATGGCAATTTACTACAATGCATTTCTATTTCGACTGTCATTTGCTTCTTGTAGTTCATGATGTAGAAACGTGTCCACATTGTTTTTCTTGCTACATATTTTTCTCTATTAGAAGGGTCGGGTTACTGAAGGGGCCTGGATTAAAGATTATATGAATACTTATTGATAAAACTTCTTCGTAGATTTTATTGTTCATTTAACACGGACCATAAAAAATTAGTCCTTGCAGCCAAAGGATGGGGGAGGTGGGAGGGGTGGGGTTAGACCTTTGAAAACTTTCACTTTTTGTCTGTTTGTAAATAGAAATCGAACCTTATTCGTTGTTTTTTTCTTCCCCTCTCATCCCGTTCTAACTGTCCTCTCTTTCCATTACCTCTAATTGTCTTGCTTCAATTTTCATTTATTCAAATAAATTAAGCTAATAATATTAACAAACCCCGATTTTGATGCACAAAAGCTGATTTTCATATCTGTTACATTTTTCTGCCTAAAATACATTTTGTCTTACAATATTTTCCATTACTCCTTAAAAATGAAGTGTCAATAGAAACTTATTAAATCATTAGGAAAGCATTACATTTATTTTATACAACCACTCAGGACACCCTCAATAAGGATATTGATAACAATAGTGAGGGTAGTTATCCTATTTTACTGCCAAGAACTTTCCTAAGACAACATTGCTTCCATGCAGAAATCGTCATTGACTCCACTACCTATCCTCAATGGAGAACACAACAACGCCTAAAAAGATTTCAGGAATTGATACTTTAAGGATCAAACCAAAAACAAACCCGATACCTTAAAATCATTTTGCGAACCTCAGCGTCAGCTGACCGTCTCAAAGATCAAGGGTCCACTAGCGAATTCTCCTGGGGAACCAGCCACCATCGAGAGCTATTGAGAATCTGTGGTTCTACTATAAAATTTGATTGAAAAGACAATGTAAGTTTACGTCCCTTGTCTCGATAAGGTTGTAAGTCAAGGCGGGTAGAACCAAAGGGAACTCTCATAGATGCCAAATTGCTCAAATGATACTTCCTTTGAGCTGATTTCTTGGGTTTTCCCAGCAGGTATGCTATAGCATTTTAAGGGATTGCCATTTCCAGAACTTCAAAAAGAAAATTCTATTTTGTTTAATCGAAAAAACAAAAATTTACACTCTCTAATTATATAAGTTTAATTAAAAGTGAATATCTCTACCTCTGGCACAATTCGGCAGACATTAAAAGATTTCTCTGAGATTTCTGGGAAAACGGGTATCGGCTTTTAATTTTCTGTCGCTTATTCAGATCTCTTATTGAAGCTCTACAAGTTATAGCAAGACAACCCAATCAATTATAAATGGTTTGGCCACAAAAACTAAAAAAGTTAGTAATGGACGAGATAGGGTGGTCCTTTAAAGTATCGAATCCCCTTAAAGTAGGTTTACTAAGTTCGACAGAGCTGACCCAATCTCTATTATAAGTTAAGTCATGTAAATCCCTTGGCCAATTAAATATATCCTAATAAGCCTTGATGAGCCACTAGGTCATGGAAAGTATTCACAATTCATATAGATACAAGGGAAAGTATTGAAATATAGGACTACCATCATAATCGTGCATAAATGGAGAGGGGGTGTTCTGGAGAGATTTACCCTTCTATCATAGGTACAGAAAATTCCTTCAAGAAAAATTCCAACCCAAAATACCATTTAGGTAAAGGGAAGGAAAAAGGAGAGGAGTTGGAGGGGTTGCAAAGCCGCCCCCCCTCAATAACATGTACAGATGCATTGAATAAGTGACGGGACAATCGCTATAGCGCAGAAACGGTTCATTAAATCAGTTCAAAACTTCGGCTACTTTTCAACAGAGTCCTTGGCAACATTTATGCACCTATCCCGTCGTTGTTCTAATTGATGTCTCTGGCATCAAATTCTTTAGATTGATCTCGAAGCCACTTTTGCACCTAGTTTTTAACTTGGATCATTGGATCGGTAATGTTTCCCCCACAGAGCCTCTCTTTAATGGGGTCCAAACAAATGAAAGTCTGAAAGGCAAGGATAAGGCAGCATGGGTATTTGGAGCGATGTTCCATCCCCGTTTTTAATCAGTTTTTTGGTTTAGCAGTAACACATGTGGACGCGCATTGTCATGGAGAAAAATCACACCTTTAGTCAAGTCCCCTAGGTTTTGTGCAAATGACAGGCCTCAAGTCGTGCTTATAGTATTCTGGAATTTACAGGATCCTACCTATTGTGAACTGTCCCGAAGATCAAGGAAACAGAACAAACAGTATTACAGTGATATGTTCACCAAAAGTAAGCCTTTCCATTCAAATGAAAGGTCGTGGACTCTTGACTAAAGAAGTAACTTTTCTCTATGAAAATGTGCACCCGCACGTGTCACTGCTAAATCCAGGAACAGGTCAAAATTAAGGAGGGAAACCCTTTCAATTCACCCCTATTGCCTTGACCTCGTAGTAACGAAATCCCGGCGGCTTCTCCACCCGGCCTCGACACTCGGCACGCTTCTATATATAGATTCTGACTATAGCTTGTCTTCTAAACACAGACAGTTTGCGCCTTTTCTTGATGTCATGACATCCAAATAGCGGGAGAGCGGCGGGCCCCGGCACTCGGCAGGCTTCTATAAATAGATTCTTACTATTGCTTGTCTTCTAAATGCAGACAATTCGAGCCTTTTATTCATGTCATAACGTTCAAATCGACCTTAAATTAGAAGTGATGCCTTTGTAAAATTACATTTTTTTTTTTTGGACCTTTAACTTTTTCCTCGACTTGTCTTTTGTCATTCTGAAAGACATATCGCCGAACCTTTGTTTCTTTTAACTGTTCAGGTGGTGAGACAAAATCTTCTTTTTCTTCCAAAGATTGATCTAGTCCAGGATTATGATTTTACAAGGTATGGACGACCAGCTTTATTTCTGTTAATTGTTCGGGTGGTGGGACAAAAACTTCTTCTTTGCCTTTGCTTGTCTTTTGTCATTATGGAAGAGATATCGCTTAACCTTTGTTTCTTTTAATTGTTCAGGTGGTGGGACAAAAGCTTCTTTTACTTCCAACGATTTATCCAGTCCATATTTTTGATTCTCAAAGGTATGGTAGGTATTGATCGTAAGACTTATCTAATTGACTAAATCAACACTTTTCGAATGTGCTTTAATATAAATAATGGCCCTTCTCCTATTCACCTCAGATCAAAAAAAGGAAGTAGAGAAAAACAGTAGTTACCACTTTCATCATCATTAAGGCTGAAAACACCAGGCATATTCCTATAAGGTTTTGCATCTTTTCGACTATTTGATCTAGGTTTTCTCACTTTTAGAACAGTTTCCTTTTCTTCTTCTAAGCCAACATAACTAAAAATTTTATCAATTAAATTTGTGCTAGGCGAGATAACTGGGGCTAAAATTGGCTTTTGGAATAGCAAAGACTTGGACCTAAAAAGAAAAAAAGTCAAATCGAAATTAGTCAAAAAGTAACATAAAATTAGCCAAAAAGATATATACAGTTAAAAATAAACAGTAATAGATGAAGGGATCAGACCACTCGAGGGTTATAAAAAAAACCTTTTTGATGCCTTTCAAACCATTTTGTAAGACCGAAATTTATGCCTTAACCTTTTTGCGGAGTAAAAGAAAGCAGCTTTTATAAACTATAGTAAGTTCCGAATAGGCGGAAATTATCCATTCGGGGTTTCTATTAGATTGTAACTCCGAGTTCTAGGGTATAAAACCCCCTGATTTTCCACCATAAAAGTAAATTTGGAAAGAATATTGAGGTAAAAGCCTTGTATGACATTATACATTCCTCTTAATGCAAAAAGATTTACTTGTCACTTTTTCACTGGATATTCACCGAATCATTACATGGATCCAGGCTATTGGATATTCCCCTTGTAAATGAAAGCTTTGAGCCAGGGATGACCAACCTTTTATTATAGTGGGTCGCATTGTCACTTGAAATAATCCAATGGGACGCAGTACCTAATAAATTTCAAAAGAATGGGTACATAAAGATACAATTAAAAGCCATTTATTTCATCCTTGAAAATAGTAACAAATAACACACACATAGAAAGAAACAAATATTCATTTCTACAATACAAAGTCAATGAGATCTTTGGCTTTGTTTTCGAGCTAGAATTTTATCAACATTTGCATTTAAGGATGTTGAAAATGACTAGCGAGCTGTAGTGTGGCCCGCGGGCCGCAGGTTGGATATCCCTGCTTCAAACCCTTCCTTTTAGCTGCTGGAATAAGCAGCTTTTGAGTCAAGTAAAACAAATCCATTCTTCGAATGCTTTCTTTAGGCCCCAACTTCTACACTGCCCTTAGATCAACCCTTAGAGGAGGCGAGACATTAGCTTTCATAACCAGCCTTCTTGGTAAGTTCTTTACCATGTTCTAGGTCGTTCTTTTTAAAATTGTAGGTGAATATACCAGTTTATAGTCACTTGTTCGTCACTGTTCGAAATGTACTGCTCGCAGAATAATACAAATGGACCATTCAAAAAAAGAACAAAACAAGGATGCAGATCTGCAGTTGAATTACGCATGAAGTGCAGTTTGTTTGCAATTGCAGTTTGCTGTGGAGTTGAAGTTTGTTTGATACATTCATGCAGGAAAAAAAGTTTAATGGTTGGCACCATAGGCGGTGACAATATTGTCCTATCTCAACGTAAAAATGGTGTCACCGCCTATGGTGCCAACCATTAAACTTTTTTTCCTACATGAATGTATCAAACAAACTTCAACTCCACAGCAAACTGCAATTGCAAACAAACTGCACTTCATGCATAATTCAACTGCAGATCTGCATCCTTGTTTTTGTTCTTTTTTTGAATGGTCCATTTGTATTATTCCGCAAGCAGTACATTTCGAACATTTCTATTAGCATCGCATATCTATTTCAAGGCCAAATCTTTAGTGTACAACTGAGCTTCGCACAAAATTTGTAGTGCCTAAATATGATTCATGTATTCCAAGCTACCAGAACCCCATTCTAGGTGAAGTAGTAGCAATTGAGTAATTGATTAATATCTACAGTCTATTTCAGAAAGGGTAAAACTCAATAGAGTTTGACAATATTCTAAAAATAACGCACCATATTTTGTGCTTGAGGCTTCAACTCCTCCCAACTGCTGCCCCAGTGGTAAGGCTAGGGGCAAGAAGACGTCTAACGAAATATAAACTAGTCCCTTTTAAAGCCTACAATTGTAATGAGAAAAGACTTCTCTTCCGCATTTTCAACAACTTCGCATAAACCCTCTCCCCCCCCCCCAATGGAATCCTAGCTAGACCACATTCAGTAATCGCTAAGCTGCTCGCACAGAAAATAAGGGAAGGCCCTCGTAGAATCAATAAGGCATGCCTGATTTTGGACCAATTATGGCAGGAATTTCCAGGAATAAGGAAAATAAACTACTTTCCCAAAAACTTTTGTTGCATGAAGGACTTTGAATTTTAGTATGAATCCTGTATTTCCAACGGGTGCATTGATGTGAGTTAGGGTAAGCTTCCCCAAGAAGAACCTACCTAATAAACTCTTTTTTCTCCACTAAGTGAATGATAACTTATTGACTAGGGGAAGATGTTTCGAGTTAGAACGAATAGGTCCATCATTTTTTGTGGGTTTTCTACATACAGCAAAATCAAATTTATTAGTGGTATGAAAAATCAAAAAACCCAAATAAGGAATTATTTTACAAACAAAAGGGCATGGCCACCTAAACTGTAACCAACCAACTATTACCGACTCGGCGGCTTTACCTTTTGATTAAGCTTTATCAAACTAATAATGTTGATTCTTTTTCGTCTAGGGTAGGAAGAATAAAGGTCGCCTGAAAAATTGAAGAGGGCACCAACAGAGTGACAGAAATAGAACGAAAAAGAGAGAGAAGGAGAGAGAGAGAGAACCAACTTACGGCAAGAAGTTACCAAAGAATGACGTTGGCCTTGACTTCTTTTCTTCTTCTTTCTTCTGCAAATCTAAAGCTTCGCTAATTTCATCTGCTAATGTTCCATTAGAAGAAGCACAATAATGGCAACGTTGTGCATCGTGGCCAGTAAGGGTTAACGTAGATATGTTTCCCTCTTCGTTGTGAATGATTGCATCGTGCAGTGCTATGATTTAAAGAAATAAAATAAAATTGATAATGTTAAGCCGTAATTTCTAACCAATTTGCTTTTGAGTAAGGGGCAGTAAGCATTGGCAGCCAGTGACATAAAATGGAACATTTGGCCCTGAAGGTTTTGTCGAAATTGTATTCTTACAAAGCATGAACTTGCACGAAGCACTCAATATAACTCTCCTTTTACGATTGTTATGAAACCATCTGATAGAATGCTATGGTTAAAACCGAACATACAACAAAGTTAACAGTTAAACAATATTGAGCTTCACCGGCTCTTAACTATCATAATTTGCTAAGAAATTTAAGCTAACTCGTCCCACAGAAAAATGTAATGCACAACAGCATTTAAAAGAGGCTATTATTGCAAGCATAATTATCTTGCAGGCTCAATTTATGCATTACCCGTCTGTCATTCGTGTCTAATTTTTTTTAATACTTCATCGATTACTGACGTTTAAAGGTCCAAGAACATCAAAATTCAATCACATTTTCGCTCTGTGGACCCATGATAGTCTGTTCCCGCCAAAAAGTCGTGATTTTCTAAGATTTTTTTGGTTGTTTAAAATTATTAAGTTTTTAGGGAAATACCACGTTTCCGTCAGTAGTGCCACATTGAGGCGGGAAAATTTGACAACGTTTTTCGCCCGTGAAAATTCAAGAATTAACAATCTGTTGCTTCCCAAAGACAACTAAACCTTCAAAGGAAAATTACAGCTTCTTAAACTGATTTGCCGATTTTTCACCCACGCTTCTTTTTTTAAATTTGATGTTCGCTACTACCAACAAATGCAGAACAGCATATGAAGGTCTTTTCATTAAAAAGTGAAATCCCGTTTTTTTTTCTTTTTTTTTTAAGAAATACAAGGTTGCGCAAGTTTCCACTTAATCATTTTAAACAATAAGATTTACTTTTCACTTAGCATTTTCAAAAGTTATGGCACATACAGATACAATGGAAGACACAGTCTCTAACCCTGTTAGTTTGAAAACTGCTTGACCTGAAAAAGCTGACCTATCCCTGCTTCTTTTTTTTAAGTAAAAGAGAACTATTGACCGTTTTTTCATCATCTTTTGAAATCCATGTAAACCGTTTCTTGACCAAAATGTCAATAAAAGAAAATAAAAATATATGGTAGGATTCATGCCTACCATCCAACCATCCTACCATACCTACCTTCCCCCCCCCCCTGATGGTCAAGAATATAGTCTTAGAATATAATGTCAGACTAAAAGCTAACACTAAAACAACAAAAGTCTTACTTTATAACATGTAGCATATTGATATTAATCAGACCATCATGTTTCTTTCCTTTTTTATTCCCGTTTTATCTCACTTAAAATAGTATTTTTCATCCAATAGTCAATCAGGCACTGATGCTAAACTGGATATCTTCGAGTTTATACAACAATTACCCATTATATCTCTGATCAAACGATAGAAGCAGCAACAAAGAAAGTAGATGCATGGGTCCACCAGGGGGGGGGCGGGGGATGCATTTTCAGGGTCAACACTATTATGATGAAAAGGAGCATAAAACAAGGAATCTAAGGTACTACTTTTACTTTATTAAGATATTTCCTTTTACTTTTACTTTACTTATTTTACTTTACTTTACTTTTACTTTACTTTACTTATTTACTTTACTTTTACTACTTTTACTTTATTAAGATATTTCCTTGTGGAGAGCCGCTACTCTACAACATTACCAAGTTGTTGTTTTTTTCAAGTTTTAACACAAATAATAAACAGAATACCTGAGAATCCACCAACTAAAACTGAGACATGCTGTTTTTTCCTTTGCAGAAAATATGAAATTGCCATATTTAATTCACCATCATGATCATGTCGACCAGTTCCCATGAAACAGTAATGCTCACTAGGCGCTTCCTTATCATCAGGGCTTTTAAATATGGTCTCAGTTAGTGTATTAAACACAGTTGGGTCTTGAAGAAGCTAGATTAAAAAAAGAAAAGGTCAATGGAATACTAAATCATCTTTAATAGAATGGACGGCTAAAAAAATGGTTCGAAAAAAAAAAAAAGATCAAGAACAGTTACTTTTGAGATTCATCTACAGCGAGATACAATAGCTATGTAACCGGGAGTCGTCTCCTTACTTTACATATTACATTTTATTTGGTGTATAATTAAAATGAGATAATGAACCTGCGTAAAATCTTTAATAAGACAGCGAGCTTTGAAAGTTATTTTTATATAGTTAATAATAAACGGTCTGAATATTTCTGCTTCCCGTCCAGGGATCTTTAGCCTTTATCAATGGAGCAGGGTGAGGGGAGGGAGAATAAAAAAGAAAAAATTCAGTTAGAAAAATTAACACAGACATAAAAAGATGAGAAATAGAACATCAACTCTATGCAAAAGAAAACAAAAATAATAACGAAAGAAACTCACATTTGATATACTATAGTTACGTTATTTATTATTTGAAAATCGTAAATATAATCGAGGCCGAATTAATTTAAATGATAGAACTTAATTTGTATTCTCCCTCATTTGTATTTATACTAATCACTTAAAGATAATTGTTTTTTTTTCTATTTCTATGACTTCTCTAAACTATATAGCAATTCAACGCTATCATCAATTATTTTGTTTGATCAAGACTCAATCAGGTTTATCTAAAATAAAAGGAGACAAAAAAACTTAAATACACAACGCGCCAAAAGGCACACTGAGGCTCCAAACCATAAAATGTTCTTTACTAATAAGAAGTACAGCTCCCAATTCACTCTTCGTCAATACCACACACCTTCTCAATAAATAAAATATTATTTTATTGTGTGGAAGTAAAAAAAACGTTTGGCAACTCCTTATTCAAAAGTTTCTGGTCTTTTATTAAGCTTTAGGAAGGAATTTACTTCTGTTTAGGAGGAATCGCTCGCAGTTTACAGTGTCTTATTTTGCGAATTCTTAGAGATTAGCCTTTAAATTCATGGTTCAGCTTCATACGTTACTATTCCTTTGCGATTAGTTTTGCTAATAAAAATCATTAATTAAACCAAACAGTTGAGACACGCTAGAACGACTAAACAATAAAAGACTAGATGGCACAGAGCCTTACTTAAAACTACCCGTTAACTAGTTTTCCATTTTGCAACGATAATCTAAATTATCATTACGAGAAAGAAAATCAAAGCAGCTTGATTGTTAAATCTCACGTTTTAAGTTACTTCCAGTTTTACCATTTTAAGTTACTTCCAGTTTTACCATTTTAAGTTACTTCCAGTTTTACCATTTTAAGTTACTTCCAGTTTTATCTTTTCTAAATGCTCCTTTAATCTTGACTTCAACAATCAGGTGTAGAAAACAAAAAACTAAGAAAACAAAAATAGAAAATAGCTTCTAGATTGCTACTTAAAGGATTAAATAAATGTTAAAAACAATACACCTAAGTAAATACCAAGGCTTATAACAAAGGAAGTTCAATTATAGAAAATACTCACGACGTTACAGTCAAGGATGACTGCTCCTGGAATATGACCCGAACTTGTATTCCCATATGGTCTGCAGTCTATAAGTTTGAACTTCAATTTAGTTTCATCTGGATTTTGAAGATAATCAACGAGCTCATTTACTGTGACAGGCAGACAAAGGGATTGACTAAGTGGAATGTGTTTGGTGTCCAATTCAGCAGCAGTGAAATGTTGTTCCAGCGAAGTCTCTGATTCGCCAAACATTTTTTCGTGAAATAGCTATAACAAGAAGCATAGTTCATGCATTAAGCAAATTCAATCAATCCCCTTTTTTGGTGCAAATGAACTACACTGATATCCCCTAGACTGCGTCTGAAACTAGCTTTATAGTGATATTTTTTCAAAATACAGCCATGGTTCAATAACGACAAAAGTGACTTCTTCCCATATCCAACCCGTTCGTTAGATTCACTGTCGAAATTTGACAGCACTTCTGATTTCAGACAGTTTACAAGTTGCAATTAGGTGGAAACCAGTTTAGGCCAAAAATGTGTTCTTAGTTTAAATAAGGCACAGCTTATCAATATATATTGGGAGGAGCTGCTTTTTAACCAAATAGTTAGCACAGTTCTTCCATCTGCGTCCCATAGAACTATATGTGCGCATAGGTAGGATGGGAGAAACTCTCGAGAGAAAATGTCGGCCTAAAAACTACAGCTCGGATGCTGATCCTATCAAGAAACAATTATAAGTCCAGATCTGACTTCATTCCATGTTTGGGTTAGATCCCACACTCCCTTCTGGCAAATGTGCTGATGAGAGTAATTTAGAGACAGTACTATTTTCGCTAAGACTAACTTTGCGTAGGATCTGACAACCTCTTTTGGTAAATATCTTGATTTCATGAAAATAATGTCACTACTCCCCCACAGAAATTAGATCGGTTATAGACCCTCGAAAGAGACCAAAGACTGATACTATCTGTCACATCTCTTCAACTTTCGCTGAAATCACCAAACCTCTTCTGTTGGATATCCTGACAACAAGAACTTAATAACTTCCTTCCCATAGAGAGGTCGAGACCCTAAAAACAAATTATAGAAATGAGTACTAATTATCTACCGCTTCTGTTTTTAATCTTACTGCCTTTTTTGGTAGATGTTCTGATTAAAATATCTTGAACAGCGGTAAATATACTCTTACTTCCCATCAAATCTCGGTTGGTATTATATAGCGCCATCCTGCATACATCCTGATGGGACGAATTTAGCCCTTCCTCCCACAAAAAAGGTAAGATCGGGTCGGACATCCAAAAGACTTGGATCTGGATAGCAAAAAAAATTCTTGCCCAACTAACCCAAAAATATTTCCTGGTAAACGTCACGGTGACAACAACCTAGCTCTTCTTTCCTTCCCTCCACAGAGGTTGGCCCGTGTCTGAAAGCGCAAAAGATACAATTAGAATACTTATTATTACTTCTAAGTAATTTTTGTTGATAATCACTTTTGGTTGATGTCTTGATGACGAGAAAGTCAGGGACCTCCCCGACAAAGATCAAATCAGGCCCAGATCCCAGAAAGAAATAGCTATCAGACTTGGTCTTACATTCCACAGAGAGTGGTGCACATTAAATAACTCCCTCTAGTAAATGTCCTGATTAAAATAAATTATGGGTTTATGGATGGACACTCGCTCTTACTTCTTATCAAATGTGGTTTATGTTCAGCTGCCCTTTCAGTATATACTAATCAAAGATTCTGAAAAAGAACCTATTATGATTCAGTTACCTACTTAATACCCCCACTTACTAGGTCCCTTTAAGGACTAAATGAATCAACTAGACCCTAGCTATGATTCCGATTGCAACCAGGAATGGTTTAGTCTAGTCCTCGGCCCAAGTCTTTATCAATATAAAATTCCAAAAATCTCATCTAAACTGAAGATTCAACAAAAAGGTGCACTATATATTATCCTAAGCCCATATATCTATCTCATCTTGTATGTATTTTTTGATCATTTTAATATGTACCTGCACATTCACGCTTCACGTATAACAAGAATGTCGAAAAGAACTCATGATAGACACACCGCTTAAAGCGCCGATACCCATATAGGCTAATGTGTATTCCTCTGAGGAGCCCTAGTGCATGGTGATCACCTGGGAATTACTTACTAGTTTTGAGGTGTTTTTACTTTTGAGTTTATTATGGCTTATATTTACTAATTACAATGCTGCAGATCTATGGACCCTTCTTTTTGGTTGATTGTGTTTGGTTGTACTGCTTGTCCTAGGTGATTGGATGGGTGAGTAGGTGCCAGGCCTAGTTCAAGTGCTTATCTCTCTTAATTGCTAAAGTACGAAAACAGTTGTTTTTGCTTCACCGAATAATCAACTTTAACACATTACAATTTGCAGCAAGTATCAAAGAATCAATTAATCATATTTCCTTGTTTTTTTAAATTTTTTTCTGTTTTGAATCAGTTTTAATCAGTTATTATGTCATTATCACTATGTAATTTCCTCAGTTTATTTTACATAACCTAGGACTATATGAGACTAACAGGAGGGGGAAGGGAATGGGGATGAAATATCCAAAATGGAAACAAAACCCTAAAAATGATCATAGAATTAGCAATCCCGAAGCGTCTCTCTTTTTGTTGTAGCCAGTCTCCTTCTGGAGAGCCCCTATTTTAGACCTTTACCATTGTCTTTATCGTTTTTGATGGCACATTCCTTTTGATATTCAATTTATTCAATGGCAAAAAGGTTTCCTATTCAGTGAAAAAAAAATATAAAAAAAAAAAAACAATAATAAAAAAAAATATAGAAAAAATAAATAAATAAAAGAAGTGCATCAATTATAAGTTAAAATAAGTAAACTAACAACACCAACTTTTAAATCAGAAAAAAAAAAATCTTGAACAAGCCCCCCTTGAGGGTCAGGCCCGACAATTTTTCACCCCATGCCGCCTCTTGATGGGCTGCTGTAGGCACCCAAGCTCCCTTTCCTACAAACGTGCTAGGATGTATTTATCCTTTACTTAATAAAAGTAAAAGCAAACATATGGTGCCAAATCGAGCCATAGAATAAAGCATTTATATTTCAGGTTTGCAATCCTATTATACTTGGCGAAAAGGATAAATTATATCCTCCTACACTTAGCGAGTTGCTAAGGATGACGGCAGCCCTCTTATTTAGATGCACGTGTGTATTAACCTCATTTCAACATTTCTTTAGAGGTCAATCCAGCGTTGGTATTAATTCGTATGAAAGATATTCAAGTCCGATAGCTCAAGGGGCTGGGGAGGGCTAAGCACTGTGGCGACCATCATTGCATTAAGCGCAAGGAAAATTTTACAGCAAAAATTTACTTGCTTGTGCAACATAGACGGTTGCTAATATGCGCATAATGTTACACATCTGAATTTTATATATACATGGCGGCAGGTAAAGGCAATTAGTCCTACATACTTCAGTAAGTTTTTCAAGAGTCAAATAAATGGCCCAGAGATTCAATATTCCTGCCCTTATCACACATGCATTGATAGGGGTTTGTGCCATGACCTTTAACTTGTACATAATCTTTATCTATTAAGGGTCTTTCCAAAAATGGGGAGGATAACCTATTCAGTTGGTGATGAGTTTTATCATCTACTAGGCATATTGTTGCGTTTGATAAATTAAATTGAGCCCAGAGTGAGCCAACTAGTAAATTAAAATATTGTGGTTTATATTTGAACTCATGTTTTAGTGTCAATTTCCTTTCCTTCATTATTATTACCTTTGTTCATAATTGTTTCTGACTTTGTTTTCTTTTCTCTATTAATCTGATAATAAATACTAGGCTAAGTCCCCAATCCAAGCTGTAAATACAGAAACTAAAACTTCCTATTTATTTCAATTTATTTTTTACCTTTCTAAATGATTGAGGAGTAATAACTTCGTAGAAAATTACAAGACTATATAAGTCAAGAACATCTGACGACTCCAATTGACCCGGCATGGACAATAAGGACTCAACGGTTTTCTCAGGGTCTTCACGCTGCATTTCTAACACTTGATCCCTAAAAATATTTGATTATCAGGAGGAAAAGAATCGCCTAAAATCTGAATGGAAGGTATAAAATAAAGAAAACAATCTAAAACAAAAACTGATAATTGACTCAAGACAGAGATCTTATTCACGACGGTAGTTGAACAATTATGAGAAGCTAAACGCTAAAAAACAAAAATAGAGAGAGAACAGAAAGTGAGATGGAGAGGGAGAGAAACAGAGAGAGAGAAAGAGCGAGAGAGAGGAAGAAAATTGGCTCAAGAAAGACATTTTATTCACGACGGTAGTTAAATAATTATGAGAAGTTAAACGCTAAAGAAAAGAAAACGGAAAAAAGGACAGAAAGTGAGATGGAGAGAGAGAGAGAGAGAGAGAGAGAGAGATAGAGAGAGAGAGAGAGAGAGAGAGAGAGAGAGAGAGAGAGAGAGAGAGAGAGAGAAAGAGAGAGGAAAGAGAGACAAAGAAAAGGAGAGAGAGATATACTGTAAGTACAGTATCTTATGTTCGCAGACACATGTAAAACTGTCTCTCAGCATGTTTTTTCGCGAAATTATTAGGAATTTTTAGAGCATTTTCAAAATTAATTACGCTGAAATCTTTGCAACAATTTAAATGACTATTAAAAGTAAAACTAACAGATATCTTTACACCATAGATATAAATAGAAGCAGCTATGGCTGAAAAGAAGGCCTACCTCAAAAAAAGCTCTTCGCCTGTTTAATCTAACTTGTTGGCTTGTTTAGCCTGTTTTAATGAAAATTTAACTTGTGTATTTTTTTAGAGTGTCCTTATATAGATTTTGGAAATAGAAGCGGCTTTGGACATTTGTACCCTATCTAATGGATAGAAATGTCCCCTCCCCTTTTTATCTAATCTTAGTTAAACAATACATGCCTGTCAACACACAATGTTTGATAGGTCTTTCAATTTTAGAGAGCATAAGACGTTCTTCCGTAAATACACTTAAGCAAGATCCAGAACGTATGTATTTGGATATATTATTCTATTAGGAAGTAAATGAATGAGCTCACCTCACCTCATGTTTACAAGAAGAACCAAAGCAATGAAAAATGCTAAGTAAGGATCGCCTATTATAAAGCACATATCCCATAAAGATTGAGTGGCTTCCAGAGAACATGACGTTGCAAATAGCGTTAGAAACTGAAAAAGAAACTAACAAACTTAAAACGTAAAACTAAAAAACTGAAATATGAAATAAGCGAAACTATGCAGCATGATAAGTATTTTTTTATAATATGCTTTCAAGTGGCATGTCTATATTTATCATAACAATAGATAAGACAAGCGAGAGAAAAGTGATAATCACTAGTGTTCTAGAAAAGTGTCGCTGTGTGCTTTAGCTTTTATTTCAACCTAGTCAAAGTTGACAACTTGGAAGAATAAGAAGTTTTTGTCCCACCACCTGAACAATCAACAGAAACAAAGGTGGTCGTCAATGCCTTCCATACTTTGTAAAATCAAAAATCTGGACTAGATAAATCGTTGGAAGAAAAAGAAGTTTTTGTCCCACCACCTGAAAAATTGAAAGAAACAATGGTTCGGCGACATGCCTTTATAATGACGAAAGATAAGCTGCGGCAAAGGTCAAAGGTCCAATAAAAAAATTGTAATTTTAAAATGGCATTGGTTTTAATGTAAGGTCCATTAGGACGTCATGAAATCAATAATAGGGTAAAATTGTCTAAGTTCAGAAGACAAATAACAGTGAGAATCTATATATATAGAAGCGTGCCAAATGCCGTGGCCCGGCGGCGAAGCCACCAGTCTCCCGGTAATATATATATATATATATATATATATATATATATATATATATATATATATATATATATATATATATATATATATACAATAAGGCTGTGGTCGTCAGTAGTGGTGGCAACTCCCTTTATTATTTCGATTGAGAAGCAATCCGCTAACTAAAATGCCTTTTGATTTCCTGCTAAATCGTCCGACTTTCTGTTTATTCTTGGTTCTTGATTAATTCATTTGGGAATTTCATAACCTAGTCAACTTGCTGTTAAAACAATGATTGCTAACTTTATTGTGTTAATAATTGTTAACTTATTGCTAAAAATCACTGTTATTGTTAAAAACTTGGCTATAAGAGACTCTGGTGTGAATCAAACAAAAATTCAATCGGAAACAAAGGGCAACTATCAGCTACTACTACTACTACTGCGATTACTATTACCACGACTACTGCTAAGACTACTACCACTATGAATACTGCTACCACGACTACTAATACTATGAATACAACTATTGCAGCTAAAGTACTTAGAAAATTATCACTCTAGCCCGAAATTCTGTACTTTAATTACACTTCAGTACAAATCCGAAGTAATTGTTACAATACTGGCTATGAACCCGAAAAAAAGAGAATAAATATTATTTGTATTTTTTAAACCGATAGAAACACAAGCGTGAATGCCAATACTTAAGTAACAGTTGAGAAAGTAATAACTTTGATAAAATAAATTGTTTAGAAGTAATTTTCAGCACATTTTTGTTTTATTTTTTCGACCTGTTGTTTACGCCTGATTTCGGTTATTTATTTTACTTATAACACTATTTGCTAAGCCTGTACCACAGTTCATATAATTATCCAGTAAGCTTATCGCAGATCATTTCTGGTCTTCGTTCTCGGTGCGAACAAAAATCTCTTCCTGATTCTTTAGTCATTTATGCATTTGTGTTTTTGAATCTATCAATTAGAAATGGTTAATAAGCGCATTATTCCTAATAAAAGGTTTACCCTTGTGTTCGATTATTTCGGACTTGACTTGCCAATCCGTGAAAATATTTGATGCCGCTTATGTTTCTAAGTTCTTTGAATAACTCGCACCTCAGTCCGGGTTTTTATAATGGGTGAGATAGGGAATGATCATACTGGATAATTATATGAACTGTGGCCTGTACTGAGATTAAAATCAAAGCAGTTTGATAACATAGATACTTCGTTAGACCACGCTGCCTTTCCCTTTACAACAAACAACATGAAACGACAACAGTTTTGTTTTTTTTCGTTATAAAACTTCACCAAAGGCTTACAAAAGAAATTAATATTAGTTATATTTTTCAGACAGAAATAAACAAATACATCAGCGGAAACACTCATGTAACAGCTCAGTGAGTAATAATTGTTGATAAAGGATTTTTGTTAAGAAAACACAAGCTTTTGTCATTGTTTTCGATCTACTCTTTGCGTCTACGTTTTACAAATTCATCGTCTTCTTCTTCATAAGGTAGAAGGCCCAAAAACTTTAAAACAAATTTTAATTGATATTTATATTTTGTGTTTAGAGAAAGAAGGAAGATATTTCTTCTCTGGTCCTCATAGATTAGTACATACTACAGTTTCTTCTTTGTTTTTTATGCCTGTTGTCCCACAACCTCTTTGGCCAGTAGAATACAAAGGCAGTGAGCCTTCTGGGGGGCATTTAGCCCCCTCTGAATTTCAAAAAATATTTCTTTTTGGTATTTTCATTGGATTACATCGCTGTTGGTATTTTCATTGGAAAAAATCGAAAAAATTACCCCTCGTCCCAATATTTTCACCAATTCTTGCACTGTATCAAACAAATAAACATCAGCTGCATTATTCAGATGTAAATGAGCACAGACACAAATGTAAACTCTCGTGCAACAATGTCAAGTTCAGAAAGGCTGGCAAAATAGTTTATGTCATTGTTTTTTTTTTATATACTCTTTGCCCCTATGTTTTACAAATACATCGTCTTCTTCTTCACAAGGTAGAGGGCCCATAAACTTTAAAATTAATTTTATTTGATATTTTTATTTTGTGTTATAGACTACACATATAGATATACACTATAGATAAGTATACACTATACACAGTTATATACTATAGATAAGCAAACAATACAGGTTATTTTTTTTATTTTATGCCTGTTGTCTGACAACCTATTTGGCTAGTAGAATACAAAAGCAGTAAGCCAGCTGGGGGAGGGGGGCATTTAACCCCCTCTGGATTTCGATAAATCTTTTTTTTGTATTTTCATTGAAGAATACATCGATTTTAGTATTTCCATTGAAAAAAAAATTAGCCCCCTCCCAATGTTTTCGTACATTCCTACGCTGTATAAAACAAATAAATATAAGCTGCATTATTCAGATGTAAATGAGCACAGACACAAATGTAAACTCTCATGTAATAATGTCAAGTTCAAACAGGCTGGCAAAATAGTTTTTGACCTGTAAAAAGGGGGAAATGGAATCAGAACGGTATCTGTGATGGAAATGGAATGATAAGCCAGATTAGAATGGTTTACATGAACGTAAAAAACAGAAGAAAATTATGATCAGAATTAATTATTTTTTTACTTGAAATTAATTCAAAAAACTTTTTCCACAAAATAAGTTTATCAAAGAAAAGTAAAGAACTCCATTAAACAAAAAATGAGCAAAAATAGAATCAAATAATCTACCAAGCAAGAAACTACCACAAATCAGCATCGATAAATAAATGAAACCCAAAATGAACAGAAATTACAATAAATAACCGAGTAAAACTCAAAACGAGCAGAAATTAACATAAGTTGGGCGCAAAACCCCTATGCCTTCCCAAGGCTAGAACAAAATTTGCACTTTACTGAAAAAAATACATATGAATGTGCATTTTCAGTTTAATATACATATACTGATACTTAGTAATCAAAATGTTAATATTATTTGATTTATTAAAGTTATAAAAGTAAAAACATTTATATTTTTTTCAGTAAAGTGTAAATTATGTTCTGGCCTTGGCATAGGGGTTTTGAGCCCAACTTATGTTAATTTCTGCTCGTTTTGAGTTTGACTCGGTTATTTATTGTAATTTAGGTTCGTTTTGGGTTTAATTTTTTTATCAATGCTGATTTGTGATAGTTTCATGCTTGATAGATTATTTGATTCTATTTTTGCTCATTTTTTGTTTAATGGAGTTGTTTACTTTTCCTTGAAAAACTTATTTTGTGAAAAAAGTTTTTTTAATTAATTTCTGTTCGTTTTATATTGACATAGTCTTTTCAGAGAAAAAGAAAATAATACTTTAAATCTTTTCGTTTTTTTAAGACTTTGTAGTTTGGCCTGCTATTTGTATGCTGGAGAAGCATTTCCAGCAATTTTTAACAACATGAACCCTCTTAAAAATCTGGACACAAATAGTAGTGTTTAATTTAGTTTCATACCCCCTCTAGTTGACCTGAAATGGAAAACTTGATACTATTCGCAAAAAAATATATTTACTTTCTTTGATAGCTTGGATACACTTGCGCTACTTTGATTTGGTTAAATTTTAAGAGCAGAAGCGGCCCCGAAAGTTTGAACATAATGACCCTCAGTCGTTCTTGGGATACTGCTGAGATGCCTTATTGGAAATTAGCATTAATATAGTGCATTTTGATTTAATCTTATGGCAAAATATAGTTTTTAAACATAAAGTCAAATGGGAGGGTGGGTGTGGGAGGGGGTTATTTTCCCTCCAATCACTTTCGACTATTAAAAAGGAGGAGGACACTCCCCCGCAACCATCAGGGCAAGGGTTTTAAGTTATGCCCTGGGGGCATATAAGGTTTTTATAGAAGGCGTTGTCGTAGAAACTTCAAAAAAGGTTCATTCGATTGAAAATTCAAAGGGCTAGTGCCCGTTTTAATAGTCGAAAGTGATTGGAGGGCAACTAGTCCCCCACGCCCATCATTCCCCCAAACACATCCAATCAAAATTTTGAGATAGCCATTTTGTCAAGCGTAGTTGATATCCAGATAGAAAATATGTTTTTGAGGAAGACACTTCCCTACAACCCTTGGGGTAAGGGTTTTAAGTTATGCCCTGGGGGTATATAAGGTTCTTATAGAAGGCGTTGTCGTAGAAACTTCAATAAAGGCTCATTCGATTGGAAATTCAAAGGGCTAGTACACTTTTCTAATAGTCGAAAGTGATTGGAGGGTAACTAGCAACCCCCCCCCCCCACGCCCATCATTTCTCCAAACACATCCAATCAAAATTTTGAGATAGCCATTTTGTTCAGCGTACTTGATTTCCAGATGGAAAATATGTTTTCGAGAACGACACTCCCCCACAACCCTCAGGGCAAGGGTTATAAGTTATACCCTGGGGGCATATAAGGTTTATATACAAAGTTGTTGTATATGATTTATAGAATAGATTTTAGTCTTCCTCAAATCCAATTTTTATATGTTTAAAAACTAAATGTTGACTTAAGATTAAATCAAAATGCACTGCGATAATGCTAATTCCCAATAAGGCATCTCAGCAGTATCCCAAGAACGACTGAGGGTATTATGTTCAAACTTTCGGGGCTACTTCTGCTCTTAAAATTTAACCAAATCAAAATAGCGTAAGTGTATCCAAGCTATCAAAGAAAGTAAACAGATTATTTTGCGAATGGTATCAAGTTTTCCATTACAGGTTAGCTAGAGGAGTTATGAAACTAAATTAAACAGTACTATTTGTGTCCAGATTTCTAAAAGGGTGTATGCTGTTAAAAATTGCTGAAAATTTTTATCCGGCATACAAATAGCAGGCCAAACTATAAAGTCTTAAAAAACGAAAAGATTTAAAGTATTATTTTCTTTTTCCCTGAAAACACTATGTCAATATAAAGCGAACAGAAAAGTTAATATTATTTGATTTATTAAAGTTATAAAAGTAAAAACATTTATATTTTTTCAGTTAAGTGCAAATTTTGTTCTGGCCTTGGAAAGGCATTGGGGTTTTGCGCCCAACTTGTATTAATTTCTGCTCGTTTTGAGTTCGATTCGGTTATTTATTGTAATTTCTGTTTGTTTTCAGTTTCATTTATTTACCAATGCTGATTTGCGGGAGTTTTACGCTTGGTAGATTATTTGATTTTAATTTTGCTCATTTTTGTTTAATGGAGTTCTTTACTTTTCTTTGAAAAACTTATTTTGTGGAAAGTTTTTTTTTAATTAATACTATAAAAATGTCAAAACTTCCAATCACTTTCGACGATTAAAAACGGCACTAGGTCTTTCGATTTCCAATCGAATGAACCCTTTGTGAGTTTCTATGACAGCACTTCCTATAAACACCTTATATGCCCCCAGGGCATAAATTACAACCCTTACTCTAAGGGCTGTGAGGGTGGTTGTCATCCTCTAAGACCTAATTTCCAGAAATTTTAACTACGTTAAACAAAATGGCTATCTCAAAATTTTGATTGGATTTGTTTGGGGAAATGATGGGCGTGGAAGGGGTGTTAGTTGCTTTCCAATTACTTTCGACAATTAAAAAGGGCACAAGCCATTTCAATTTCTAATCGAATGAGTCCTTTTTAGTTTCTACGACAACGCGTTCTATAAAAACTTTATATGCCCCCAGGGTATAACTTACAACCCTTGTCCTGGGGGCTGTGAGGGGGTTGTCATCCTCACAGACCTAATTTCCAGAACTTTCTACTACTTTGAACAAAATGGATTTCTGAAAATTTTGATTGGATGTGTTTGGGAATGGTGGGCGTGGGGGAGGCTAGTTGCCCTCCAATCACTTTCGACTATTAAAAAGGGCACTAGCCCTTTGAATTTCCAGTCGAATGAGCTTTTATTGAAGTTTCTACGACAACGCCTTCTATAAAAACCTTATATGCCCCCAGGGCATAACTTAAACCCTTGCCCTGAGGGTTGTGAGGGAGTGTCCTCCTCAAAGACATATTTTCTATCTGGAAAACAACTACGCTGAACAAAATGGCTATCTCAAAATTTTTAGTGGATGTGTGTTGGGGGAATGATGGGCGTGGGGGGGGGGCTAGTGGCCCTCCAATAACTTTCGACTATTAAAAAGGGCACTAGCCACCCCAATTTCCAATCGGATGAGCCCTTTTCGAAGTTTCTACGACAACTCCTTCTGTAAAAACCTTATATGCCCCCAGGGCATAACTTAAAACCCTTGCACTGAGGGTTGTTTGGGAGTGTCCTCCTCAAAAACATATTTTCTATCTGGAAATCAACTACCCTGAACAAAATGGCCATCTCAAAATTTTGATTGGATGTGTTTGGGGGAATGATGGGCATGGGGGGGGGCTGGTTGCCCTCCAATCACTTTCGACAATTAAAAAGGGTACTAGCCCTTTGAATTTCCAATCTAATGAGCCATTTTGAAGTTTCTACGACAACGCTTTCAATAAAAACTTTAAATGCTCCCAGGGCATAACTTACAACCCTAGCACTGAGGGCTCTGAGGGGATTATCATCCTAAAAGACAAAATTTCCTGAACTTTCGACTACGTTGAACAAAATGGATATCTAAAAAAAATGGATAGTGTTTGGGAAAATGGTGGGCGTGAGAGGGGCGTTAGTCGCTATCTAATCACTTCCAACTATTAAAAAAGGCACTAGCCCTTTCAATTTCCAATTGAATGAGCCCTTTTGAAGTTTCTACGACAACGCTTTCAATAAAAACTTTATATGCCCTCAGGGTATAATTTACAACCCTTGCCCTGAGGGCTGTAGTGGGGAGGGGTTGTCATCCTTAAAGACCTAATTTCCAACACTTTCAACTACGTTGAATAAAATGGCTTTCTCAAAATTTTGATTTGATGTGTTTTGATAAATGGCGGGCTTGAGAGGGGGGTTAGTTGCCCTCAAATCACTTTCGACTATTAAAAAGGGTACTAGTCCTTTGAATTTCCAATCGAATGAGCCTTTTTTCAAGTTTCTACGACAAAGATTTTAATGAAAACCTTATATGGTTTTTCCATACCATATAAGGTTTCTAACATCCTCTACCTAATTTCCAGAACTTTTAACTATGTTAAACAAAATGGCTATCTCAAAATTTTGATTGGATGTGTTTGGGGAAATGGTGGGCGTGGAAGGGGTGTTAGTTGCTTTCCAATTACTTTCGACTATTAAAAAGGGCACAAGCCATTTCAATTTCTAATCGAATGAGCCCTTTTTGAAGTTTCTACGACAACGCGTCCTATAAAAACTTTATATGCCCCCAGGGTATAACTTACAACCCTTGTTCTAGGGGCTGTGAGGGGGTTGTCATCCTCACAGACCTAATTTCCAGAACTTTCTACTACGTTGAACAAAATGGCTATCTGAAAATTTTGATTGGAAGTTTGGGGGAATGGTGGGCGTGGGGGAGGCTAGTTGCCTCCTTGCCCTGAGGGTTGTGGGGGAGTGTCCTCCTCAAAAATATGTTTTCTATCTGGAAATCAACTATCCTGAACAAAATGGCTATAACAAAATTTATTTTGGATGGGTTTGGGGGAATGATGGGTGTGGGGGGGGCGAGGTGCCCTCCAATAACTTTCGACTAATAAAAAGTGCACTAGCCCTTTGAATTTCCATTCGAATGAGCTTTATTGAAGTCTATAAAACAACAGCCTCTTAAAAAACCTTATATACCCCCAGGGCATAACTTAAAACCCTTGCCCTGAGGGATGTGGGGGAGTGTCCTCCTCAAAAAACATATTTTCTATCTGGATATCAACCACGCTGAACAAAATGGCTATCTAAAAATTTTTATTGGATGTGTTTGGGGGAATGATGGGCGTGGGGGGCTAGTTGCCCTCCAATCACTTTCAACTATTAAAAAGGCCACTAGCCCTTTGAATTTCCAGTCGAATGAGCTTTATTTGAAGTTTCTACAACAACACCTTCTATAAAAACCTTATATGCCCACAGGCCATAACTTAAAGCACTTGCCCTGAGGGCTGTGGGGGATTGTCCTCCTCAAAACATATTTTCTATCTGGAAATCAACAGCGATGACCAAAAAGGCTATCTCCAAATTTTGATATGATGTGTTTGGGGAACTGATGGGCGTGGGGGGGGGGGGCTAGTTGCCCTCCAATCACTTTCGACTATTAAAAAGGGCACTAGCCCTTTGAATTTCCAGTCGAATGAGCTTTTTTTGAAGTTTCTACGACAACGCCTTCTATAAAAACCTTATATGCCCCAGGGCATAACTTATAATCCTTGCCCTGAGGGTTGTTGGGAAGTGTCCTCCTCAAACATATATTTTCTATGTGGAAACCAACTATGCTGAACAAAATGGCTATCTCAAAATTTTGATTGGATGTGTTTGGGGGAAGGATGGGTGTGGGGGGGAGGTGGGGGGGCTAGTTGCCCTCCAATCACTTTCGACTATTAAAAAGGGCACTAGCCCTCTGAATTTCAAGTCGAATGAGCTTTAATTGAAGTTTCTACGACAACGCCTTCTATAAAAACCTTATATTTCCCCAGGGCCTAACTTAAAACCCTTGCCCTGAAGGTTTTGGGGGAGTGTTCTCCTCAAAAACATATTTTCTATTATGAAATCAACTACGCTGAACAAAATGGCTATCTCAAAATTTTGATTGGATGTGATTGGGGAATGATGGGCGGGGGGGGGGTGGCTAGTTGCCCACCAATCACTTTTGATTATTAAAAAGGGTAATGGCCCTTTGAATTTCCAATCGAATGAGCCTGTTTTGAAGTTTCTACGACAACGCCTTCTATAAAAACCTTATATGCCCCCAGGGCATAACTTAAACCCTTGCCTCGAGGGTTGTGGGGCAGTGTCTTCCTCTAAAACATGTTTTCTACCTGGAAATCAACTCCGCGGAACAAACTGGCTATCTCAAAATTTTGATTGGATGTTTTTTTAGGAATGATGGGCGTGGGGGGGGGGGGGGGTTGCTAGTTGCCCTCCAATCACGTTCGACTATTAGAAAAGGGTACTAGCCCTTTGAATTTCCAATCGAATAAGCCTTTCTTGAAGTTTCTACGACAACGTCTTCTATAAAAACCTTATATACCCCAGGCCATAACTTAAAACCCTTGCCCTGAGGGTTGTGAGGGAGTGTCCTCCTCAAAAAAATATTTTCTATCAACTACGCTAAACAAAATGGTTATCTCAAAATTTTGAAATGATGTGTTTGGGGGAATGATGGGCGTGGGGGGGGGCTAGTTGCCCTCCAAACAATTTCGAAAATTTAAAAAGGTCCTAGACCTTTGAATTTCCAATAGAATGAGCATGTTTTGAAGTTTATACGAAAACGCCTTCTATAAAAGCCTTATATGCCCCCAGGGCATAAATTACAACCCTTACTCTAAGGGCTTTGAGGTTGGTTGTCATCCTCCAAGACCTAATTTCAAGAACTTTCAACTGCGTTGAAAAATATGGGAATATCAAAATTTTTATTGGATGTGTTTAGGGAAATGGTGGGCGTGGAAGGGGTGTTACTTTGTTAGCCTTCCAATCACTTTCGACTATTAAAAATGGCACAAGGCATTTCAATTTTCAATCGAATGAGCCCTTTTTGAAGTTTCTACGACAATGCTTCCTATAAAAACTTTATATGCCCCCAGGGTATAACTTACAACCCATGTTCTAGGGGCTGTGAGGGGGTTGTCATCCTTACAGACCTAATTTCCAGAACTTTCTACTACGTTGAACAAAATGGCTATCTAAAAATTTTGATTGGATGTGTTTGGGGGAATGGTGGGCGTGGGGGAGGCTAGTTGCCTCCTTGCCCTGAGGGTTGTGGGGGAGTGTCCTCCTCAAAAATATGTTTTCTATCTGGAAATCAACTATCCTGAACAAAATGGCTATCACAAAATTTTTATTGGATGTGTTTGGGGGAATGATGGGTGTGGGGGGGGGCTAGTTGCCCGCCAATCACTTTTGATAATCAAAAAGGGCACGAGTCCGTAGAATATCCAGTCGAATGAACTTTTATTGAAGTTTCTACGACTACAGCTTCTTTATAAACCTTATATACCCCCAGGACAGAACTTAAAACCCTTGCCCTGAGGGATATGGGGGAGTATCCTCCTCAAAAAACATATTTTCTATCTGGAAATCAACCACGCTGAACAAAATGGCTATCTAAAAAAATTTATTGGATGTGTTTGGGGGAATGAAGGGCGTGGGGGGGGGGGGGGGCTAGGTGCCCTCCAATCACTTTCGACTATTAAAAAGGGCACTATCCCTTTTAATTTCCAGTCGAATGAGCTTTTATTGATGTTTCTACGACAACGCCTTCTATAAAAAACCTTATATGCCCACAGGCCATAACTTAAAACCCTTGCCCTGAGGGTTGTGAGGGAGTGTCCTCCTCAAAAAAATATTTTCTATCTGGAAAACAACTACGCTGAACAAAATGATTATCTCAAAATTTCGATTTGCTGTGATTGCGGAAATTATGGGCGTGGGGGGGCTAGTCGCCCTCCAATGATTTTTGATTATCAAAATGGACACTAGCCCTTTGAATTTCTAATCGAATTAGCATGTTTTGGAAGTTTCTACGACAAAGTCTTGAATAAAAACCTTATATGCCCCCAGGGCATAACTTATAATCCTTGCCCTGAGGGTTGTGGGGGAGTGTCCTCCTCAAAAATATGTTTTCTATCTGGAAATCAAGTACCCTGAACAAAATGGCTATCATAAAATTTTTATTGGATGGGTTTGGGGGAATGATGGGGGGGGGGGGGGCTGGCTAGTTGCCCTCCAATCACTTTCATTAAAAAAGGCACTAGCCCTTTGAATTTCCATGCGAATGAGCTTTTATTGAAGTTTTTACGACAACGTCTTCTTTAAAAACCTTATATACCCCCAGGGCATAACTTAAAACCCTTGCCCTGAGGGATTTGGGGAGTGTATTCCTCAAAAACATATTTTCTATCTAGAAATCAACCACACTGAACAAAATGGTTATCTCGAAATTTTTATTGGATGTGTTTGGGGGAATGACGGGCGTGGGGGGCTAGTTGCTCTCCAATCCCTTTTGACTATTAAAAAGGGCACTACCCCTTTGAGTTTCCAGTGGAATGAGCTTTTATTGAAGTTTCTACGACAACGCCTTCTTTAAAAACCTAATATACCCCCAGGGCATAACTTAAAACCCTTGCCCTGACGGTTGCGGGGGAGTGTCCTCCTCAAAAACATATTTTCTATCAGGAAATCAAGTACGCTGAACAAAATTGCTATCTCAAAAATTTAATTGGAGGTGTTTGGGGGAATGATGGGCGTGGGGTGGGCTAGTTGCTAGGGGCTAGTTGCCTTCCAATCACTTTCGACTATTGAAAAGGGTACTAGCCCTTTGAATTTCAAATCGAATGAGCCTGTTTTGAAGTTTCTACAACAACACCTTCTATAAAAACCTTATATGCCCCCAGGGCATAACTTAAAGCCCTTTCCCTGAGGGTTGTGGAGGAGTGTCCTCCTCAAATACATATTTTCTATCTAGAAATCAACTACGCTGAACAAAATGGCTATCTCAAAATTTTGATTGGATGTGTTTGGGGGAATGATGGGCGTGGGGGGGGGGGGGGCTAGTTACCCTCCAATCACTTTCGACTATTAAAAAGGGCACTAGCCCTGTGAATTTCCAATCGAATGAGCCTGTTTAGAAGTTTCTACGACAACGCCTTCAATAAAAACCTTATATGCCCCCAGGGCATAACTTAAATCCCTTGCCCTGAGAGTTGTGGGGGAGTGTCCTCCTCAAAAATATATTTTATATGTGGAAATCAACTACGCTGAACAAAATGGCTATCTCAAAATTTTGATTGGATGTGTTTGGGGGAATGATGGGCGTGGGGATTGGGCCAGTTGCCCTCCAATCACTTTCGACTATTAAAAAGGGTACCAGCCCTTTGAATTTCCAATCGAATGAGCCTGTTTTTAAGTTTTTACGTCAGAGCCTTCTATAAGAACCTTATATGCCCCCAGGCAATAACTTAAAACCCTTGTCCGGAGGGTTTTGGGGGAGTGTCCTCTTCTAAAACATATTTTCTATCTGGAAAACAACTACGCTGAACAAAATAGTTATCTCAAAATTTTGATATGATGTGTTTGGGGGAATGAGGGGCGTGGGGGGGGGCTAGTTGCCCTCCAATCACTTTCGACTATTAAAAAGGGCACCAGCTCTTTGAATTTCTAATCGAATGAGCCTGTTTTTAAGTTTCTACGACAATGCCTTCTATAAAAACCTTATATGGCCCCAGGGCATAACTTAAAACTCTTGCCCTGAGGGTTGTGGGGGAGTGTCCTCCTCAAAAACATATTTTCTAGATGGAAATCAACTACGTTGAGCATCATGGCTATCTTATTGGATGTGTTTGGGGGAATGATGGGCGTGGGGGGGATAGTTGCCCTCCAATCACTTTCGACTATTAAAAAGGGTACAAGCCCTTTGAATTTGCAATCGAATGAGCCTGTTTTGAAGGTTCTACGACAACGCCTTCTATAAAAACCTTATATGCCCCAAGGGCATAACTTAAAACCCTTACCCTGAGGGTTGTGTCCTACTCAAAACATATTTTCTATCTGGAAATCAACTACGCTGAACAAAATCGCTATCTCAAAATTTTGATTGGGTGTATTTGGGGGAATGATGGGCGTGGGGGGGGGGCTAGTTGCTTTCCAATCACTTTCGACTATTAAAAAGGGTATTAGCCTTTTGAATTTCCAATCAAAAGAGCCTTTTTTGAAGTTTCTACGACAACACTTTCTATAAAAACCTTATATGCCCCCAAGGCATAACTTATAGCCCTTGCCCTGAGGGTTGTGGGGGAGTGTCCTCCTCAAAAACATATTTACTATCTGGAAAACAACTACGCTGAACAAAATGATTATCTCAAAATTTTGATATGATGTGTTTGGGGGAATGATGGGCGTGGGGGGGAGGGGCCAGTTGCCCTCCAATCACTTTAGACTATTAAAAAGAGCACTAGCCCTTTGAGTTTCAAATAAAATGAGCCTTTTTTGAACTTTCGCCAACAAGACCTTCCATACGAACCTTATTTGCCCCCAGGCCATAACTTAAAACCCTTGCCCTGAGGGTGATGGGGGAGCGTCTTTCTCAAAAATAAATTTTCCATATGTGGAAATCAACTACGCTGAACAAAAGGGCTATCTAAAAATTTGGATTGGATGTGTTTGGGGAATTATGGGCGTGGGGGAGGGGCTAGTTGCCTTACAGTCACTTTCGACTATTAAAAAAGGCACTAACCACTCCAACTTCCAATCGAATGAGCCCTTCTCGAAGCTTCTAAGACAACTCCTTCAATACGAAGTGCCCGGGTATTGAGAACCAAAAAACAACACATTGTGCCCACATCGTTCTTTACTTAGGCAGCGCTAGCGCGCTACCTATGATACGCTAATAATAACTTTTTTTCAAACCAACTAACTGTTGCCGCAGCCAGGGTAACACTCAGCCAACGCATCTCAACAAATAAAAACACTGGAAATAGAACTAGTATATAAATTTTACTTAGAATAAATTTACTATATTTAATTCTTTGTTTTCGTGATACTTTCATAGACATAGACATAAACATAGGTTTATTAAGATCGAACAGCGTAGCCATGGCTAATTTATGTCGTCTTTACAACAATATGAGAAGCAAAAAAAATACAAAGAAAGCTATAAAAACACTAACATGTGAATTCAAATAACACTAAGTCTTGTTGTATGCTTCAACGAAAAAGGGGACAAACGTGTTTTTGTAGCGGTTGGTCATGCAGACAGGGGGTTGTAGCTTCGACTGGGATCTGGTTCTTTGGTTAACAGGAGCATCAGGTGGGAGGATCAGTCTGTGATGGGGCGAAGATAGCAGTGACTTGCCGAGGGACATGATCAGTGATAATCGTCTGTCGCTGAGATTCAAGGTTCAGTTCTTGCAAGAGTTTGTTGTAGTCGTCACTTCTGTTACCAACGATTATGTTAACAGCTCGTTTCTGCAAAGATTCAAGGTCATCGCAAAGGTAGTGGGTGCTCTGGACAAAAGGTCCCCAGACAGCGACGGCATATTCGAGTAGAGGTCTCACATACGTAATATAGGCATTTTTTAGGCTTTGGGTGTCGCAGCCAAACCTGCGCATCAGGACTAGGGTCTGAAGTGATGCATTGCCAGCCTTAATAACCTTCTTCACGTGTTCGGTGAATGTGCAGCCCATCGATAATGTGACTCCGAGGATTTTTGCAGATGGAACAATAGGGAAAGGGACTTGCGGGAATTCCAGATCACGTTTTAAGGGGCAAAACCTGAGGATCGTTGATTTATCTGCATTCAGTGTCAACTTGTAACGTTCACAGTCCTCAGAGAAGGATGTCAGAAGGGTCTCGCTGAACTGACGTTCGATTACACCTTCTCTCACGAGGTATTTGAGGACAAATGATAAATCGTCAACGAATTTGAGTCGCTCTTCGAAATTCTGAAGGAGGAAGTTGATGAGGGAGATAAATGTGAAACCAGCAAGTCTTGTACCCTGAGGGGCTCCACAGGTAAGTATAGACCAGTATGAGATCAAGTCACCTTCAAACAATGGAAATACACACTGTATTCTGTCCTGAAGGAAGCTCATCACTAATGCAAGAGACCGTTTTTGTGCGCCCATTGCTCGCATATTTTTTGCTGCCGTAAGATGACAAATCAGGTCAAATACCTTCCTGAAATCGGCGAGAGCTAGGTCAATGAAGGTACTGCCCTTGTCAAGCCACTTAAAGATAATGTCAACTAGGCGCACGAGGTATATCAAGGTATTGCAACCTTTTAGGCCGCCATACTGGTAACGGTCTATGTTTTCCCGCGTTTGCTTGAGCAATTCACGCAGGATGAATGACTCGGTGACTTTTGCAAAGGTAGATGTGATTGATATCGGTCGTAACTCGTTGCAAGATTTGGGTGTTTTAGTCTTCGGTATAACACGCACAAATGCACATTTCCAGCACGACGGGAAAGTTGACTGGGCAAAACATTCGCTGATGATGTGTCCAAGTGGCTTGGCGAGGAAAAGAGAGAACTCTCGTATTAACCTTATAGGCAGCTCTTCAGGAAAAGAGCTACTGGATGGACACAACTTGTTCAGCTCTTTGAAAACTTGATACTCAACTATTTCGATTTCACCTTCGTCAGGGAATATTGACAGTAGATTCTCTATTTCAGTGTTAGTTGGGGCAGGAAAGGATGTACAAATGTCAGTAAAGTAATTGTTGACGTCATTTGCACTCACGAGTGACCCATCATCGTTCAGAATACGGATACTGGATGATACTGTTTTTCCAGCAATCTGCCTCACTAGACGGTGCCATTTACGGGGATCCTTTGTTATTTCAGTGTCCAAAAGGGATTTTCCGAAGGACTTTCTTGCCTCGCGACAAAGGCTAACGATTTTGTTTCTTAATAATCGTAACGACGTTGCGTCACCACTTGACTGCCTTACAGTGGTTTTTTCGCGAATCAGCTGTTTTATTTTTCGAGTGATCCAGGGCTTGTCAGATTCGCTCACGACAAATTGCTTCTCCGGGAAAACTTCTAAGTATTTCTCATAGAGTAGGGACTGAAATATTTCTGCTTTCCTGTTGACATCGCTTTCGTTGTATACTTCGCTGAAGCAGTGAGTACCGACCCACATTCCGTACGTATTAATAGCAGACTTCGTGATAGGTCTCCGGAGTACTTTCATTTTCTTAAGCTTCCTGATTTCACTTTTTGCCTTCATCAGCAGAATGTGATGGTCCGATTTGCCCAATGGCCCGTTCGAAGACACGTCTTTGTAATATGGAGCAAGGTTTGTAAGAATAAGGTCAAGGGTGCTCCCGGTCACATGGGTGGGTATCTTGACCACTTGTGACATACCCAGCGTATTAGCAAGCCATTGTTTCTTTGCTTGGTTGAAGTCACCAGCTAATATGAAGCCCGGGCGGCTATACCGCTGACGTAATGTGTCTAACGTAGACTGAAGGTAGGATACCAACAGCCGTCTGTTCTTGGCGCTTTCAGGATAGTAGATACTTGCGATAATGATGCAAGAGACATCTCGTGGTAAATTTTTTGGCTTGCATAATGCCCAGATTGCTTCATGGTCAGGGTCATTGAAGTTATCTAAATATTTGCAGGGGATATCATCGCGTACATACAGGGCAACACCTCCTCCAATCCTGTCTCTTCTAGTGTTCAAGAAAACCTTGTAACCAGCCATCCTTCCACTTGTTTCGTCGAGCTGCCATGTTTCAGTAATTGCGGCGATATGGATGTTATTCTGACGTAGAATGATATCTAACTCACCCACTTTATTCGTTAGCGAGCGGACGGTGCTCAGAAGGAAGTTTGGAAGTTGGTGTTTACAAGAGAGAACCTGCGGTGATATTACTGGAGGACAATTAGACCCGAAATCATTGGTCGGAGCATTGTTGTCAGGAATCAGCCGGGGCGGTAGGCTCACGCGCGAGATTGAGACTAAACACCTCTCACGCTTAGGCTTTTGGCTGGTCAATCGTCCGTAGGTGACTAACACGTCAATCTTAAATTTCTTTCTGCCACCTCTGCGTCCTCTTCTTGTTCGCTTGCGAACGAAGGGAACGTCATCTATATTTTTATAAATTCTTAGTGTGACGAGTGTGGCTATGACAGATGGCACCAAAACAGCAAAAGAAATGAAAGTACCTTTTTTGCATTGATCAATCCAGTTTTCAGCAGCAGCCTCAGTCACAAAAAATAGCACTATTAATACAGTTTTGATTAATACCACTTTCATCGCAAAGGGAGGAGTATTTCAAGGCACTGAACAAGTTAAACTAGGATAGAATGACTTGCAGCCTCAACGGCGCGAGAGCCATCTATCCACTAATTCATTCATTCTTCTGTTAGTGTCGTTTTCTTTGATTTCTTTTTACATGAGAATAGAAAAATGGCATAGGTGCATAATGACAGATTATAAACTTAAGTGGACACACGTCCAATCTTTAAGTGCGGATTAAGGGAGGGGTCCGAGCATTTTTCTAAATAAGGAGGGGATCAAAACCAAAAAAAAGAAAATTTCAGGCGAACACTTAATAACATTTCAGGCAGGCGGAGGGGGGGGGGAGAATTTTGGAAAAAACTCAAAGGAAAATAAGTCTTTGTAGAGGGGGCCTCTATGTGCTCTATATAAATGAGCCGATACTTCAAGTTCACTTAAAATTTAAAGAAATTATTGTAAAGTAAGTAGTAATGAACAAAATAATCCCTGTTCTTCTTAACATCAACTATATTGCAGGTTTATGGAGTAAGTAACAACTTAGATAGGTTTACACAACAGCTGCTGTTATAAAAACCACAATTTCTACTAATTGTGAAATGTTAAAGCTACTTAGAGCTGCTACTTAGATTTGTTTTTATAAATTGATTTGTTTAGCTTTGTTATTATTTACACATTTTTCTTTAATGGTTTTTGCTATTGCTTTCTGGCGTTTTCAGTATGTTGTTTGCTTCTATTTTTACAGTATTGTTTTGAATTTATCATTATTTAATTGTATAGGCTTATTTGTTTTTAAACATTTTTTCCTTAGGATTTGCGTAATTTTTTAAACACTAGATTCAAAAAGCTGGGCTGTCCAAAGGTATGGTATTACTCTTCTTTACTAAAGTAGGGCAATTAAAGCGAACACATTATATCGAAGATTATTAAACAAAGACTTTATATCGAATACGCAGTACCAGGGTTGCTAAACTTGCAGTTTATTTGCCATTTATGGGCTTCTAGAAGCTGAATTTTTATTTTTTAGGTTTGAATCTCATTTTGAGGTTTTTGGCCAGTTTGACGCAAAAGAAGAAAAAGAAAAGTTGAACGAATACTCAGGCTACATACGATAGGGCTTCTTAAAGTTTTAACTGTGATAATTTTAAGGGAATGAGAAGAAACAAATCATTAAATGCAATAGCTACTCAACGTAAAAACCAAGTAAGTAAAATATGCAATCAATGCCCTAATCCTCCCAATAATTCAAAAGCAACTTACAGTAAAATCATAAAAAAAACTTAATTATTCTGTTGAATAGATTATTCTTTTATTGGCATCCAATATTCGACAGATAATCGAAAATGCTAGAATTATCTTTGGTTTTAAATTTAGTTTATATTTTAAAATATTAATTAATTTAGTTTGTATTCACTTACTTTTTGATTAGAATTTAAAATAAAAAACAAATTTAAATTTAGATATTGTGGCAATTATCGGGAAAACTGCAATTCTCTTGAGTTTTACATTTAATTTTAACTCTATTTTAATACAATAAAATAAATCTAAATATCAAGATTCAATTTAATTTAGAGTTAAATGTACTTTAGTCCCGTGATGCTTTTCTACGAGTGGATAATAATTTTTGACAGTTATTTCATTTTTATTTTTTTTTAACATTATGATATTTCGAAATAACATTTAATCAGATTATATAGAATATATATTACAGATGTACGACATTTATTACATATAAAACCGACATTCGATAAGTTTATCGTTAAATATTAGTTTTAGATAGGTTAATTTCAATTTAGATATTATGGCAAATTATCGGCAATACTGTAATTCTTGTTGGTTTTACATTTAAATTCAATTTGAAAATATTATTGAATTTAATTTATGTTCATTTAACTTTAATTAAAATTTAATATATATATATATATATATATATATATATATATATATATATATATATATATATATATATATATATATATATATATATATATATATATATATATATATATATATATATATATATATATATATATATATATATATATATATATATATATATATATATATATATATATATATATATATATATATATATATATATATATATATATATATATATATATATATATATATATATAAATATATATATATATATATATATATATATATATATATATATATATATATATATATATATATATATATATATATATATATATATATATATATATATATATATATATATATATATATATATATATATATATATATATATATATATATATATATTCAATTTAGTTTAGATTTAAATATACTTAATTTAATCACATGATGCTTTTCCACGACCAGATAACAATTTTTGACAGTTACTTCATTTTTATAAAAAAAAATTGAATTAATAATAAATCAGATTATAAAAAATAGATATTACAGATGTACGAAATTTATTACAGATAGGACAGACTTCGAAAAGTTTAATAGTTTTGGGTTGGTATATTTTTTTTTCCAAAGCGGGATTAAAAAATACATGGCTGTCCAAAGGAATAGCATTACTTTTTTAATAAAATAGGTTACACGGCAAATACAAGAGACAACACAACTTCCAGCCCAAAATTGGCTGAAACTAGAAGTCTGCTGAAAATATTTTTTGCGCTCTAAATACTAGTTTTTTTTTCTTCAAAACTACAAAACACAAACTTACAAATTACAAAATTATAAACTTTTAGAAAAAATTATTCCAAATAACTGCTTTGTAAATGTACTGTCAAGGTGCTATTTTTGGCAAAAAATTGTAATAAGCACTAAAAAAAAGCAGAAATGTACTACGGGTGGCGATGCTGGTTACACAAACTCACTACAATAATGAATTAGACATTGGTAACTTTTTCAAAGCATCCATATTTTAGGAGGAAAATGTTTAGTGTAGAAATTTTGTTCAAGAAACAATTTTTTCTTGTTATTCCTACAGCTTGAGATAGCCGGCAAAGCCATAGAGCTAAATGTGAAAACCTAAATAAAAATATCAGTTTTATTTGTTTTCTTCTTTACTTTTACATTGAGTATGGCCAAAGAAACAGGACCAATTTTTGTCAAAAGGTCCTAATAAGCACCTTTTTTCTTACCTGGCTTATGCACTGAAGAATACCTAACCGTATCTATTTTCCAGAATAAGAACAAAAGAATCTACCTGCTCTCAAAATATTATGGGTAAATAACCTTGCCCTTTTAATTAAAATCCCAGTTTTATTACGTTAAAATCAAAGCTTTTTTTACGAGTCATTCAAATATTAATTATTGTAATTATTCTTCAATTTAAGCCAAAACGCTTTTTGGTGAAAATTGAAAACAAGTGAATAAGTTCTCAGATTGGAGCTACTATGCTCAAGGACAAAAGTGAAGTTCAATCATGTTTTCAGTATACACCATTCTTGGTTAGAAATTACCACTAAAAGAAAAAACTCCTTTTTAGGGGGATATATCTAAGCATAAAGATTTTCAATTAAACCCTACATTCAAAATAAAAAAAATAAATAAAAAGGACTTTACCCAATCAGCACAGAACTGTCCGATATCAATTTTGTGATTATCGAAAACTGAGCATAACTCTGGATCGTGATACAGAAGGAGAAGTCGAAAGAAATTATTACATGCTTTTAAGCCATCTAAATGCCTAAAATAAATATAAAATTTTCAAAACATAAAAAATATAAATTACAAATTTTTATATCCAAGCATTAAAAAAAATACTACCCGAAAGATTGAGTGATGAAAATGATAAAATAAAATTGAAATGTTCCGCGTGAAAAGCAAGGATTTTGCCCAGGTCAAAATCCCCTTGAAATATTAAAACACTAGAATAAAGCAATCGTTACACGCTTTTAAGTCAGCCAGATGCCTTGAATTATAACGTATAAAATATAAGAAAACAGCATATAAATACTTGTGAAAAAAAGCAAAAGTGAAAAAAAGTAATGATTATAAAATCACTTATAAATGTAGTGAAAAAATTCAACCCATAGGCTGTAGAGAGAATAAAATCCTTGTCAAAGGTAAAATAACGGTAAGCAAAGCTATTTTGCTAGGATGACTATAACAATAATGACACTTTTATGGAAAGTCTCCGTATCATATCCAGGACGGACAGGCAAGGACATATCACAAGAAACTACACTTCAGGAAGAGTCCAAACTTGGAGCAACTCAAGCGAGGTAGCCCCACATAAGCAGTACAAGATCGTATTTATGAGTAATATCATCAAAATATTGAGATTCCAGGAGGGTGATGGTGGTGTAGGTACCTACCCTAGACCCCTCAATGTAAGTACTACACACAATATATTATACTAGGCACATCTGGGGGGGGGGATAAACATTCCTATACTGTTTCCATAGTTCCCTGCGCCTTCTCAAATCAATAATTTTCTAATCTTCAGACATCTAATCTTCATTTAGAAATTAATAGCGCTATTCCTGTACTTGGCCAAATAGGTAGGCAACAGTCAGACTCTTAGCATTTGCTTTAAAATTTATTGTGAACTTTTAGTTGATTAAGTGAAAAAAACACTTGTTTTTTCAAATGTAAGTAAAGAGTGATACTGAAACTTAGAATACACAGAATATACCGACTGTCTTTAATAACATTTGAACTGAAAATTTTATGTTAACATGAAATGTATATCAACAAGCACACTCCATCGTATCTAGCTTATGATTATGACCATCTACTTAGTTCTGCCCTAGGATGGATGGATGATAGATTATCTATGAACAAGTGAAAATGGCATAATTTTAATGCAATTTTGAAAAAGACTTATGCCAGCTGTGCCTCTCACTCAGACTATCAGTCTTGGCTTTTTCTTAAAATTAGCCATGGCTTGATTTTAATTCAAAAGTCAACGGAAGTAAATAGAATTTAACAAATAGAAATATAGCGAAAACGCATATGGTATTTAACCAAAACAGTGGACAAAAAAAAAGCAACAGACTTTAGATAATAAAGAAAGCCGAGTAGTTCCTTTATATATATATATATATATATATATATATATATATATATATATATATATATATATATATATATATATATATATATATATATATATATATATATATATATATATATATACATATATATATATATATATATATATATATATATATATATATATATATATATATATATATATATATATATATATATATATATATATATATATATATATGTATATATATATATATATATATGTATATATATATATGTATATATATATATATATATATATATATATATATATATATATATATATATATATATATATATATATATATATATATATATATATATATATATATATATATATATATATATATAACAAGCAAAAACAAAATAAATTAAGCTAAATTAAACAAAATACTCGCATATAAAGAAAAGGAAAACAAAAAACCAAAACAGTGAACAAAACTCGCATCTTAATAGCTTCCAATATAATTTTTCAAATATTTTTTACACAGTGATATTGGAGACTATTAAGATGTGAGTTTTGTTTATTGTCTTCTTTTCTTTTCTTTATATATTTTGTTTCATTTAGCTTAATTCAGTTTTTTTTTTCTTCTATAAAGGCTTCCAGACGTGAAGTCGACGTATTCGGATTTCTTTTTTAGTTCAAGTTTCTTTCGTTTTTGTTTTGTCCACTGCTTTGTTCAAAATATTGTACCCGCTTTCCCAATATATACCCTCACATTACAGCATTCGTTCCTGAAGAATTGAAGAAACAAGTCAAACTTTAGCGTAAAGAACAGAAGGTTGGGCAGGAGCCTCGTATATAGAATAACTTACGTTCATTTTAATACCAAATTCAGGGTTATCCCAAATAAGGGGGAGGCTACCGCTCAAGCACCACATTGTATACTACAGTCCAAGTCTTGGATAATGATACCTCGAAACGGTTTTCAGCATTTCTTTCACTAGTTCTAGGAATTTTCTCTATATTATTTCGGCTCAGTGTGGACTAAAATCGTTGTGTAAATATTTTTGTAGATTTTTTAGTTAGCTGTTCTAGGGTTCTCGTAGGCTTTGGATTCCAATCGTACTCCTTTTTACAAAATTCAGCAAATTTTCATACGCTAATAGCTTTACATGAGCAAAATTAAAATTAATTTATTTTTACGTTTAGAATTATCATAAACAGCAGATTATGTTAATGTAAAATACTGTGATCCAAACTTGTTTTTTTGGACATATGATTTCCATTGACAATAGCGAATTTTGGTTATAGTTTTTTTTTATTGCCAAAAACTGCTAATAAAAACCAGATTGTTTTGATGAATACATTCTTTTCTTACAGTTTCGGCCACTATTAGAATAAAGTGGGCCTTATTTCCAGTTTGTAACCACGAACTGGTTGATGCTTATGTATCTCATCGAAGACTTTTAAAAATGATGTTGGTATAACGTATATTTAAGGTGGTAAACCTAGATTTACATAGGTCCAGCCTTTAGGTTTGGGGATCAGAGCATTTATTTTCATGGGGGGAGGGCCAAAACTATAACAAGGTATATTTTACGTAACTATTCAAGGGTGAAAAAATTAATTGGTAAGGTAGATTTAATGACAAATTTCAAAAATTATTTGATAATACATAAATTACTTTCTACAGCTTTTGGTTCAAATGGTTTATTAGCCAAAAATAATTTCATTGTTTCTTGCACATATTTCCTAATAGCTGTGAAACATTAACAAATCATTTTTGTACACTGTTTTTGTATGAAAATTATATAGAAACGAGTCACACAGGATAATTAGAAATCCGTTGCTTGCAAAAACGGGCCTAATTCCACTAATTTTAAAAAATTGTGTTAAGCATATGCTTTTAAAGAACTCGAAGAGGTAAAGCTATTTGTATATTCAAAATGAAAAAGCAGAGACTTTCTGCGAAACCTGTTTAATAGAAACCTTTGGCATCACAGCCAAATAACTGAGAGAAATGGTTTCAAAGATAACGAGTTTGGTGTAGTTTTAACTCCAGAGGGACAAGATCACAATAGGCATAATGAAATCGACTTAAAATTTATCAAGAACCAAATTAGCTCTTTCAATGCTTTTGAGTCTCATTATTCGCAGGCTATTAACCTCTAGAAATTATCTGTCTGCAGATTTGAATATTGCGAAAATATTTGATACGTACAGGGCAAAGAGCGAAGAAGAAATTAGAAAGAGTTTTTATCCATTACTCAGTACAAAAAGGTGTTTTACAGAAACTTTAATTTAGATTCAAACCTCCCGCCAAAAATTCCTGCGGACTATGCAAAAACTGAAAAAATGAAAATTCAGGCATATCCTGAACCTAGAAACTCTGCAATCCTTCAAAATACCAGCAAGAAAGTGCCTTTAAAGCACTGAAATCAGGAGGAACTCTGACAGCCTGTGCATTTGACATGCAGCAATGCCTTCTAACCTCAGATGTTAAGGCATAATTAGTCTTCTATAAGCGTCAGCTCTGGATGTATAATGTGACAGTGAATGTTTAAGGAGATGGGAGAAAAAATCGTACAATTTTTTTATGGCACGAGGAGCGGCCAGTAACGGGAGCTAGTGAGGTCGCCTATGCTTTACATTTGTTGCATGGCCAGAGTAGGTCAAATCTGAAGCAGGTTGCAACTGTCTCTGATACATGCAGAGGCCAAAACAGAAACTATACTGTTATTAGAATACTGTCTTACTTTTTCTCTAAAGTTGCTGTCGGAGCCCTATAAGTAACTGACCAGAAGTTTCTAGAACCACGTCACATACATCTAGAACGTGATTCGGACCATGCAAGGATAGAGAAAGCGAAGAAAAAGACCTTCAAGTCAGTGTGCCTGCTGACTAGGCAAATGTCATCAGGTCTGCCAGAGGCAAGACGCCTTTGAATGCTCATCTGGTGAAAAAGGAAGAAATCTTAGATTTAGCTGAATCCTTGAAGAAAATCCTTGTCAGAAGAAAAATTAAAGTTGACCGGAATCCGCTGGTTCCGGTACACAAAGGATTTTGGAATTGTGCAGTTTAAAACTTCCCACAAGGAAAACGAGCCACTTAAAACCATAAATTTACAAAAAAAAAGGTTCGAGATGCTACCATCTTGGTTCTTACTCAGGAGTTTCCAAATGACCAAGCAACCAACGAATTTTGATTGTTTTTGCTCGCTTGTAAAATTAGAAAAAAAGTGGACTTATGCCCTTATTGCAAAAAGCCACGGAAATGGAGTGAGAGAAAAATCAAGAATGAAAGATACATGGCCACACAGTACTTTTTCCTGCCTCCTCCTCTTCCCACATTTTTAAAACAAGACGCTGAATTGAGAAATAGGCAGCAAAATAAAACAAGAAGTCAAAATATAGTGTATAATGAAAAGGCATATACAATAAATGACTGTCAAGGTGTTTCGAAGAGGAGTTTATTCAGAGCAAAGGAACAAGACTCATGAAAGGCTGGTATTACAATGACTACTATTACTAACAACCCACTATACCACCAAGCTGCCTGAGTCCAACGCAGCTAGGAATGCTCCTCCTCCACCCCAGTCTGTTCAAAGTGTCCCTCTTTAGATCCTCATCACAGTTTCCAGTTTCCCTTAAATCCTTCCTTACGAACTCCTCCCAACCCATTTAGGGACGATCTGCTTTTTATTTGGCCAAAAAGGACGATCTTCGGCAATCTGTCATCCTTGATCCTCCTAACGTTTCTCACAACTGGGGAAAAAGTTAAAACTTATCAATATGTGCTGGTGTCTTAGACTTATATGTAACCGAGTACACCTTGGTTCAATAAAAAAAGATTATGTGTTAATAAAAAGAGTAAAGAGCTTATGTGTTAATAAAAGAAAACAACTTACTTTGGTAAATACAAATCATATATACAACTAAAAGTCTCAACAATTTCAGTATTACTGGCGTCTACACCCATCAAGGTTTCTAGTATTGCATGCCACTTCTTTTTAGGATCGTAAATACACTTGTTGCTTTTGCAGATATTGGTTAATAGTAACTCAAACTTGTAAATGAGTGGTAAGTTTTCCCCATCATTGTTCCCTGGAAAGAAAAAAATTTAGGCGAAACAAATTAAAAACCATGTATTGTTTTTAGCACTATTTGGCTTTGTAATTAAAGGATTGGAACGTAATGCTTACAGCTCCAGACAACCATCAGTAAAACCAACCCCAATATCCCTACTTACATGTAGTTTAGCTCTGGTTATTTTTTATGGACTTTTTGTCAATATTTTTGGTAAAAGAAACTAAGCTTTGCTATTTTAGCATTTAGTCTATGTACTGCGGCCTTTAATTTAGGATATTCTGTATGTTTTACTTGTGGATATTTGCTATAGAGTTCTGATCCTACTTTCACTTGGTAGGGAAATATTCTCTCCGGCAAGTCACTTGGAACCACCCTCCCCCCTTGGGATAAGACCCCATTCTAAGAAATTTATGGCAAAACAGATCAAAACGTATAAGTGTATTTGGACCAATATTGGACTGTTCACAATCAAACAGCTACAGTTTAATTCTGAATATTTTCCCTTAAATATTCGACTGTTTAGTATAATCTTGAATTTAGATGTTAATTAAGCTGACAAAACAAACTGGCTAAACTTTGCCAACTTTTGAATTGATATAAATTAATATAATACATATCAATATATTTGCTAAGCAAGAAATATTTCCATGTTTAAATCAAATATCGTTAAGTTTAAAAGCAGAAACATCAGCTTCTTCGTAAAAAATTACATAGAAGAACTACTGATTATTATTTGATTACAATAAATAAAAAAAAAACACTAAAAAACCAACAACGTTGCTTTGTAACTTAACTAATTTGACTCACCTAAATATTCTTTACAGTTGTCCCTCAGTGCTTCCTGATCTGGTAAGTTGAACTCTTCGTCTAATCTTAGACTTTCCAGATGTTGATTTGATATCCCCAGGAGACGTTTCCAAACCCGCAGGCGAAGTTTTTCTGGAATCAGACGACCAGAGCATAATTTCCTCAGTTCTTCAAGAGAAATTTCTTCATCTAACGCAGACTCTAATGCAGTAACCCTTTAAGAATAATACACATGACAAAGAAGGTTATTGTGTTAATGACATCTCAAGTCTATAGTAATCGTAACGGTCATAAAAATACACCTTTAGATCAAGCCAATTAAACAAATTTGACGCTTAGATAGTTCTTGAATTAAAACAGTTCAGAAATGTTTTTTGTACTAGATTACTCCAAATCGGTTGCAGAACTAATGTGCCGAACTAATTTTTAATTAATTGAAAAAAAAAAAAAAAAAAAAAAAAAAAAAAAAAAAAAAAAACTTTATCAGCAAAGGCACTTTCAATTTTGGTAATCGAAAGAAATAAAAAGATGACAAAACATAATCAAAGTAAAAACTGTAGGTGACAAAAAACATATTCTCTTTCTTCAGACCAATACAAATGTGGTACAGTAGAGGAGTGGCCTGTACTGAGCAGCTTTTGGAAAATTAACATTGCTTGCAGATACTTTTAGATTGTTTTAAGGACTATTTAAGAATTTTAACTGTTTCCCTAACTGGTGAAAACTTCTCTTTGACCATTATGCAACTCCTAAACTAGTATACAAAAAGGCTAAGGATGCGGCATTAGACTTAAGGGTCCAAACCGGCGGTGCTGATCTCCGTTTAATTGTCCTTCATCTCAAACTATCTTAAAATTTTCTTTTTGAAGAAAGAGTAGATTCTGATAATAAACACTTGTATATACAAAAAGATAATAAAACACGCCGATATATAACCAATCATGGGCGTAGGGAGGGGGGCAGCTGCCCCCCCCCCTAGACCTTCAAATTTACATTAGATATGGCTGAAAAAGCAGATGGTTGGAAAAGCAGTTGATAATAGGCCCTCCATCGCACTATCGACTGCCCTCCCTAGACGATATGCTGCCTGCGCCCATGTAACCAATGGCAATTATAATATTCGACAACAAAAGAAGAACAAAAAAAAAAACAATATATACGCCTAACCAGAGGCAACTATAATTTTGGTAGTAAAAAAAAAATTAAAAGATGACAAACATAACCAAAAGTAAAAACTGTAAGTGATGCAAAAAACAAATTCTCTTTCTTCAGACCAATACAAACGTGGTAAAGTAAAGGAGTCGTCCATACTGAGCAGCTTTTGGAAAATTAACATTGCTTGCCACCACTTATGTGTTCTTTAGCTTTGTTTGTGCCAAACTGTAGCATATTGTAGATAGGTTCAAGGCAATATTTAAGAATTTCAACTGTTGCCCTAACTGCTGAAAACTTCTCTTTGACCATCATGTACCACCTAACCCAGTATAAAAACAGGTAAATGATGCGGCACTAGAGTTTACTGACCTCTGTTTAATGGCTTTTCGACCCAGAAAGATGAGGGGGTTGAGAGCAAGCGATCCTGTGCTTTTACACACCCTTCCTGTTTACCTTCCTCAGATTTCTCCAGGCACCCATTTAGAGCTGGGTCGACACTGACTGAGCTTACAGAGTCACGCCACTGACTCACGTTCTGAACGAAGTAACTAGCGACACCAGAATTTGAATCCCTGTCCTCACGGACACAGGTGTTCAGGTCTAACTTGCCAACCACTCAGCTGGACGGCTCCTAGCTGAAGCAAACCCTGTATCTACCACAGATGGTCCATACTTGGCCATTGAAAGAGATATACAAGCATAATTCGTTAAGCATAATTCGTTAAGCATAATTCGGCTTGAAAAATGTAAAATGTAAAATGTAAAACTTTCTTTTCCCCATTCTGTCTTTTTGATCTGTTTTAGTTTGTTGCTAAACTTGAGTATTTATTAATTCCTTTGTTGAGCCACGTTTCTTTCGTGTAGCAGATAACTTATTAAAAATAGTTGTAGCAAAAGATCTTACCTGCTCTGGAGTGACAATAGAAGAGAGGGCTGTGGTACACAGTCAGTGAGGTCTGTAATTCTCACTTCCTGGCATGTATTCTTGTGCTGTTTTTGAGATTCACCTTTATCTGCTTAGTTGCCATATGATCAGACAACATATTTGGTCTATTACTTGTGTACGAGGATAAAAATCTTCCTTGGTAAAGGCATCAGGTCGGAAAAGCAAAATACCAGATTTGCCAAATCCACTCTGGATATTGGAAGGGATGAATGGACGTGGGATGGATTTACTGCCCAATCCAGCTATACTGTAGATTGTAACAGTTTTGGCTGGATTGCTTAGCATTCAATAATTCATTAAGCTGTTGCAGTGAGCTATGTACAGAAAAAACACACTAAAATCTAGTGCTTATAGCCTGTGGTTAGTACGACGCGAAATGGTAAAAAGAACAATGTCATTTTCCTTGTTTATGTTTACTGTGTTTAGTAAAAAGTGCAACTTAAGATTATCAGGATCAGCAGATTCTCTTGTTGAGTCAAGCCAAAGGATGCTTCAAAAAAGACTGAGGCTGCAGCTACTTACAAAGTAGTTCTAGTGATATTCAAATAGATGGGTTGGCTCCAGTAACCAGCCCATCGGGATTCCAAATCATTATGAGTTTGTCACTCATTTCTAGAATATAGGATGATAAGAAATCTCCGCTCGTAGCGACTGTTCGAACCATTGTAGAGGGCTCTTTTTGGCTGAAGTAACTATACAACTATTTTTTTTACTAACTATCCCAGCAAGGACTTTGGAGTGTTTATGCACAGTTGTCACACTGTTTCGTCTGTGTTGTAGGTGTTACATGTATAATCAGATGCAAGAACAAAGGAGAAGTTTCCAAAACTGGTTCAGATCATGAGAGTTGATAGTGGTTTACCATCTGAGGCCAGATACCTCTCCTTTCCATAATGTTCATGATCATAAATGATATGACCATTCTTTCCCAGCCTTTCTATTGTCAATCCACGTCTGATACACTTTTTTGCCTTTTGCCAAAGCATGCTGATATAAGAGTTTACTTGCTTCAGATCAAGTCAGACCATAACAAAAGCTGGAAGTCATGATTAATTGAATCACAAAAGCTAATAGTAGCATGAATTGTACTTTTTCAAAGAGGATGCCAAAAGCTTTTTGTAATCAGTCCAATTTGTTAATCATTATTATGACTGCTGCAATTTTGGTCTAAGAATGTCAAACATAGCAGCAGCCTTCTGGACACTAAAGTCTTCAATTGCATTATTAGAGGCTGGTTGAAGACTTTTTTACAATTTAGCGGTTTGCTCTGGGTTATCCTTTCTATCTACTTCTATCTGAGCCCTAGGGACCCTTAACATTTTGGAACCATCACAGATCTTTCCCTGGAAAAAGATAGATTGGAAAGTACATCAGTTTTTACAGGCAGCTAATTTAAAAATGCCATTGTACATAGTGAGTCAGTGGCTCACTTTGGGCCAGTTGATATTAGCTCAATATTGACCACCCACCCTTTGGTTCAAAATCAAAATCAACAAGAACCAACGTCAACATGTACATCAAATGGACCTCTTATTAACAGGGGAATCGGAAAGACCAGCTGATAGTATACTCATCACATTCCTGATAACTGCAGACTCAAAACAACAAATGTTTTCTTTATTAGAAGTGTGTTTGTGCATGTTCAATATGGGGGATGTATCTTAATTTGGAAGATTAGTTAGTGGATAATTGCAGATGTTTACAAGCACCAACGTTAATTTTTCCGTGATTTACTTAGTGGAGAGGCAGGGGGGGGGGGGGGGGTTGAGGGTTATGCTAGTGCCCCTCTTATATGGTAAATTTTTGACAGTTTTAAGTTTGTTTTACTATTCTGATTTATTTTACTCTTTTTTCAATTGTGTTGTAGGAGTGGAACTTCAATTTGATCTTTTTTTTTGTTGAGCTCATGACAAATTGATGAATATGATACCAAATTTTGGAGATATGTGTACAGTTCCTGCCCAAGGTCAAAAAGGATTGTCTTTACTAGTATTTTGGCCTGACCCTACAGTGTATGAGCTGAACTTGAGTCTTATAGTCTATGTTGGAGATGAACATTAGAAATTAAGCAGCCTAGCTTTTACTCCATCAAGCCATGTTTCTGCTTTCAACTGGAAAGCTCTATTCTAGCTGGCACACACCGGTTTCACATCGAAGTTAGACTGTAATCAAAAAGTATTAAGATATGCTTAGGTTACCCAACCCCATTTCATAATAAATTGGAGCTTTCCCTTCTATCCTTCCTGTGCAGTGATATTAGAATTTTGACTCACTGCAAGTAAATATACTCCTGAACCAAAACGAATAGAATTTTTTTTTTCAACCCTGATCAATAATCCTTGATGAGTTGATCAAAGACAATGAAATCCATGTTTTCGCGCAAAAATTCGTTCTTGTCTTGTATCATTTTAAAAATTTTGAGAAGTTAACAACTTCAACATTGTGGGAAAATACTCCCAAATTCGAGAAAAAACAATGACTTAAAAAATTAGACAAGATCAAAGTCTTGGGAACACATAATTTAAAGACAAGCAAGGAAACTTTAATTAAGAATCGTTTGTTAGACCCTGGCCGTCTTTAAGAAGTAGAGAAATTACTAACAGGTGTTAGGGCCCCTGGCCCTAATTATCAGACTAATGTCCTATCCAACATTAGTGACAAGCTTAGTGTTCATTGCTTTTTAGCAATGAATCATCCCAGCTTTTTCATCCCTTTTCAGATTCATTGCTTCACTCCTGGCTCTAGCTATTCAATAAATATCTTTATGTCTTGTTAATATTCTTCCTTGGTTAAAAGTTTATAAGACATCTTTTAAGAATCTGCAAACTAGCAAGCCTTTGAAAAATGCAGGCTGCTCATGACTTATTCAGGAAACAGAATTAGCTTGAAAAGCCAAGAGTAATTTGTAGCTCAATTAATAGGGCCATTCAAAGGCCCTAATCGCTATTGATCGGAGCTTTGTGCCTCCGCGCAAGATGTTATCTTAGAAGTGTCCTTTATTTGAAGTCATGTTCAGTTGAGTTCTGATATATATCCTGACTCGTGAATAGTACGACTCTTCTACATTTTTACCTATGCTTATTTTCACCATTTTCACCTAGATCGAGTTAAGGTAGTTTGGTATAGGAAAAGAGTCCTATATTACTAGAGATATCTACCCCAAGGGAAGATATAGTTTTGGAATGTACAACCCATGGGCCTGAGTCAACTTGTAGAATAAAAGCGCCGGCCGTTAGAGCCACATAATTCTCTCCACAATCCTTGCCTTGAGCGTTGGGAATTTGTAGTGGCGTGAGAATTAGAGAGAGCTGACTGGTTACAGAAACAACCACTAAAGGCGTAATTTATCTAGGTTATTTTATCTAGATAGCATGGAGAATTTTTAGAATGCCTCCTCCAGAGGTCTAGTACAAGCACAGTTCATATAATTATCCAGTAAGCTTATCGCAGATCATTTCTGGTCTTCGTTCCCGGTGCGAACAAAAAGCTCCTCCCACTTCTTCGTGCAGTTATTAATAGCGGGATTCCACTTGTTTCCGATTATTTCGCGTAAAGTGCATTATTCGTAATAGCGGGTTTCCACTTGTTTCCGATTGTTTCGCGTCTGACTTGTCTACCCGTGAAAAGATTTGATGCCGCTTAAGTTTCTATATTCTCTGGAGCACTTGCACCTCGGTCCAGGTTTTTATAATGGGTGAGATAGGGAATGATCATACTGGATAATTATATGAACTGTGAGCACAAGTAACCATGGGCCTTTGAAATCGTGAGCCGAATACTGGAGCACTTACTCCCCACAGATAGTATACTTGTAGTAATAAGCATGTTTTCGTTGTATCTTTTCGTTATTTTAATTTTTTCTATGTTTCTTTTGTTTTTTTTATATTAATTTCGTTCCGTTATATGATTGAATATTTGGGATTTCTGTTGCTGAGTACAAGTTCTGCCCTACAATGTGCGTTGAAATTTGATAATGGTATTAAATAAAGAGAGACTGGCGCTGCTTGAGAATAGTCACGTAAAGTTTGCGGATCGAGTGAATGAGACGTTAAATCGAGAGTTTGATGGAGATGGGAATAATCAGGTTTGTTTGGAAAATTCTAAGTATGTATTTGCAAGTGATCTTAAGGATTATGTGACGCGGCGGGGGCCACAAACTCTGCATATATTACATCTAAACTGCCGGGGGTTAAATAGTTCTCTACATTATATTTCAGAAGTGTGTTCGGATCCGAATTTTGATGTGGTGGCGTTGACTGAGACATGGCTTCGGAACGATAATTCGTCTTTGTTAGATATTAATGGTTATGAATTTATTAATAGGAATAGGGAGACTCGACAGCATGGAGGATTAGCAGTTTATATTAAATCAGGTTTTGCAGTTAAGACTAGACAGGATATTTGCATTTATCGCGAAATGATTTTTGAGTCAATGGTGTTGGAAATAAGTAGAAATGGATCCAAGTTCTTGGTTCTTATTTTGTATTAGCCGCCTTCTGCTTCAGAGATAGAGTTTTTAGAGTTATTGGAGCAGCAATTGGAAATGTTGAATGTATCAGGTTGCCCAAGTTTCATAGCGGGTGATTTTAACATAGATATGATGGTACTTAGTAATCGTGCAACTACTAGGTTGTTAAATTTAATGTCTAGTTTCGGATTGTTCCCAGGTATAAATATTTGTACAAGGATTTGTAACACGTCAGCTAGTTTAATTGATAATATATTCACGAACGTGAATTTTTGGAAACCAGGAGTGCTGGTAAATGATGTTTCAGACCACTGTGGAGTGTTTCTTTCTGCTGAAGTGGACCATAATTATACAGCTGGGAGTTTTTGTAGCCCAATTGTACCGACTGTGGACGCGGATTCTCTTGTACTTTTTAAGAATGAATTATAGTGTTTGGATTGTGAGTTTTTTAATTCAATAGGTGATCCGTATATTAAATTTTGTACGGGGGAGGAAAAAGTGTTTAGGAGTATAAGAGAAAACTGACTTATGCTTAAAAAAAAAAAAAATATTAAAAATTATTATTCACTAAAAACGAGGATTAACAGTAGTAGTCTTATAAATATGAAAATGAGCCATGACTTATATAAAAATAGTATAATTTAGGCAAGCGTACTAAACCAGCAAATTTATCGTTAGTATAATGTTGCTTTAAATAAATTATTGAGGAAGGCTAGAATTGAGTATTTAGCTAAAGAATTTAAAAAGAGTGAGGGTAACCCGGCAAAGACGTGGAGTCTCCTCAGGCCTCTTATTGGCAAGAGAAGAGTTACGTTGCCAAATCTTCAGTCAGATCAAACTCCAGTTCAACTTTCAAATCAGATGTGTGATTATTTTTCTAGTGTAGGTAATAATGTTGTCGGATCTATATATTGTGATAGGAGTGATGGTACTTTTGATCAATATCTCCCTCCCAGTTGTGATACTTCTATTTTAATGACTAAAGTGACGGAAAGTGAAATAACAGATGTAATAATGGCTATGAAAAATAAAGCTTCAGGTGTTGATCTAATATCTATAAGAGTGCTAAAGTTTGTTCTTCAATGTGTTATTAAACAACTGGTTTCACTAATAAATGGTTGTTTTAAAAGTGGTGTGTTTCCAAAGTGTTTGAAACGAGCGAAGATTGTTCCAATATTTAAGGGGGGTGATAAAAATGATATAAGTAATTACCGTCCCATTTCGCTGCTACCAGTTATTGCTATAATTTTCGAGAAGCTAGTATATATAAGGCTAGAAAAGTATCTTGAAAAGAATTTGTTTTTTTATCAAAATCAATTTGGTTTCAGAAAAGGTTATTCTAGTGAGCATGCAATGTTGTTTTTGACTACATATGTTAATGATGCATTAGACAATAACCTTAAAGTTGCATCAATTTTTCTGGATATTGCGAAAGCGTTCGACACTGTATCTTATGATATTTTGTTAATGAAGTTAGAAAATTGTGGTATTAGGGGAAATGCTTTGAAGTTGTTAGAATCATTCTTAAATTCAAGATCAATGTTTGTGGAGGTTAATGATGCACGTTCTGACAGTAGATTTATAAATTGTGGAGTTCCCCAGGGATCACCCCTAGGCCCACTTTTGTTTTCTATTTATATAAATGATTTGTCAAGTGCAGTTGATGGGTTGTATACTATTATTAAACCTCCTCTAGAGGCACTTAAACCTAGTAAAGCCCTAGTTATGTTTGCTGACGACACGAAATTAACCGTATGTGGTAGGACTGAGAATGAATTGATGTCGCAATTACGAGAAGGTTTTAAGAATATAGAAAGGTGGATGAGAAGTAATAGGTTAAAACTTAATTGTAATAAGTCTAGTTTATTGATATATAGCAGATCTCCAAGTTATTACCCATGGGTGAATAATTTAAGTAATGGTACATCAATGATTCCACGAAAGAGGAGTGTTAGATATTTGGGGATTATTATTGATGAAACTTTAAGTTTTGTAGATCATATTGATTGTGTGTCTATGAAACTTGCACGTAATGTTGGAATTATGCGTAAATTGAAAAATTTTCTCCCAACTAGTATATTAAGATTATTGTATTTTTCAATTGTACATCCATATCTATTATATTGTTCTTCAGTATGGTCGTCTACTTTCGGAACGCATCTTCTGCCCCTGCGTGTACTACAAAATTCGGCAATAAGGCTTTTGATTGGTAAGGATAATAGAGGATCATCTGTTCGTAATGAGTTTATGACGCTGAAGATTCTACCGGTATCGGGTCTTTTTAAATTTTATAAAACACAGTTCATGTTTAAGTATCTTTATGGTAGTGTTCCTGTTTGTTTTAAGGGAATGTTTGTGAGTGGGGGTGATGTTCATGAGCATGGAACTAGAAATTTGGAAGAATTTCGAAGACCGATTCCGCAAGCGACAAGATCATTTTTTCTATCCGTCATGCCGGTCCGAGTGCTTGGAATAGTTTACCAGTGGAACTTAAATGTGTGGATGACCTGCTGCTGTTCCGTAGTTTATTGAGGTCGTATTGTTTAGTAATTTATTATTTTTAATGAATTGGCTAAAAAGGGGGGGGGGTACGTGATTATTTTCAAGTGGCTAAGTATAGTATGTTAGTATTAGTTTTTGAGTTGGAGGGCAGAACTTGTATTTGTATTCATATTAAATGAAAAGAGTTATTATTTTGGATCTTATTTTGTTATTATGATTTTTTATGCGTCTAGAAGGGATTACCCCCGCACAAGCTTGCTTCTGGGGGTATTTTGTTTGTTTGTTTTTTATGTATATAGTAAAATAAATCCCAGTTATAAATTGAAATTGAATTGAGTAGCCGTGCTGGTAGTAGCTTTAGCACTGCTTAAGCGCTAGTGCTGGTAAGAGCAGTAGCCTACTCTTAGAGCCTGTAGTCCGCCACAAATAAACCATAAGTGATCACAGCCATGTGGTAGAATACTGGTGCCAGCAGTTACCCTGTGGTGCAGATCAAATGTTTACCCTTCTTTCATTTTTGAAGTATATTTCTGTAGTAATATGACTATGAGAAGCAACAAGTAGCTTTATAGTACCATCTAGGTTTGATCAGATGCAAGTCTTGAACTTTTTCACAAGACATATGACCTAAAAGTTTTGAAGGGGCAGCAACTTCAGACCTCATACATAAACTGAAAGAAAGAATTCAGATTAAAAGTCTCAGACAGTTCAGAGATTTGAAAGTAACATTCGGCTCTTTGTGTATGGTCATCTTTGTTGGCAAGGGGCTTAAAACTTTACCTAGTTGAAATACCTATCATTGGTCCCCAGTATGTATTTTAGGCTAAAGCAAATAATTAGCCTACAGTTCTTTTGCTTTCAATACACTTAAAGGTAAGTAAATGTCCATAACCTCCACGAGGTTACATAGCGATTACAAACAAAATACATCCCAATAACGTAGTTTTTCAATAATTACAATCAAGAGTTACTTAACTGCAGCAATATGATTCTGAAAAGTAAGGGATGGATACATAGTACCAAGTAGATTCTATAAGATATTGCTGCAAGTTTTAATCCATAACAATACCAAAGATTAAAACGGTTAAGTTTCAAGTGGCTAAAAAGTAAATACACATCTTTTAAACCCCTTCTTATAACATGCGTCATCTTTGGTGATGAAGGGTTGGCATCTTTTGCTTGTGGCTGTACCTATTAATGGACTCTGATGCATTTGAGGATACAAAAATTCGGTTTCGTATACGCAACAGACAGGGACGTGTGAAAAACAAAGGGTTTAAAGGTTAGAGTAAGGTCGTCTTCAAACAAAAGGCATTAGAAACTTGTGGTGATTAGTTACATCCCTACTTGCGTGGCCTCGTAGTGATTTCAGGGCCAATCTGTCATGAGTTTCCTTCACCTAACCATTACTGCTAACGACGCTGCAGGGTGACCTAAGGAGTTGCACTTCTCGAGGATATTATAACCAAGTAAAAAACAATGTACTACACTCGGTTCTAATTCAGGGATATTTCTTCTGGGTTTTGTTTATTTTGGGGTTTTTTGGAGGCTGAAAAACATCTTTCTAGCTAAGCTATCTACTATGAGCTGCCTCCCCACTGCAGTATGATATTCTTAGGCGTGAATATATAACAAGACATAGGTAATAGGCTTGAGTTCGCTTGGGCAGAACATCGACTTTTGTTGATAGAAGAGAATCGCCTAGTGTCGAAAACCATGTAGTGACCAAGGTGGGTCCAGGTTTGCACAAGGCCTCTATTCAACTAGAGTCTAAAGCCTACTGCGCCATTAATTTTATTAATCCTTCCCAAGACTGTTCAAGATACATATAGTTTTCATTACAAACAAGCGCTTGGCTACTGCCTGCTTCCCTAACAGTAAAAGTCTAAAGTCAGGTGCGTAATTGGTGCTTTACTGAAAATGAATTATACTACAAATATTTTCTTTTGTTCATATTGCAACATTGAAAATCAGATGAAAATTTAAAAGAAATGAAATCTTGAACTAATGAGTATTCAGCAATTAATATCATTACATATCCAACATTCAGTTTAATTTTATTAGTTCTTTCCAAGACTATTCAAGATACATCTAGTTTTCAGTAAGGCGCCAATGACGTAGTAGATCTTAGACTTTCACAATTGGGGAAGGGGGCAGTAGCCAAACTCTTGTTTGTATTATTTTTGTTTATTTTAAGCTTGATTTGCATACTCCATTTAAGTTTTACTAGTTTCAAGATTTAATTTATTCATTCATATTAGTACCTATTGTATGTTTGTTTGCTGTGTTGTTTATTTAATTTCTGTTCGTTTTGGGTTTCATTTATTCCTTAATTGTAATTTCTGGTAGTTCTGAGCTTGAATTATTATAAGTTTTTATTTCTGCTAATCTTAAGTTTAATAGGGCCTTTACTTTTCTTTGAAAAACTTCTTTTTCAGAAATTTTTTCTTTGGTTAATTTCTGTTCGTTTTTGATTGCCAAAGTTTCAAGTGTTTCAAAATTCCATATTCCAAAATGAATTTTTCTTTTCAACATCAAAGTTCCACGGAAGTATCAAAAACTAGTATGAAAGTAGCAATGAGCACCTTACATAGCTTACAGCCGTTGCTCTGTAAATCAAAGTTGTCCGTAAATCAATAAATCCATGCATCAAAGTAAAAAAAGCATCAAAGTAAAAATAAGCCACTTGCATAACTCACAGCCCTTTCCTGGGGGCCAGGGTTGGGGTCAACCCAGAAGCACTTATTTGGCCTTTGGACTGTTTTGAACAAAATGGCTATCTACAAATTTTGACCAGATGCCTATGAGGAAAAGCGGTGGGAGGGGGACTGGTTGGCCTTTCATCAGTTTTGATTCTTAGAAAAAAACTAGATGTTTCAATTTCCAGTCGAGTGAGCCTCCTCCAAAGTTAACACAACAACCCCTTCCACAAAAACTTTAAATGTTAACAATGGGCAAGTTGCATAAGTTACAACCTTTGCCCTGGGGGTTGTGGGGGATTTTTCAGCCCGTAAATTATAGTTATTTGAATTTTGAACAATTTTGAACAAAATGGCTGTTTCAAATTTTATCGGATGCATTTTGGGAAGAAAGGGGTGAGGGGGGAGGCTGATTACCTTCTGATCACTTTCGACTCTTAAAAAGGGCATAAGAAATTTTGATTTCACATCAATTGAGCCTCCTTCAAAGTTTATACAACTACGTCTTCCATAGAAACTTTATATATTAACGAAGGGTAACAAACATGCTTCTGGTGGTAATTGCAATATTAAAAAGAGCCCTACAACTCTTGATTTCCAATTGTCTAATGTCTTTCCTTCCAATTGATTCCCTAATGTCTTTTTATGCTCTTTCATAATTCAATAATTGCTTCTGGTGCTAATTGCATCTTGAGCCCTTAAAGAGACCCTAAAGGTATTTGATTTTTTTTTTTTAACCACACAAAGAAGTTACAACACTAGCTAAGTTATTGAAAAGTGGTTAAAAACATATCACTAGTTTATAAATAAGTTGTTCAAGAGTAATATATTCCAAAAATACTTATTTATGTCAATTCAAACCTCATTTAATGGCAACTTAGATATAAACCATTTTCCTATCATTTTAAGTTTATCTTTATTTTTATTTTTTAAGTCTACCTAATTTATAGAAAAGCGGTTAAAAACATACACTAGTTTATAATAAGTTGTTCAAGAGTAATACATTCCAAACATACTTATTTATATCAATTCAAACCTCATTTAATGGAAACTTAGATGTAAACCATTTTCCTATCATTTTAAGTTTATCTTTATTTTTTAAGTCTACCTAAGTTATAGAAAAGTGGTTAAAAACATATCACTAGTTTATAAATAAGTTGTTCAAGAGTAATACATTCCTAAAATACTTATTTATATCAATTCAAACCTCATTTAATGGCAACTTAGATATAAACCATTTTCCTATCATTTTAAGTTAATATTTTTTTTTTTTTTTAAGTCTACCTAAGTTATAGAAAAGTGGTTAAAAACATATCACTAGTTTATAAATAAGTTGTTCAAGAGTAATACATTCCTAAAATACTTATTTATATCAATGCAAACCTCATTTAATGGAAACTTAGATATAAACCATTTTCCTATCATTTTAAGTTTATCTTTATTTTTTAAGTCTACCTAAGTTATAGAAAAGTGGTTAAAAACATATCACTAGTTTATAAATAAGTTGTTCAAGAGTAATACATTCCTAAAATACTTATTTATATCAATTCAAACCTCATTTAATGGAAACTTAGATATAAACCATTTTCCTATCATTTTAAGTTTATCTTCTTTTTTTTTTAAGTCTACCTAAGTTATAGAAAAGTGGTTAAAAACATATCACTATTTTATAAATAAGCTGTTCAAGAGTAATACATTCCTAAAATACTTATTTATATCAATGCAAACCTCATTTAATGGAAACTTAGATATAAACCATTTTCCTATCATTTTAAGTTTATCTCTTTTTTTTTTAAGTCTACCTAAGTTATAGAAAAGTTGTTAAAAACATATCACTAGTTTATAAATAGGTTGTTCAATAGTAATATATTCCAAAAATACTTATTTATATCAGTTCAAACCTCATTTAATGGCAACTTAGATACAAACCATTTTCCTATCATTTTAAGTTTATCTTTATTTTTATTTTTTAAGTCTACCTAAGTTAAAGAAAAGTGGTTAAAAACATATCACTAGTTTATAAATAAGTTGTTCAAGAGTAATACATTCCAAAAATACTTATTTATATCAATGCAAACCTCATTTAATGGCAACTTATATATAAACCATTTTCCTATCATTTTCAAGTTTATCTTTATTTTTTAAGTCTACCTAAGTTATAGAAAAGTGGTTAAAAACATATCACTAGTTTATAAATAAGTTGTTCAAGAGTAATAGATTCCAAAAATACTTATTTATATCAATTCAAACCTTATTTAATGGCAACTTAGATATAAACCATTTTCCTATCATTTTAAGTTTATCTTTATTTTTATTTTTAACTCTACCTAAGTTATAGAAAAGTGGATAAAAACATTTCACTAGTTTATAAATAAGTTGTTCAAGAGTAATACATTCCAAAAATACTTACTCATATCAATTCAAACCTCATTTAATGGCAACTTAAATATAAACCATTTTCCTATCATTTTAAGTTTATCTTTATTTTTATTTTTTAAGTCTACCTAAGTTATAGAAAAGTGGTTAAAAACATATCACTAGTTTATAATAAGTGGTTCAAGAGTAATACATTCCAAAAATACTTATTTATATCAATTCAAACCTCATTTAATGGCAACTTAGATATAAACCATTTTCCTATCATTTTAAGTTTATCTTTATTTTTATTTTTTAAGTCTACCTAAGTTATAGAAAAGTGGTTAAAAAGATATCACTAGTTTATAATAAGTTGTTCAAGAGTAATACATTCCAAAAATACTTATTTATAGCAATTCAAACCTCATTTAATGGCAACTTAGATAAAAACCATTTTCCTATAATTTTTAGTTTATCTTTATTTTTATTTTTTAAGTCTACCTAAGTTATAGAAAAATGGTTAAAAACATATCACTAGTTTATAAATAAGTTGTTCAAGAGTAATACATTCCAAAAATACTTACTCATATCAATTCAAACCTCATTTAATGTCAACTTAAATATAAACCATTTTCCTACCATTTTATGTTTTTCAAATGCCATTGACAAAAATAGTACTGAATTTTGCAATTTGAAGCTTTGCTGTTGACAGTTAAGGGTATATTCCAATTCAGAGTATATATTTGCACATTATGGGGTGGGGAGGGGATAAATTTTATGGTAAATTTGCAGTGGGCCATGTAATTTAGCTAGGATGAAAGTGAAAACATCATTTGATGTTTTTTAAAGCTCTTTCATAATTCATATAAAATACCTTTGGGGCCACTTTAAGGGCCCAAGATGTAATTAGCCCCAGAAGTGATTATTGGATTATGAAAGACCATAAAAAAAGACATTGAATGATGTTTCCACTTTCATCCTAGCTAAACTATAGTGCCACCTAGAAATTTAGCTGGTAAAGTTCTACAAAATCATATTATTGAGTTAGGACTAAAGTGAATGCACCATTTGATGCCTTTTTTTATGCTGATTACAAATATAATAAGCATTTCTATTGGAAATGAATTTCAGCCCCCCCCACCCCGCTATGTGTCCAGTGAGGGTTAGGGTGGGTCTATCCTCTATAGGGGGGGATGAAATTAATTTCTGATAGAAATGCTTATTATATTTGTAATCAGCATAAAAAAAGGCATCAAATGGTGTATACACTTTATTCCTAACTCAATAATATGATTTTGTAGAACTTTACCATTTAGCCTAGGCTACCAAAAGTTTGGGGGGGGGGGACTTTTCCAGAAAAAATATTATACACCTTCTGGAAAGCTACTTTGGTTGCTTTATATCACAGTTTATAGAATTATCCAGTAAGTTTATCACAGATCATTTCTGGTCTTTGTTCTTGGTGTGAACAAAAAGCTCCTCCCACTTATTTGTTCACTTATGGATCAGTGTGTTTGTGTCTATCAATGAGAAATGGTTACAAAGTGCATTAGGCTAGGCTATTTGTAATAGCGGGTTTCCACTTATTTCTGATTGTTTTGCATCTAACTTGTCTACCCATGAAAAGATCTAATGCCACTTATGTTTTTACATTCTTTGGAGCACTTGCACCTCAGTCCGGGTTTTTATAATGGGTGAGATAGGGATTGATCATAGGCTACTGGATAATTATATAAACTGTGCTTTATATCTTTACCTGGTCTTTCCTCTCCCCAATAGGGCTGATTGCAACCCAAGCATAGGCTAAAGACAGAAAATTGTTAATTTTGTGGTTTAAACAATTTATGTGTGGTCTTTTTGGATCAATGGTAATTCTTATTAAATGGGCTGGGATGTATTTAAGAAGTTTGGCTAGCCCAAAAGAGCATCAAAAGATACATTGAGTTTAATTTCCCTATGTGGTTAGAAAAATAACTAACAAAAGAGAAAATATCAGTTATAATTAACATTTGGCATGCAGCCTAGCCTATGTTTACCAATCATTGGCCCAAATTGATAATTTTTTAAGACAGTGGGCAGAACTTTACTAATTTCAATCCCACTTTAGAAAGGAACTGACCATAAAAAAGCATGCTCTTCTTTTTCATCATTATTCCTCATTTTAGAGACAACCTAGGACGTCAATTTTTTTAATATTCCAATATCTGATACATTTCTTCCAAAATAGATGTCTGCCGACATGACAAATTGAATTATCCACCAAGCATAAATGGTGATTTGTGGTAATTTTACTCTTGGTAAATAATTTGATTTTATTTCGGCTTATTTTTGATTTAATAGAATGATTTACTTTTCTTTGAAAAGCTCTTTTTTTTGGGAATATTTTTTTAAATCAATTTCAATTAGTTTTTTATTGACAGTCTTTTTCATGGAAAAAACGGCTTGCGATTTATCGAAGATCACACTGCCTTTCTATGACGCACAAATAAAAGTTCGAATAGGGATAAACCTTTTATTAGATAGTGAAAAAACAATGACAAAATATTCTTGATACCTGCTGATGACGGCCACTGTATGTGTGATCGAAATATTTAGAATTTTGGTCATTGTTTTCGACTGTCTAATCACAGGATTTACTCAATTTGAAGTGTTATTTGTTGTTCATGAAAAAAAGAAAATAATATTTTATATATTTTCGGTTTTTTTTTTTTAAGAATCCATTGTTTGGTTTGCCATTTGTATGCTGAATTGAATTTTTCAACAATTTTTTAAAACATACACCTTTTTTAAAATCTTGACACATATAGTATTGTTTAATTTAGTTTAAACCTTCTCTAGTTGATCCAAATAATAAAACTTAATTCCATTCCCAAAAATTATATCCATGTTCTTTGACAACCTGGATACGCCTATACTCTTTTGGTTTGGGTAAATTGTCAGCTGAATACCCTCAGTCCTTCTTGGGATATTGCTGAGATCTCTTATTGGTAACCAGAATACACACAGTCTTTTATTTTTATTATTATTTATTGAAAACCCGTCATCGTGCACAAAGAAAATGACGGAGCACTATAAAAAACAAAACAAAAGTAAAATATTGCTGTACAACTATGCCGACGTAACTAGAGTTGAAGAAGTCGGCTCCATGCATTTCTTTGGTTGTTTTTCTTCACAAGTTTAGCAACGATTATAGTGAGATCTGCTATGTGAAAACTATTGATGAGCTTTGAATTGCGCGTCCAGATTGGATATCTCAGGAGGTATTTTTCGGAACAGAAGAGAGTGGAGTACTATCTCCACTCTCTTCTACAATTTATCTAATAGAATTTATCAGTATTTGTAACAATCTTCCAGAAGGGTACAATACAAAGGATGTAGGGGAGAGCAACAGTGTTGTGCAGCATTGCAAGATAACGGTGATTGAAACGAAGCTTAACAGACAATGGAAGCATATGAAGATGATATACTGCGTTTGATCATTTCTGTTAGGAGATGACAAGTGGGAGAAATGGTATTTCCAATAGAAATACCAAGGTAAACGATTTGGTCAGATGAGCAGATCTTTGAATTCCCAAGTACAATTACATGAGGAAGTAGGCCTTTCCAGTTAAAAACATTTCATCAGACTTTTCAGCATTAAATTCAGGACAAGTTTTTAAGCAGTCTGCATGCTGTTTTTGGAAAGTTTCAGAAATTTCGTCAAAAGTTCGGTTGATACTAAGAATAAAGGAAGTCACACGTGGAAAGGAGGAAGACCAAGAAGCTTGGAAAGAGACCAGACTAACTTGTAAGGCAGTAAAGGCAACCAGAAGAAGAGAAAGGAAGTGCCATGGGCGAAAGGTGGGCTAGATGAGACCAAGAAGATTGGAAAAAGAATTTACCAAGTCGCAAGACTGTGAAGGCAGCCAAAAGAACGGAAAGAAGTGGCATAGATGAAAAGAGGACCAGATGAGACAAATAAGATAATTTCTTAAACCACATTGGCCTGACATCACATAACGAAAGAAAAACGAGCAAAAATGTGGTTTTTATAGGCCAAATGAAGATACTGAAAAAACGAAGCGAATATTTCGAGAGGACAAACGCCTCTCTTCTTCAGCGCGAAACGAAACGATGTATCAATAAAAGCCAAAAATTAAAAGAATTAAACCCAACTACCTAACAACCATAAAAGCGAGTTATTCGCCAATATCCGCGATTTGCACAAAATCCAAAAAATATGAACTGCCATCGACGGACTAGAGTTGTTTGCTAGTATCCGTAATATCAAGGCCTCTTTGGAATATGCAAGGGAAACACCAATAAACCTAGCACAGACAATTCAACTGTGATAAAGCATGAAACGAAACAGCATAACTAAACATAGCCTACCATAACTTTCAACCAAGGCCCCTTTGATACAGGCAAGGGAAACATCAACAAACGTAGCACAAACAAGTTAACCCAGGCTAAACCATGAAACTAAACAGTATAATCGACCATACCAAATCACGCAACGAACCGTGCAACGAAATGAAACGAACTAAACATAGTAAACCATAACTTTCAAACAAGACCCCTTCAAAACAAACAAGGGAAACTCTAAAAAAAAACTAACATAGATGGTTGTCTCGTTAGTTTAAAAAAGATTAAAGCTAGGAGAAGGCTAATACATATCTGAAAATAATGTCAAAGTGAATAGCAGATCAGTGAAAAATTTCTGGAAACTTCCCTAGGACAATTCCCTAGACCATCTGTCAGAGGCAATGCTATAGCGTTGCCTATAGTAAAGGCCATACGGCTGCAATGTTTTATTATTATTTATTATTATTAATTTTTTTTACCAGATTCACTTCATATGGAAGGGGTCGTCGTAGAAACTTCAAAGGGGGCTCATTCGATTGGAAATAGAGTTCTAGTGCCCTTTTTAATAGTCGAAAATGATTGGAGGGCAACTAGCCCCCCTCCCACGCCCGTCATTCCTCCAAACACATACCATAAAAATTTTGAGATAGCCATTTTTTTCAGCGTAGTTTATTTCCAGATATAAAATATATTTTTAAGGATGACAATCCCCCACAACCCTCAGGGCAAGGGTTTTAAGTTATGCCCTGGGGACATATAAGGTTATGTATAGACAACGTTGTTGTAGAAACTTCAGAAAGGGCTCATTCGATTGGAAATTTAAATGAATAGTTCCCTTTTTAATAGTCGAAAGTGATTCTAAGGCAATTGACACTCCTTCCACGGCCACCATTTCCCCAAACACATCCTACCAACATTTTGATATAGCCATTTTGTTCAACTGAGTTGAAAGTTTTGGAAATAATATGTTTGAGCAGGGCACTCCCCCTACAGTCTTCAGGGGCAAGGGTTTTAAGTTATGCCCTGGGGGCCTATATGGTTCTTATGATAGGAATGCTCGTACAAACTTCAGATTAGGCTATTTTGTTTGTAAATTTTAAGTTCTAGTTCACTTTTTAAGATTAAAAAGATACTGAAGGGTAACCCGCTCCCCCCCCCCCCATAAAAAAAACAACCTTTTTTCACAAATGCATCCAATAAAAATTTTAATATAGCTATTTTCTTAAAAATAGTTCAAAGATCATATAACAAAAAATACAGTGTCGACACAAACTCCAAGGACCCGAGGGCAAGTATTTTAAGTCATGCTTAGGAGTCAGATATAATTCATGTTGATGGTAGACTCGTAAAAACTTCAGAGAGGGCTTATTTTATTGGAAATTGAAAATTTTAGCTGACCTCTTATGATTCAAAACAGATTGGAGGGCACCTAGCCCCCCCCCGCGTCGCCCTTTTTTCCTCAAACACATCCGATAAGAACTTTGTGATAGCTTTTTTTAAAATAGTTAAAAGACCACATAACGAAAACTCAGGGGTCAACACAGCCCCCCAAGGCCTGAGGGCGGGTGTTGTAAGTTATGCCCTTGGGGAATATGTTGTTCTTATTGAAGGGATGCTCGTAAAAAAATTCAGAGATGGCTCAGTTGATTGGAAATTGAAAGTTCTAGTTCAGTTTTTTAGAGTCAAAAGAGATTTGAGGGCATCTATCCCCCCCCCCTACCGCCCCTTTTCCCCCAAATACATCCAATAAAAATTTTTAGATAGCCATTAAGTTAAAAATTACTCTAAAGTCAGATACAAAAACTCAAGTGTCGGTAAAACCCCCAGGGCCTAGGGGCAGGCGTTGTAAGTTATGCCCTAGGGTATATATTGTTCGTATGAAAGGAATCCTCGTATAAACTTCAGAGAGGGCTCATTTGATTGAATATTGAAATTTCGAGCTCACTTTTTAATAGTCAAAAGAGATCCGAGGGCAGCTAGCCCCCCACCCCTTGTGTAAATCCTGTGTCAATAGAACCCTACAGGGCACAGGGGAAGGCGTTCTATATTATGCCCTAAGGGCATTTATGGTTCTTATGAAAGGGATGCTCGTATAAACTTCATAGACGGCTCATTTGATTGTAAATTGAAAATTCTAGTTCACTTTTTAAGTGTCAAGACAGTTTAACTAGCCCCCCCCCCCACGATCTTTTTTCCCCAAACCCGCCCGCTACAAGTTTTGAGATAGCCTGTGTTTTTTAAATTGTACAAAAATTAAATAACAAAAACGCCCCCCCGAGCCCTGGGGAGATGCGTTGTAAGTGTTGTCCTGGGTGTGTATATGGTTCTTATGAAAGGGATGCTCGTATAAACTTCAGAGGGGGCTCATTTGATTGCAAATTGAAATTTTTAGTTCAATTTTTAAGAGTCAAAAGATATCCAAGAGCAACTAGCCCCCATCCCACACCCTTTTTCCCCAAACTCATCCAATAAAATTATTATAATAGCCATTTCGTTAAAAATAGTTCAAACGTCAGATAAGAAAAAATTCTGTGTCGACGGAACCCGCCAGGGCGCGGAGGCAGGCGTTATGAGTAATGCTTCAGGGACATATATAGTTGTTATGGAAGGGATGCTCGTATAAACTTCGCAGAGGGCTCATTTGATTGGGAATTGAAAGTTCTTGTTCACTTTTAAAGAGTCAAAAGATACCGAAGCTAAATCTAGTCCCCACGCCCTTTTTCCCAAAACCCATCCAATAAAAATTTTGAGATAGCAATTTTATTAAAAATGGTTCAAACATCAGATAATAAAAACTCCGAGGTTGACACAAACTCATTTTTTCACTTTGGTATTGTTACTTTGATATCAGTTTTAACACTTTGATGAATATTCCACATTTTGTTTTTAAGTTTGATTTTGAAATAAGGAATTTTTTAAAAATTGAAATTTTTTGCAATCGAAAACGGACAAAAATTAATTAAAAAAAAACTTTCCGAAAAATAATTTTTTAAAAGAAAATTAAATGCCATTTTAAAATTAAGCTCAGCAGATACAAATACCTTTTAAAATTCAAACTAAAAACTACAAGAAATTACTATTAAAGAATAAATGAAACCCAAAACGAACAGAAATTAAATAAACAATCATAGCAAAAAACATACAACAAGTAATGATATAAATGAATAAAGAGATCTTAAAGCGAGTAATGCTTAGATTGAGTCTGAATATCAAGCTTGAAAAGAAAAAAAAATGTTTTCCTATGGAAGTATAATTGAAACTTAAAATGAACAGAAATTAAAAAACAATCAATGCAAACAAAAATACAATAGATATTAATGTACATTAGTAAATAAATCTTAAAACGAGTGAAACTTAAATTGAATATGCAAATCAAGCTTGAAACGAAAAAAAATCACCACAAACAAAAGTTTGGGTTTGACCTCCTTCTCTCACTGTAAAAGTCCAAAACCTACTGCGTCATTGGCGCTTTACTGAAAACTATATGCGTCTTGAACAGTCTTGGAAAGTATAAACAACATCAAATTGAATATTTGATGTATAATTATATTAATTGATGAAAGATCCATCAGTTCAAGAATTTATTTTATTGTAATTGTATTTTTATTTTCAATGCTTTAAGAACTGGAAAAGAAAATATTTGTAAAATAATCCGTTTTCAATTAAGTGCCAATGACACAGTAGGCTTTTGGTTTTTATTTACAGTTAGGAAACGAGGCAGTACCCAGACACTTGTTTGTAGGGGAAACTGTATTCGTCTTTAACAACTTTAAAAGAGCTAATAAATTAGACTGAATATTTGATGTATAATGATATTAATTGCTGAAAGCTCATCAGTTCAAAATGTTACTATAATTTTAATGTTTATTTTCAGTAGTAAGTGCAAAAGAAAATATTTGTCAAATAATCGGTTTTCAGTAAAGCGCCAATGACGAGATAGATTTTAAACTTTTACAGTGATAAAAGGTGGTCATACCCAAATTCTTGTTCTTAGTGATTTTTGTTCGTTTCAAGCTTGATTTGCATATTCAATTTAAGTTTCACTCGTTTTAAGATTTATTTATCAACTTACATTGATATCCATTGTATGTTGGTTTGCATTGATTGTTTATTTAAGTTCTGTTCATTTTAAGTTTCATTTATACTTCAATAGGAAAATATTATTTTTCGTTTTAAGGTTGATTTTCATATTCAATCTAAGCATTACTCGCTTTAAGATCTATTTATTAATTTATATTACTACTTGTTGTATGTTTTTGCTATGATTGTTTATTTAATTTCTGTTCGTTATGGGTTTCATTTATTCTTTAATAGTAATTTCTGGTCGTTTTGAGTTTGAATTTTAAAAGGTATTTCTATCTGCTGAGCTACAGTTTAAAATGGCCCATACTTTTCTTTGAAAAACTAATTTTTCGGAAAGTTTTTTTTTTTAATTAATACATGTAAAATTGAGTTGCCAAAGAGAAAGTAAGACAAATAAAAAGGATACGGTATAAGAATTCTAGGTAATTCCTCCCTTACGAAGTTTTTCCAAGAAAGTTCACAGCAGGAACTTCCTTGCCCAAGGAGAAATTTCCCCGTGGTAATTAACCCCCCTCCCGCCCACTCCCGACAAATGTCTGCATACTTCTCTATAATGAAGACTATATGGGAACAATAGGCAAATTTCAAAGCTTACAACCCTTTCCCAAGAACTACGGGGGTCATATCATTCCCAGAGACATTCTTATTGAACCTTTCAACTATATAGAACTTTCTATTTCCAACTTAATTAATCCCCTCCGACGTTTATACGACCACCCCTTCCATATGAAGTGAATCGAGGAAAAATGTATTGAACTCTTATGGCTTTTTACTATATTATCTTTAATATATATATAGCTCTTTAATGTATACTAAAAGAGCAATAGGGAGGAGGCTGGTTGCCCTCTAATAGTTCCTCAACATCGTCCTTGTAATGCCAAAATTTTTTTCAATTTAATACCCTCAGCTGTTCCATACATATTACTACAACGTCCTTTTGACAAAGATCCTGGATCTAGTGTCTTTGGTTTTGTTCGACTTCTTCATTATCATTTTCTAAGAGTTCTACCTCAATAAACTTACCCTTGTTAGAGACTCTGGATCAAACATCCCCCTCTTTGCCAATAACCATTTTTATCAGAGGCAACGCTAAAGCGTTGCCTATAGTAAAGGCCATACGGCTCCAATGTTTTATTTTTTCCCCCAGAGGCACTTCATGGGAAAGAAGTCGTCACATGAATTTTGGAAGGGGCTCATTCAATTGGTAATTGAAAGTTCTAGTACCCTTTTTAAGAGTCAAAAGTGATCGGAGGGCAACTACCTCCCCCCACACCCATTTTTTCCCAAATACATCCGAAATAAATTTAAAGATAGCCATTCTGTTAGAAATAGTTCAAGAATCATATAAAAAAATTCTGGTGTTGAAACAACCCTCCACGGCCCGGGGGCGGGCGTTGCAAGTTATACCCTGGGGGCATATATGGTTCTAATTAAAGGAATGCTCCTATAAAGTTCAGAGAGGGCTCATTCCATTAGAAATTGAAAGTTATAGTTCACTTTTTAAGAGTAAAAAGAGATCGGAGGGCAACTAGCCCCTCCCCCTCCATGCCCTTATTTCCTCAAACCCATCCGATAAGAACTTTAAGATAGCCATTTTGTTAAAAATAGTTCAAAGATCATATACCAAAATTCCGGTGTCTACACAACCCCGCAGGGCCCGGGGGAGGTGTTGTAAGTTATGCCCTGGGGACATATCTGGAACTTAACTTAAGAAGGAACTTAGCCTGGGAACTTAAGAAGGAAATTATAACCAAAATTCACCCAGTTCACAACGTACTCCCGGTCCTTCCACGTAAAACGGACAATTCTTTCAAGAGAACTGTTAGCTTTATGAAGCTTAGCAAAAAGGAAAAACGAGACTAGACAGCGGAATTGCGGAAGGATAGTTCAAATAGAGAGCCATCAGTTTTGTATCCCGACTACCTTCCCGCAGCATTTGCCTCTGCAAAAGACAAGCCGGTAATTAGGAAGAAGCATGTTTGCCGAGAAATATTGAATAGCAGTTGAGAGTTCATTACTGGTGAAAGTAAGCCTGAAGTTGTGATTTATGATGTGACGCAACTCCTTTTTAGGAATTTTGGTAGGAACTCAGACCTTAGAGGAATGTGAAGGAACCTTTCAGGTTCCTTCACATTGAAAACGTAAGACTTTACGTTACGTTTAGTCCTAAGGTTGTTACGTTTCATGTTACGGGTCTTACGTTTATGTTCCTTCACATCGAAAGTCTTCCCTTCACACTGCAACGTTAATTTTCAGCGCTACCCATGCAAAAAATTGCTTTTCCTTGTTGTGCAAGGAAGCGGGCTGTAATTTCCTTGTTCTAGGTTTTTGACCATACGGACTCCAGCGGTATACTTTTCATTTTGATCTGATGCCATTTTAGAGGGGCTTCAGGCTTTTTTTTAACCTCTTGAAGTGAACACTGGCTAAGGGAAAGGACACTGCATGGCAGTTTCCAAATTTCTCTAAATCTGTTTATTTTTTTTCTTTAGTTTCAGTTTCATGGCAGGCATGTCTTCTTATACATTTTTAATAGCTTTATGTTAAAAAGCGTCTCTTTCAATTGTTTTTCACCATATCCCATAGAATTAAGACACCTAATTATAGCAATTAGATTTTTTTTTTCAAACAAATCTAAAACCAGTTACTACATTTCAAAACAAATCCATAGAAATGTCAAAAGTATTTTCTTATATTATGTTTTTACTCCGGTACTAGTTTTATTATTATTAGTTATTCAAATTGCTGGAATATTTATTTTTTAAGACCTAAAGGACATTTTTTTCATATAATTTAATACTTACCTTAAATAGAGAAAAAAATCTTTATTAAGTTCGTCTATAAAACTAAAAATGCATTGAATGATTAAAGTATTTTTTAACTGCCTTCATGATCTCCATCTGCAACTCTAATTTTGAGTCATCCGGTTCTTTATTCAGATGAGATAACAGTGATTATAGAAAGTACCACTCCAGATCATGCTGGTCATTGCTGTTTGTTTTTTTGTCAATTGCTTGTTGTTCCTTCAGGTCTGTTTGATCTCTAGACCCTGTCTTTGTTCCGTTATGAGTTTGATTTTGGCTTGTTGATGCATATTTTTGTTGTCTACTAGAAGCTTGGGAACTTTGGATATCTGTTTGATTGTTAATGAGAATTTCTTCACTAAGGGTAATAAAATCAGCATCATTCACTTCAGCCTAGTTATATTGTTGGCACCCCCTGCACACTCTGAATAAATGTCCAATGATATATTCTCATCTTGAACAGTGTTCCCTTTTGTCTTATGGTTCCTTTCAATTATATGTTCAAGAAAGTAAGTTCATTCCTTATACAAACTTTTGGTCTTCTGGCTTTAAGCTTATACTAGCACCAGATCCACTTGTAGATCTCCCTTTTTTCTTTAGGTCGACATAGTGGTCTCTCAGGTTCTCAAGCTCCCCCATCTTTTCATAAGCTCATTAACTAGAAAAAACACAATGGTTACTAAATTTTTCAATTTTTAAACTTTAAACATACTCATTTTATAGCCCAATTTTTATTGCATCTTATTCATAAAATATATTGTGGAGATTTAGTTAATTTTTCTCCTCAATAGAAAAAACTCCATAGCTAATTAATTCTATGGAGCAACAAATTAAGAATTTTTAGACCACAGAAAGTCAAGGATCACTTAGAAAAGAAGTAAAATTTACTGTGCCTTAAGTAAAATACTACATCCAATTATAAAACATTTGTTAGGGTACTAACTGAATTAATATCATTTCTTTACTACTATAAACCTCAATGCATAAACACTCAATAGACTACTGTATTTCCATTTGCTTATCAAAGTTGAGTGTCACTTTAAATGATGGGCCAAAAAACAATGCATATTCAGTGTCCTAATTTGAAGCTTTAAAATACAATACAATTTGTTGTGTTTGTATCAAATTTTAAGGTTTCTTTGGGTCCAACTAAAATTAGTCAAAATCAACTTTTACTTGAAGACAATATCCACGCACAGGTATTTGAGGAAATGATGACATTGTATTTACTATTCCCTTTTTTTTTTTTTTTTAAAAGTTCATGTTTTTCTATGACATTTTCCATCCTTTCTGACAAAGTTCTTAAAGATCACACATTACATAGATATAATGACCAAATATTATTTCCAACTATTTCATTCAAATCTTTTTACTAAATGGTTTTATCCTTCATTTAAATTTTTAGTAATGTTTGGTAGTTGATATATCTATCTGTGTCAATAAATCCATACAAATATGTTTCAACACCACAGGAAGTATTGCTGTAGCCTACTGTGAATACGCTGTCTGTTGTGAATTCCATAAATATAATTTTTACATGTTGGAAATGTAAATAAAGTGTTGGTGTAAAAAAATAGTTTAAAATATATAGCCTATTGCCTATGTTATAAACAAAAGTTTGCAGATCATTGATGCTTGTAATATTTTTGTACTTATTTCCAATCAAGACTTAGGTAATATTGTACAGTTTTATCATTTTGAGAAAAAACAAATAGCCTATCCTAGCTAAACAATAGCCTATCCTAGCCTAGGCCCACAAGTCAAGGCAGTCTATACTTACTACTTTCTTTCCTGCTGATGAAAAACTTGGCTCAGACTTTCCAAAGAATTTAGTTTAAATTGCTTGTCCTTGAAAACAGGGTCCTTTGAGCTATATGACCTTTTCTAGCTTCTGCAAACTCAAATATTTTTTCATCTAAGTTCCATTTTGCTCAAACGTAAACGTAAGAAGTTGAAATATTTTGAACTTCTTCCGTCAGACCTCTAGCATTGCGTTTTGACTTACGGATACGTTAACGTAAGGTCTTACGGAGGGTTACGAGTCTTATGGAAGGCTTACGGAGTTCAGTGTGAAGGGGAGAACGGAAAGCCGAAATTCAATGTGAAGGAGATTCAAGGAAAGCGTTCTTCTAAGGATGAATTTTCTCAGTTCTTGAAAGTTATTGATAGAGACATTAATGATTTTTTTTTCTGAAAAATTTCCTCCAATGAAGACAATAATGGCTTCTCGGGACTTTCTCTGTGGCCTGATATACACTATGGGTGACCATCTTCAGAAGAGGCAGAATGCTTTTTTCAAACGCCACGGGCTAAAGAACGTGCAAGTCATCGTGGACGGCTATAAGCAAGAAACTGAACCATCAATTAGAGCCATACCAATTGCTTTTCACCTTTCAAATGAAGGAGAGGTTTTCGTCGATAAAAAAAAAGAGTTTGCTAACTCTTATGCAGAAGCTGACCAGACAATTCTTTTCTACATTTAGAAGATTGGTTCCAGGTCAGATACGAATCGTTTCCATATCGTCACTGCTGATACAGATGTCTTCCTTTCTTCACTTCTGGTTTTCAGAATTTTAATAAAAAGTCTCCTGGCATCAATATTTCTATCGATTTCTTTGGAAACGCTTGGAAGCCCCTATACGTCAAAAATGTTTACGTAATACATGAAATAAAAAAAAATCGTCCTTGACAATCAACTTTCGTCGCTTCAGTTTGCACCGGAGTCTGTTTCAATCAGTCTGGTGATAGATGGAGCTACGGATTATACGAATGGTTTTTGGAGCTTTGTAATAGAACAGTCTTTTAAAACCTTCGGCGAGCACTTTCGAAAGGATTTGGTCACTAGATACCCAACCAGGGAAATCGTAGGCAGCGCGATAGGGCTGCCTAAGTAAAGAACGATGTGGGCAAAATGTGTTATTTTTTTTTCTCCATACCCGGGCACTTCGTATCGAAGGAGTTGTCGTAGAAACTTCGAAAAGGGTTCATTCGATTGGAAATTGGAGTGGCTAGTTCCCTTTTTAATAGTCGAAAGTGATTAGAGGGAGAGTACCCCCCCCCCCTCCACGCCCATCATTCCCCCATTCCCCCACCCAATCAAAGTTTTTAGATAGCAATTTTATTCAGCGTAGTTGATTTCCAGATAGAAAATATGTTTTTGGGGAGGAGTCTCCCCCACAACCCTCGGGGCAAGGATTTTAAGTTATTCCCTGAGGGCGTATAAGAACGATGTTGGCACAATGTATTATTTATTGTTTTTTTCCTTTAGAACAGGGCACTTCGTATCAAAGAAGTTGTCGTAGAAACTTCGAAAAGGGCTCATTCAATTGGAAATTGGAGTGGCTTGTGCCCTTTTTAATAGTCGAAAGTGATTTAGAGGTGACACCCCTTCCATCCCCACCATTTCCCGAAACACATCCCATCAAAATTTTGAGATAGCCATTTTGTTCAGCGTAGTTGATTTCCACATATAAATTATGTTTTTGAGGAGGACACTCCCCTACAGCCTTCAGGGCAAGGGTTGTAAGTTATGCCCCGGGGGTATATAACGTTTTCATAGAAGGCGTTGTCGTAAAAACTTCAAAAGGGCTAATTCGATTGGAAATTCAAAGGGCTAGTGCCCTTTTTAATAGTCAAAAGTGATTGGAGGGCAACTAGCCCCCCCCCCCACCCATAATTCCCCAAAACACATCCAATAAAAATATTGAGATAGCCGTTTTGTTCAGCGTAGTTGATTTCCAGACATAAAATATGTTTTTGAGGAGGACACTCCCCGACAGCCCTCAGGGCAAGGGTTGTAAGTTATTCCCTAGGGCATATGCGGTTTTTATAGAAGGCGTTGTCGTGGAAACTTCAAAAAAGGCTCATTCGATTGGAAATTCAAAGGGCTAGTGCCCTTTTTAATAGTCGAAAGTGATTGGAGGGCTTCTAGCCCCCCCCACGCCCATCATTCCCCCAAACACATCTAATCAAAATTTTGAGATAGCTATTTTGTTCAACGTCGGTGACTTCCAGATAGAAAATATGTTTTTGTGGAGGACACTCCCCCACAACCCTCGGGGAAAGGGTTGTAAGTCATGCCATGGGGGATATATGGTTTTTATAGAACGCGTTGTCGTAGAAACTTCAAAAAAGAGCTCATTCGGTTGGAAATTGAAATGGCTAGTGCCCTGTTCAATAGTCAAAAGTGATTGGAATGTAACTAACCTGCCTCTCACTCCCACCTTTTCCCCAAACACATCTAATCAAAGCTTTGAGACAGCCAGTTTATTCAACATAGTTTTAAGCTCTGAAAATTAGGTCTTTGAGGATGACAACCCCCCCCCCACAGCCCTCAGGGTAAGGGTTGTAAATTATGACCAGGAACCAAATGAGGTTTTTATATAACGCGTTGTCGTAGAAACTTCAAAAAGGGCTCATTTGATCGGAAATTGAAATGGCTAGTGCCCTTTATAATAGTCAAAAGTGATTAGAAAGCAACTAACACCCCGTCCACGCCCACCATTTCCCCAAACACATCCAATAAAGACTTTGAGATAACCATTTTGCTCCACGCACTTCAAAGTTCAGGAAATAATACCTTTGAGCAGGATACTCTCTTCCCCCACAGTGTTCAGGGCAGGGGTTATAAGTTAAGCCCCCGGGGGCATATAAGGTTTTTATAGAACTCTTTGTTGTAGAAACTTGAAAAAGGGCTCATTTGATTCGAAATTCAAAGGGCTAGTGCCCTTTTTAATAGTCGAAAAAGATTTGAGGGCAACTAACCCCCCTCTCACGCCCATCTTTTCCGCAAACACATCCAATCAGTATTTTAGATAGCCATTTTATTCAACGTAGTTGAAAGTTTTGAAAATTACTTCTTTAAGGATGACAACCCCCACAGCCCGCAGGGCAAGGGCTGTAAGTTATGCCCTGAGGGCATATAAGGTTTTTATTGAAAGCGTAGAAACTTCAAAAGGGCTCATTCAATTGGAAATTGAAAGGGCTAATGCCTTTTTTCATAGTAGAAAGTGATTGGAGAGCAACTAGCGCCCCTCTCCTGCCCACCATTTTCCCAAACACATCCAATAAAAATTTTGAGATATCCACTTTGTTCAACGTAGTTGAAAGTTCTTGAAATTAGGTTATTTCGGATGAAACTCCCTCAGAGCAATCAGTGCAAGGGTTGTAAGTTATGCCTCGGGGGCATATAAAGTTTATATGGAAATTTCAAAAAGGGCTCATTTGCTTTGAAATTGAAATTGCCCTTTTTAATAGTCGAAAGTGGGCAGAGAGTAATTAACCCCCCTCTTACGTCCTCCATTTCCCCAAAAACATTCAATCAAAGTTTAGAGATTGTCTATTATCACATTATTTTTACAGAGGTAACAGTTCTGACACATAGACATGATATGATTTATGGTGTTGGTGCAGCAGTATGCATGTCTTCTATTTACCTTTGCTTTCATTCGAATACTAACACCGGAAAGATGACGATAAGATCTGTCAACGGGTAATATGTTATCAGAACCCTTAGCTAGAAGTTGCCCCTCTTCATCAACTATTATTTTTATGTTGGCATTCTATTTGAGTACTAACTTCTCTGGAAATGATACTTTCACATATCCACCATTTCCATAATGGAAATTCTTGGGTACTGCAAAGGAACTTAACTCCTCAGTGTCATGACAACGTAGGCATACATTCCCGATAAAATCTCCACTACTACTTGTTTCATAGTTCAAATACATCTCTTTGTCAGCATTCAAGGCAACGATGACTTTATCACGTGTACACACTTTCCTCGAAAAATTCATTTTCACTTTTTTTTTAAATATGATGCCGGTGTTTATCCCTCCAATGGGTGAAAATTACTGATTTAATACATGCAATAAACTTGGTTTTCTCGATAACCTACCATGGAGTACCACTGGGAGAGCCGCTTCCGATGTAAGAGCAAGCATAGAGTATGATTGGCACAGCCGCAAGCATACATAGTGAGAGAAACATGCAAAGTCGACATAACTTTATTTAATTTTTAAGGCTAATTTAGACTAGGTTACATGGGCGCATAAATCATATCTTGTGTACGTGCCAGAACTGTTACCTCTGTAAAAATAATGTGATAATAGACAATGAAATCGCTGTCAAAATAAAAAGGACATTGGCAGACAATATCACTAATGAATATAAAGATAAATTAATGGAGAATACAGCACAATTGAACATTATTACTACCAATGATCATATGGTTAATGAATCAAATAATACCAAGGAAGAAACGTGTATTGAACCTGTATGTGACATCCCAGTAAAAATTGTATATGACTGAAAATAGAATAATGATTAATCTAGTGGTTGTGAACTAAGAGAAGCGAGTAACTCTAGTATCAAGAGAGAATATGATGATTTATTTTATGGAACAGATTCAAAATGTCCAAAGTTACTCAATAATATTAATAATGTATAATAATGTATGCAACATATTTTTATGTTAATATTCTACATGGTGTTATTTCAAAAAAAATATATTATGACTTATTTTGTTATATTTCTATTATTTTAGGATACGCTAGCATGTCAAACTCTTAGAATGTTTATTAAAAAGTCGGAGATTTTTTTATTTTCTTTGTAAAAAATTAGAATTGGACTATAACTTTTTTTTTTTCTTTGAGAAAATTCAGAAGAGAAATTGAACTTTTCTTCACTTCGTTGTGAAAACTCAGAATTAAAGTGGAACCTTTTCTCTTCTCTGAGAAAACATTCAGAAGAGAACTTGAACTTTTCTTCAGTTCTTTGAGAAAATGTAGAATTAAAGCAGAACTTTTTCTCCTCTTGGAGGAAGAATTCAGAATCGAAGTAAAACTTTTTTCTATCTTCTATGGACAAATTTGGAATTGAACTGTAAATTATTTTATTTGAGAAAATTTAGAAGAGAACTTGAACTTTTCTTCACTTCTTCGAGAAAACTCAGCTTTAAAAGTGGAAGTACTTATCTTCAGAAGAGAGAAATTGTACTTTCTTTAGCTTCTCCGAAAATCTCAGAATTAAAGAAGAATTTCTTCCATCTTCCCGGAGAATATGCAGAATTCAACTGTAACTTCTTTTCTATCTTCTACGGAGAAATTTAGAACATAAATTTAAAAATTTTTTCTTATCTGAAAAAATTCAGAACTGAACTGGAACTTTTTTCTCTTCTTTGGTAAAATTCAGAATTGAGCTAACTTTTTTCTCTTCTTTAAGAAAATTCAGAAGAGAACTTGAACATTTTCGCACTTCTTTGAGAAAACTCAGAATCAAAGTGTAACTTTTTTCTATCTTTTACGAGAAATTTAGAACAAATCTTTAAATTTTTTTCACCTTTTTGAGAAAAATCAGAACTGAAGTGGAACCTTTTTATTTTGTCTAAAAAAAATTAGAATTAATCTTTAACTTATTTTTTTTCTTTGAGAAAATTCAGAAGAGAACTTGAACTTTTCTTCACTTTATCGAAAAAACTCATAATTAAAGTGGAACTTTTTATCTTCATGGAGAATATTCAGAAGAGAACTTGAACTTTTCTTCACTTCTTTGAGAAAAATCAGAATTAAATTGAAACTCTTGGTGAAAATATTCACAATCATAGTATAACTTTTTCTATCTTTAATAAGAACTTCAGAACAGAACATTAAATTTTTTTTCACCTCTTTGAGAAAAATCAGAACTGAAGTGGAATCTTTTTATTTTCTTTGAAAAATAGAATCTATCTGTAACTTATTTCTTTTCATTCAGAAAATTCAGAAGATAATTTGAACTTTTCGTCGCTTCGTTGAGAAAACTTAGAATTAAAGTGGAACGTTTTATCTTCAAGGAGAATGTTCACAATCAAACTATAACTTTTTTCTATCTTCTATGGAAAAATTCAGAACAAAACTTTAAACTTTAAAACTTACTGGGAAACCACTCCCGAAGGCAGTGTTCTACTAGACCTCGCAGCTTGAACACAAATTAAATAATCAGCATATCTAATATGGATCCATGCATGTCAAATATAAATCCTATTTTAAAAAATCAGATTTCCTTGAAAAAACTCAATGTTAACAATACCCTTATCATTTTTAATAGTATTCCATCGACCGTAAAGACAGATCCTTAGCTATACATATTTCAAACAGCGAAGAATATAGATATTTTTATCCTCTTGGCCTACCATATGCATTCTACACTCCGCACACCAACAAATTTATTGAAAGCAGTGGGAAAACGATTATTCAAAACCAGTAGAGAGTGCAGGATTTAACGACTAAAAGCTGTGGCTTCTATGCACTACAATGTTTCGTTTTCCGATGTCGTGGCTATACTTAAATGATATTTCAAGACATTTAAGTAAACAGTCCTCGCCTGAATGACTTCCTTGTGAAAAATATACTTTCATACCTGTATAATATTAATTTTAGGGCCCTACGATTAAAATGTTTTTAAAATGTTTTTAAGTTTGTTTATTAATAAAAAAATGTATATATACATAAAAAATGACCTTTTCTCCTCTTTATATTTCTTCTTCTATGTATAGGTAGCCGTTGAGAACAACTAATGGTGGCAGATCATCTGAATTCGCCATAGACTGATCTTGATGTGTTGTAAAGTCAGGGTCACATTTTCTACAATACAATGTAACTTCATTCTTATAATATCTCTTTGTGAATTCAATGATACTATTTTCTTTCATATTGTAAAATTCACGTGTTTCTGTTTTCATATTTGAAGCAACATCACAGATAGTGTTTTCAAATGGAACATCACATTCTGTAACAGCCAATGAAAATAAGTAGCTTTATAATCCTAGTAACCATTGTCTTCACAAGGATGACGTTGAAACCAAATTCTCTTTTTATTCCAACAGTTGAAGCGTAGACCTGATTATTCCTCCCAAAACAATTTAAAAACATGACGATACCAGTCTCTTTGAAATAAATAAAATCTTTTTTAGGGTTATTTGAGATCATACCAGGATAGGGATTCTCCCACTGATCGAATTTATTATAGTGAAAATTGGAGCATAAGAATCTTCTAGAGTGAGAGTCATAAATCTCTTCAAGACAGAGTTACAGTCTTTAATTTTTACTGCATATGCTCTTTGCAGTTTACAGGGATTGCAGAATCTACAATTTTCATCATACTCTTCAATAAGTGTACAATTCTAACATGATGACCTGATGCCCAGTGTATACATGCATAATGGACATGTATAGAACATTTATCCAGTGTTGACTCTCTCACCATGAAGATCAATGTGACTTAAGATCGATAAAGTGAGGGTTCTATTCTAGTTCTATAGAAAGGAGTAATGGCGTGACACCACAAAACCTGTTTGAACAGGATCTTCTAAATTGTTGATATATTTCTTTTTCTCATTAAAATATCACTTGTATAGAGTTTTAAATTTCTAGGGTAGTGTTCAAAAGCAAATCCACAATTTCATTTTGTTTTGTTTCGATTAATATGTAAATAAATTTAGTAAATGCGTTTGGCCTACGACGTAAAAGTTTCATACAATAGTCCAAAGACGGAGAATCATTTCTCACTATATTGTTAAGTATTCTTGAGAAAATATTTTCATTTAAAGAGATAACTCCAGAAAATCATCATCTAGCATCAAACATTTTTCCAAAATCACAAGATTCCTCATAATGTTATGTCCCATCCGTTTTTAAATCCTAACACTCTCACAGCCGACTTAAGACTAAGTAAGATTCCTTTTACTTCAAGAATATTTCAAGAGGAATGGTAATCTACTAAAAAAAATATATAACAAGAAAAACATTTTCGATTTAGAAACCTTTTTAATGCATAATTGCAATAAGAATATATCACTCAATTATTGATTCAACTTACTGTCCTCTATATACTTCACTATTGAATTTAAAGCAGCTTGAAGTCTATGTATATGCTTTATGTTAGGTTTTGCTGCAAAGTATAACTGCTCCTCCAATTTGAACTTGCTCAATGATATCACATATCTTGCATACATATAATCCCATTCAAGACTTATTTGAGATCCTCTTGTAGTTTCTACTGCTGCATTTGGTATTCTTTTCTTTGTATTATTGCTACTGCCAGCTCTACCGTCAATTTCTAATAATGTAAACAAACCACTCCTTTTTTGTATGCTAATATGTATTATCAAATAAAAAACTTGATGATAAAGAGTATATTCAAACTGTTCTCTCTCTGAATTCTATTTTCTTACTAATACGCATCACGTTGAAAATACAGCCTTATATTTGATCTGGTTGCTGTGGATGGTTGCTAGGGTCTCGTGGATATATGAAAATGAGACTCTTATGGAAGTATTCAAAATAGTTGTATCCTCTGTAGTTTAGACAATCTGGTTGATAGCAACAGTCCAATGACTGGATCTGGTTGCTAGGTAAACCAGCTATGCAAATTTTGTGCCAATTTAGTTACCCTTCTAAACTTACTTCAATAGCTGAAGAAATCCCACTACTTATGTCTCTGGAGATGTCAGGGATGTCAATCCCTCAAAGTCCTAAGAGGAATGGCTGTAAGTAATACAATTCACCCATTCCTTAAATATAGTATATATTATTAAGAAAAAGAGAATGTTTGACCTTTAAGGTTTAAAAAGACACAGGTGATTCTGGTGAAGCTTTCAGAAATTATTGGGCTGAGTTTTAAAATGAATCAAAACACATTATGTTTATTCATCTTCTCAAAAGAATGTTTGAGCAATTTCTCCGGAATAACTTAGAGTATGAAGTTGAATCTTTCAGAGTATTTTGATAGGGAGGTTGAACTAACCAAAAGGCAACTTGTGCCTTTTGGTTACAGAGGATACAGAGCGTTTGGTTTCGTTTGTCATATCTACTGCCGTTACTTCTGCTACTATTGCCACTATTAATACGACAACTACTATTGAGGCTAAGGGTAGGAAGGTGAAATTTTTAGGAGGGGCTTATGGAGTGTTTACTACCACTAAGACTAAGGGTATTAAGGAGATATTTTCAAGAAATTTGGAGGGTTGAGGTAAATTAAATTCAAACACGCTGTGTATCAAGGCTGCCAAAAGTTTGCATCAGCAGTATATCTAGAAGAGCCTAGAGCATTAGGTAGAAAATTTCCGGAGTTGTTGAGGGGTATGTTGAACTAATAAAATTGTACTGCTTGCATACTACTACTACTAGTAGGATTAGTACTGCTTATGCTGTTAGTAATGATTTTGCAAATGCTAATGGTATTAATGTTGAACTTTCAGGGACTGTCGAGGAGGAAGTTGGGCTGAAAAAAAAAACACATTATGTGCGTCCAGTTTATCAACAAGACGCAGCAGTAATATCTCAAAACAGATTTAAAGTATTGAGTTGTAACTATAAGTGAATGAGAAAGGGATATTATACTAGACCAAAAAGCATAATATAAATAATATTACTTCTTACTAATAAGTAATTAAAAAAACCTTTTTCCGTAAATATGTTTTTTAAAGAAAAATAATTGGCTACATTAAACCAAAAACGAGCAGAAATAAAGTAAAATAATTTTGTATACGTAATGCAAATCAGACATTTAAACCAAAATCCCAAGAGAGTTCAATCGTATCCGACTATGGCGTGACATGCTTTCTTGTCTATATCTTCTTGAATTACTTTTTTACTTAAGGCTCCTGCTGCTGGTCCAGCGTAGGATAGATGTGACACTTTACCTCCATTCCAAACGGTCCTGCGCAAGCGTGACTACTTCTTGGAGATCAGTACCGATCATGGAGAACTGCTGGGTAAGACTGTCCCTCCATCTGAGACGGGGTTCAGATGGGGCTCCTGAAGAAAAAAAATTCTACTTACTTTTTTATTCTAGGTATTTTTAGACTAGAGATTTTTGGAAATAAAAAATTCAGATGGATCACAGAAATAGATCCTCTCCAGAGAGGACAGCATAGATACAGCATCACAAACCGTTAATGACCACAATTATCGTTATATTCGAAAAGAACGTTTAATGAAGAATCGAATGGTATACTGTCCTGTAGGCCAACTTCAAAATATGTGGACATTCAAAAATATGGAGGAAGAAATGGGGGAGTAGTCGGGATGAGATTGTTCATATGGCCAAAATTTTAGTAAGATGTTTCCTCTAGTCTACAGATATGTAAAACTAAAATTGTCAAGACATTGAGCAACAGTTTCATAGGTGTAGCATGGTTTGTGGTCTATATTATGGTCTATATCAAATTAAATCCAGATCCTGAAGTCCTTCAGATGTTTCCACCACAAATAAATAAGGAACCACCCCTACCACCCTTAAGGTCAGAGGTAGAAACCACTGTGAAATCCCTCAAATCCAATAACCAGGATGAAATTATCTCCTGGCTCCCATCTCCGGGTTTATCTCCATGGCCTAAAATTGCTTACCCTATAGCTCTGAAATTAAAAATTATCCTTAAGAAAAACTGCTGACACTTACAGCTCTCAACTGATACCAAATTTTTGAATTTTTTTTGCTGTTTTTTATATTTTACTTAAAAGTACAAATATAAGGGTGAACTTAAAATTAATGACTGAAATATTTTTTTGACAGAATTTTTCATTGTTATTTGGAATTCCTGTGTTATGAGCTTTCCAAAGAGGTGTTACATGACTATATTAAAAAAAAATATTATTTTAAATGTTAAGCCTATTGAGGTGGAGGCAAACAAATTTTGTTGCTTCATTTTTTATTCAAATGCTATCAATCAGCACATCATTTGAAAGCTATTTTTCTTTTAAACATGTTTCTAGCGTTGTTTTATACATCAAACCTAAAACGGCCCCATAAATCCTCTTTTGCCTCCCATCTCCCCTTTCCTCCCAAACCCTCCTTGTCAAAACAAGAAAAATGAAAATTCGTAAATGAGATTTGTTCTATTAAGATATATATTAAATGGAGAAGTTTCCAGTTCCTAGGAATGTAATAGCTCCATAAACCCCCTACCCTGAAATATAAGTACCTCCCCAAGAAAGAAAAGACCAATTTAAATTTTGTTAAAAACTATTGCATAAGAAATAGCTATTTTAAATATTCATGTCAGGAGTTTTCAAATGAGGTGTCGCATGACTATATTCAATTATATTTTATCTTTACTGTTACAGAGGTAGTCTAGAGGTAAGCCAAATGAGGTCTTTAATTTTTTGTCAAAGCTTATGAAACAGCACATCATTTGAAAGCTATCCTTCTTCTGAACATGTTCCTAGCATTATTTTCTACATTAAACCAAAAAGGGCCACACATATCCTCTTTTGCCTCCCATCTCCCCTTTCCTCTCAAACCCTCCATGTCAAAACAAGAAAACTGAAAGTTCATAAAAAAATTTGTTGTAGTAACAAACATCTTAAATGAAGAATTTTTCCTTGCCTAGGAATGTTCTAGCTCCATAAACCACCCTACCCCTGAATATAAGTACCACCCAAGGAAAAACATGGCAAATTCAAATTTGGTTCAGAAACTATTGCATAAGACTTAGATATTTAAAATCTTTATGTCAGGAGCTTTCAAATGAGGTGTATCATGACTATATTCAATTATATTTTATTTTTTATCGTTATGGAGGTAGTCTAGAGGTGTACCATTGAAGGATTGATTGTGGTAATAGAAAAGGTTTGCTCGTGGCGATAGAGATTTCTCCTATAGCGCCACTTATAGCGCTGGTCTCAATTAATGAGAGAAAATTGAATATGTAGACATACAAATGTGGCTTCTTCTTTCTTGAGCTATCTGGAGATCAGATTCCTTTGGGAGCATTTACCATGGAGACTGGCGAACTAGTTACCTATTATCGGACTAGACTCAGACATACAAGAGAAACGAACACTTATAAAAGGACAATAGATTTATTAAACTTACATGCTCAGTTGTACAGCAATGGGTCACTTCAAAGACA